>NW_020954556.1:39919068-39932596 GCF_900497805.2 Vombatus ursinus | reverse complement strand
CTGTAGGGTTCTGACAGCTTACCTGGTGTTGGGCTGGAATCAGCAAGGCTGGAACTTTCAGGCAACTTTAGGTTGCTTTCTTCAGCTCCTTTCCTGGGGCCCTTTGTAGTGCTGCTTCCCTAATTTTTGCTGAGGCACTGGGAGACCCATTTGCTGTAGAATGCCGAGGTACCAGAATCTTCTCCTGGTGTGCTAAAGTAGGTCTTTCCACTAGCTATCTGGGGGACTCCTGGTTCTGGACTGCTCCCCTTCCCCAAGGGTAAGAGGGGCCTTTCCTGTTAATCCCTCTAGCTACCTGGACCACTGCACTGCTGTACCCCATCTTTCTTCTGGTTCAGTTGTTCCAGGGTTTTTTTCTGGGGTAATATTTTCTGGGTTTCCAGAGGTTGATAGGGGAGGGTGAGAGCAACTACCTTTTTACTCTGCCATCTTGGCTCCTGGAAGCCCAATTTCTCTTCTGAAAAAGAAAACAAAACCAGAAAGGAAAGGACCACCTGGGCGTAAAAATTCTCATACCATCATGCTTCCTTCACCCTAAAAATTGAGATAATTGTTTTGATAATTTGTTCCTAATTATAACCAGAAAGAGTGGTGGAGAGAAAAACCACACCTTATATCACCCCCCAGGGAGGAGATAAACAAAAGTATCAAAAGAAAGAATGTTTCCCCTACCCAGCAGGGATGTGGGGACCAACAGGATCTAGCAGTGGCTGGCCAACTGTACATTCCACAGTAATACCCAACAGTACTGCATCTATGGAATAATAATGCTTTCCCTTACTACATAATAGGGCTGTTATGAGGAAACTCACTTTGCTAATGATATGCATATAAGTTACTAGTGGTTGTGGTAAGCTTTGGAGATGGGAAAAAGTCAAACATATTTCTGAGCTTATGTGTTTGAGTGACTGGCAAATGGCAGTATCATCAACTGGAATTTAAAAAAAAAAAAGATAAGGATGTGGTCTGGCTTGGGATAAAAATGATGAGTCCAGATGAGATTGAAATCCCAATGGAATATTCATCAGGTGTTTGGGAATGCCAGATAGCATCTCTGAGGACAAGATGATAGCAGACACACTTGGGAGTGAGCTAGACAGAGGTGATAATTAAATATATTGGTTGAAGAAATGGATACATTACTTATTTAATATTCCCCCCTCTCATTTAAAATGTGTACATATACTCAGCCAAATTTTGAAAATATACTCCCCAGAAATCTGTATAGGGTAGATCTTTGATTACCCTCACATTAGGTGCAACTCTAATTCTGATCACTATGGCCTCACAAGGCTACTGGCTACAAAGAGACTTTAGAGCCCTCTCAAGATCTGGTTCACCAGCTAATAGATCAACTCAGAGGTTCATATTACCTGGAGACATGCTATCTGGAGTGAGGGTAAATCAAAAAGAATAAACCTTATTTGGGAGCTTTGATACCTATAGTGTTTTTTAAATATAATTCTAACATTAAAAAAAAACAAAGAAATAAAAAAGCAGAAGTATCAACAGAAAAGAAATTTTCAAATTGGAAACTATAGTTCAACCCACAGTGACCTAAGACCTTATTTTATCCTGGGTTCCTTCTCATTCTCTTTAAATTAGAATTGACCTTAAAATCCAATAATCTACCACATAGGAAAAAAAGAGTTCCATTGACAGAAATCATTCAATCACTTGGGTTTTTATATTCACGATAAAATATAATTTTCCAAATTCCTCCCCTGGATTCTTTAAAAGCTTTTCTTTGAAATTATTGCCTTAATATTAGACCCAAGAATAAAGCTTTTACTTCTGACAATTTTCTTATCTTTATTCAATCTAATCCAAATTCAATTCAATTTAGCTAACATTTAATAAGTACCTACGAAATGTAAGGAATTGAAATAGATTTGGGAGAACAAAGAATATCTGTGACTTCAATGAGCTTGTAATTTCTTAGAAATTAAAAAAAATAACTTCATTAAATCAACTGGCATTTATTAACCAACTACCATGCAAAAGGCATTTCATTCAGCTCTGGTGATACCAAAATAAAAATTAATAATCTTTACCCTCAAGGAGCTCACAACTTTTTCTCAGAAAACAACATATTCTTTTTTTTTTACAATTTTTTCCCTTTTTTAGGCAATTGGGGTTAAGTGACTTGCCCAAGGTCACACAGCTATTAAGTGTCAAGTGTTTGGTCTGAGGCTGAGATTTGAACTCAGGTCCTCCTGACTTCAGAGCTGGTGCTCTATCCATTGTGCCACCTAGCTGCCCCAAAACAATATATTCTTATAAGTGTGTACAAAATGTTTGCAAAATAAATGTAAGGAAATTTTTTGGAGAGGGTAAGAAAAGTCACTAACAACTGGAGGTATCAGGAAAGGCCTCCTTTGAAAAGTTAGTATTGAAGGTAAATTTGGAAAATCACCAGGAATTGTATGAGGCTATGGTAAGTAGGGAGTACATTCTAAGTATATGGGAAAGGCACCAAGATGAGAGGTGGAAGATAGTATGTGAGTAAGAGTAAGATGGCCAGTTTGGGTGAAACATATAGTGTGTAAAGAGGAATAATATAATTCTAGAAAAGGAAATTAAAGCCACATACTAATTAATAAATTCAAATAACTTAAATATGGAAAGTGCTTTGTAGACCTTAAGGAACTATATAAATGGTGATTAACAAATTAATATTTTATTCTAGACTTAGACTAACAGGAGTTTATTCAGTAGAGGAGTGTTATGTTAAAAAACAAAAAACAATGTTTTAGGAATATCACTTTGGTGGCTTTATGGAGATCAAATTGGAGAGGGGAGATAGGGACAACACATGTAGATTATTTCCTTCTATAGTCCAGGTAAGAAGTAATTATGTCCTTGTGATAATTGAGATTTTTGAAACATATTATTTGATGTTGTAGTGACAAATGATAGGACTCTTTTGTGCAGTCACTGAGGTTAAGTGGTCTTAAAGCCCATACACAAGGAAGTAGTAACAGTCTGTTCTTTTCCACTGCACTAGTCCCTTCTGACCCCATATCAAGCATTTTATTGTGCTCCTAACTCAACAATGATCAGCTAGGAGGCACAGCATATAGAACTCCAGGAATCAGAAAGACTGATTTTCATGAATTCAAATCCATTCTCAGACACTTACTAGCTCTGTGAGACTGGGCAAGTCACTTAACCTGTTTACCTCAGTCTCCACATCTGTAAAATGAGCTGAAGAAGGAAATGGCAAAGAATTCCATTAACTTTCTCAAGAAACCCCCAAATGAGTTCCTGAAGAGTCAGACAGGTTGGAAAAAAAACTGAACAGCAACTATTGAACAAGCCTCTCAGCAGACTGTAGAGGCTGCAAGGCAACACCCATTCCAGGGGTCTCCAATTAACTTCATCCAGTTTCTGACCCTGATAAGGAAACTCTCCAAAGTAAAGTCTGATATGGATATATATGGATATATACATACATATACATAAATATATATATACACACACACATATAAATTTATGTATGTATACATGCATATGAATATATGTATATATGTGTATATATATACACATGTATGTATATACATACATATAAATACATGGATATATGTATGCATGCATATGTATATGTTGTATATATGTGTATGGGTGTGTGTGTAAAAATGTATGTGTGTATATGGCTGTTGTTGTTGTGATTTTTGCTTGCTTGCTGCATCTCAAAGTAACAAAGCTCATGCATGTATTAGTTTCCCAAGTACCAATTTTCTGTTAATCCCCCAAATCCAGGTCTTTACTCTAATTTAAGTCATGAAGAAAAAAGTACTGAATTAAAGTGATGATGGTGTGCATGGAATGGAAGGGAGTAAATGAAAAGATGTTGTGTTCATAGAATTTACAAAAAGGAGGAAGAAGCATAGTAAAGGGGAAAGACAAATAATTCTGGAATAAAAAGACATGGGAATCAAATCTCAATTCTGATGCCCTTCAGGACCCCATTTGGAGTTTTCTTGGCAAAAAATACTGGAGTGATTTGCCATTCCTTCTCCAGCTCATTTTACAGATGAAGAAACTGAGGCAAATGGGATTAAGTGACTTGTCCAGGATCACATGGCTAGCAAGTGCCTGAGACCAGATTTGAACTCATGAATATGAGTCTTCCTGATTCTAAGCCCAGTGTTCTATTGACTGTGCCACCTAGCTGTCTGAATGGCTTTGGACAAGTCATTTAATCCACATAGGTTCTAGATAAATTATTTATAAAATAAGAGAGATGGTCTAGATAAGTAGATGGGCAAACTGCTAGGTGAGATCCAATTTCAGCCTGCTGCCTTTTTTCCCCCAGCTAAGATTTTTTTATACATTTTTAGAATATAATAAAACAGTTTTAAAATGTAAAAATTAAACTTAGCCTTACAAAAACAAGCAGAGGTATGAACTTGCCCATGAGCAGTAGTTTGTCAGCTCCAGGGTCTAGATAGCCTATGAAGTCCATTTTACCTTGCCAGTTATGGTCCTAAAACTTTGCAATTGACTGACAATTTGGGTTAAAGGAAATTAAGGAATCTTAAGGATGAATCTTTACTATTAACTGCCCATAAAAATGCTTATAGAGAGAAAAATATAGAATCAGAGAAAGTTCAAAATGTAAGTAACTTTAGAATCATAGTGCTTCCTGTGTAAGTGACCTTAGGCATGATCTAGTTCAATCCATTTATTTTGCAGATCAGTAAAATTACTAGAGAATTGAAGTGACCTGATCCCGGCCATATATTTAGTTAGAGGAAAAGTGAAGCTGCGGGCCCACATCTACAATGATCTTTTCACTATATTGTACTTCCTGAAAGAGCAAAATTCCTTCACTGAAGCGACAATTTTGAAATGATTGGGTCAGACAATCATTTATATTGGACAATAATGTCCAGATACTCCAAGCAGCTAATTAATATATTTCAGCATGGATCCCTAAAGGCAATGGCACCTGGCTGTGTATCAAAGACATTAGCTCCATAAACAGTCTCAATATAAAACATCTGAAACCCAGCTGAGTCCTTATTTTTCTAGGATCAAAGAGTCAGGCCTAAAATATCATAATATTTCATCCAAAATGGCTCATTATTGAATTATTTACTTGGCTATCCCACTGTAAAACCATACTATGATGATGCCTAAGCTGGGATCTTTTGCTCAAAAGCCAGGTCCTTGGAATTCATGTTTCAGCAATGAGAGATAGTGGATAGAACATAGGACTCAAAGTCAGTCAGTCAATAAACATTTATTTAGCACCTACTCTGTGTCAGCACCATGAAAAACTTCTGAGGAAACAAAAAGGGACAAAAGACTATCAGGGAAGTCACAATCTAATTCCAGTAAAATCTTGATTTTTGAACCCTGCCTCTAAAATATACTTGCTTTGTGATGATGGACAAGTCACTAAAGTCATCCTTGACCCCACACTGACTTTCCTCATTTTGTCACCATGACTAAGGTTCCTTCTCACCCTAGAAGGTCCTTCTGCTTCTGTAGCCTTCTGATCCTGGAAAATTCCTTTGTCCCCATACCTTTCTCTTCCTATTATGAGGAACTGCACTGGCCGGAGCCATCCTTCCCTCCTTTCCTGGCCCTCTCCCTCACTCTTCAGACTTTGCCATGTCCCTGTACATATATTATATGAATCCTTTTCAGATCATTATTATGTGTTTAAGTGCCCCATTAGAATAAAAGCTCCTTGAAGGTAGGCAATATCATTCACCTTTATTTTTTTATTTTATTTTTTATCTCTTTATTTATATTTTTATATCATAAATGTTTTTTCCACTCTATTAAAAATAATTTTAATTTTTTTTTAAATTTTGAGTTCCAAATTCTCTCACTCCTCTCCCACCTCATTAAGAAGACAAGCAATTTGATATAAAATTATATGTGTGCAATGATGCAAAACATATTACCATATTTGTTACATCGTAAAAGAAAACAGACAAAAATAGACAAGAAAAATTCTTTCTCTAGCAATGGAAAGTATTTTTCAACATTATTCCTTCAGAAATGTCTGTACCATTATATTGCTGAAAATAGCTAAGTCATTCACAATTAATCATCATACAATATTGCTGTGTACAGCATTCTACTAGTTCTGCTCACTTCACTTTGCATCAGTTCACGTAAGTCTTTCCAAGTTTCTCTGAAAACATCTTGCTCATCAGTTCTTACAGCACAACAGCATTCCAACCCAATCATATAACACAACTTGTTCGGCCATTTCCCAATTGATGGACATCTCTTCAATTTCTAATTCTTTGCCACCATAAAAAGAGCTGCTGTAACATTTTTTGTCCTTATAGCCACTTCCTTTGTTTGTTTTTTTTTTTTTTTGTCTCTTTGGGATACAGACTTAGTAGTGGAATTACTAGGTCAAAGGTTATGTACAGTTTATACCTCTTTGGGTACAGATACAAATTGCTTTCCAGAATAGTTGCGTAAGTTCATAGCTCCACCAAGAGTTTGCTAGTGTCCCAATTCATCAATATGCCCTCCAACATTTGTTATGTTTCTCTTCTGTCATATTAGCCAATCTGATAGGTATTAAATCTTACCTGAGAGTTGTTTTAACTTGCAATTCTTCAATCAACCATGATTTAAAGCATATCTCATATGACTATAGATAGCTTTGATTTCTTTGTCTGAAAACTACCAGTTCATATCCTTTACTATTAATTACTTGAGGAACAACTCAGATTCTTAAAAATTTGACTTACTTCTCTATATATAGAGACATTAAGGCCTTTATCAGAGAAAATTACTATGAATTACTGTGAATAAATAAAATTTATGTTTAATTTACATACTTAAACAAGCATTTCCAAAACATAGTATAATAAAAAAAAAATTGCATGCAAAACTGCAAATATATTATGTACAACTTACTATACCTTTTAAATATATAATAAAGATATCATGTAAATTTATTTTTTTCCTTTTTTTCCTTCCCTCCTCTCCCATTCTAGAGATGGCTATCATTAGAAATAAATATGTGAGGGGGTGGAGCCAAGATGGTGGAGTAAAAGCAGTGATTTGCTTTAGCTTTTCTCCAAACCTCCCCAAATAACTGTAAAAAATGTCTCTAAACAAATTCTAGAGCAGCAGAACCCACAAAAAGAGTAAAAGCAATGTCTTTCCCAAGACAGACTGGATGGCTGATGGGAAAAGTCTGTTGTGCCAGGCTGGGAGAGGAGCACAGTTCACCATGGGTCAAGCAGGCAAAGCAGGGCCAGAAGAAATCCAGAACAGGCCTCGGGGATTGAATCAAGTGAAACTGTGGTGGTTTCCAGCCTTTTCAACATCAGGGACAACTTAGCAGGTCAGTGGGAAAGGTCTATCGAACCTGAGTGAGAGAGAAATACGGTCCAGCCCTGGCCATAGCACAGCCATGGGGCAGCGGCCACAGTGGCAGCAGTTGCTTCCAGAGCTCTCAGCCCACAGACAGTGTGGGTATTAAGCTGCTGATCAGAGGGGAATTGCAGAGATCTCTTTGCTGGCACTGAGACAGGATTCTCTTGCTTTGCCCATACTTGGATCTGGGTTGCAGTCCTAGGTGTCAGTCCTGGGGCAAGGAGGAGAGTTGGCATGGTGGAACTTGTGGTAGTTGTGGAGAGAGAATCTTTGTCACAGTTCTAAGGCAGAAAAGGGTGCTTGTGGTCACACACAGACCAAAACCACCAGCTAGGAAAGGAAAAAAATACCTCTTCTTTGATCATACCACCCTGGAAGAACTGAAAATTTACAGATCCCTAGAAGTATCTCTGAAAACAGTTGCACAAAATCCCTGAAGCTTGGGACAATACATCTTCCACACTGAAAACAGAACCCTACCTTAACAAAGAGATAAAAAGTTAAGTAATTGTCTTGGAACATGAGCAAACAGAGGCCAAAAAGTCAAACTATAGAATCTTATTTGGTGACAAAGAAAACCAAAACATACAATCAGAAGACAACAAAGCCAAAGCTCCTACATCCAAAGCCTCCAAGAAAAATATGACTAGGTCTGAGGCCATGGAAGATCTCAAAAAAGATTTTGAAAAGTAAATGAGAGAATTAGAGGAAAAACTGAGAGGAGAAATTAGAGTGATATAAGAAAATCATGAAAAAAGAACCAACAACTTGCTAAAGGAGGTCCCCAAAAAAAATACTGAAGAAAATTTTTTGGCTTCTGGGAGCCAAGATGGCGAAGTAAGAAGTAAGTCACTCTTACTGTCTCTTATTAACCTCTGAAAGCCCAGAAAATATTGCCTCAGAAAAAACCCTGGAACAACTGAACCAGAAGAAAGGCAGGGTACAGCAGTCTGGTAGCCCACATAGCTTAAGGGATTAATGGGAAAGGCCCCTCTTGCACTGGGAGAAGGGGAGCAGTGCAGAATAAACAGGGAGGCTTCTCAGCAAATTAGTGGAAAGCCCAACCTCAGGATACCAGGGGGAGATGCTGAACCCTAGGTGGTGGAGCAAGCAAACACCAAGACCAGGACCCCTGAGTCCCTCAGTAAGGGCAGGGGAACCAGTGGAAACCAACTTGGAAAATCACTATGTGCCTCAATGTTCTACAGCAGTCAAGTCTCCCAGTGCCTCAGCAAAACTCTAGGAAGTGCTTCAAGGGCCTCAGGTGGAGAAACACCCCTCAGCAGCAAAACATCTATCTGATAGAAGCTGAAGAAAGTGGAAGGAGGACAAAAAATGGCCCAGTGAGCAGACATCCTCCAAGGGCCAGACTACCCAATCCTACCTCTAGAGTTCCAGTGTTGCTAATTCCAGGCCAATATCAGGTAACCTGCCAGAACCATATAGCTTCCAACTGAAAGCAGTTGAGGTTCCAACACATAAAACCAGTGACCAGATCCCAGGTTCCCAGCACAAGAAGTTTGGGTCAATGTCCCCTGTTCCCTAGCAGGAGAGCTCAATTTTTTTAAAGGCCAAGAAATAAGCAAAAACCATGAGCAAAAAGAAACATACCATAGAATCTTATGGGAACAGTAAAGATCAAAGCAGAAACTGTGAAGAGGACAACACTGTCAACAAAGCCACATCTGGAACCTCAAAATGGATTAAGAACTGGTCTGGAGCCCAAAAAGCTTTCTTGGAAGAGCTCAAGAAGGATTTAAAAGTCAAATAAGAGAGGTAGAAGAAAAATTGGGAAAAGAAATGAGAAGTAGGAAAGAGAGAATCAATAGCTTGGAAAAAGAAGGACAAAAATTAACTGTAGGAAACAAGTCCTTAAAAAATACAATTGGCCAAATGGGGGAAAAGTACACTGAAGAGAACAACTTCTTAAAGAGCAGAATTGTCCAAACAGAAAAGGAGACACAAAAACTCACTGAGGAGAAGAACTCCATAAAAAATAAAATGGGCTAATGGAAAAGGAAGTACAAAATCTTACAGAAGAAAACAATTTATTAAAAATTAGAATTGGGCAAATGGAAGCTAATGACTCTATGAGAGAGGAAAAGTCAGTCAAACAGAAAGAAAAGAATGAAAAAGTAGATGAAAACATAAAATACCTCATTGGTAAAACAAATGATCTGAAAAATAGATCCAGCAGAGACAATTAAAAAAAAATTATTGGTCTACCTGAAAACCATGATGATAAAAAGAGCCTGGACAGCATGTTTCAGGAAATCATCAAGGAAAACTGCCCTGACATCCTAGAACCTGATGGTAAAATAGCCTTAGAAAAAATCCAAATATCACTTCCTGAAAGAGATCCCAAATTGAAAACACCAAGGAATATAGTAGCCAAATTCTAAAATCACCAGGTCAAAGAGAAAATATTGCAAGCAGCCAGAAAGAAACAATTTAAATATCATGGAACCACAGTCAGGATTAGTCAGGACCTTGCAGCTTCTACATTAAAAGATCATAGGGACTACCGCTTCCAAGAGCAAAGATGGCAGAGTAAAAAGTAAGTTGCTCTCACCCTCCCTTATCAACCTCTGAAAGCCAGAAAACATTGCCCCAGGAAAAACCCTGGAATAGCTAAACCAGAAGAAAGATGGGGTGCAGCAGTCCAGTAGCCCAGGTAGCTTGAGGGATTAACAGGAAAAGCCCCTCTTGCCCTGGGGGAAGGGGAGCAATATGGAACCAGAGGCATCCCAGCAAGCTCGCAGAAAGCCCCACTTTAGCACACCAGGAGGAGATCCTGAAACTCAGGTGGTAGAGCAGGCAAACATCAACACCAGGACCCTCGAGTGCCTCAGTAAGGGCGGGGAAACTGTGGAAACCAGCTTGGAAAACCACCAGGTGCCTCTGCATTCTACAGCAGTCTCCCAGTGCCTCAGCAAAAATCTGTGAAGTGCTCCAAGGAGCTCCAGGCAAATAAACATTCTGCAACATCCATCCAAAAGGAGCTGAAGAAAGTGAAAGGAAAGGAAGCAGGCAACATCCAGGGGCCAGACTACTCAATCCTACCCCTAAAGTTCCAGTGTTGCTGATTTCAGCCAAATACCAGGTAAGCTGCTAGAACACTACAGCCTCCAACTGCCAACATTGGAGGCCCCAGCACACAAAGTCATCAAACAGGCCCAAAGTACATATATAATATAATAGCCAAATTCCAAAATTACCAGGTCAAAGAAAAAATATTGCAAGCTGCCAGAAAGAAGCAATTTAAATATCATGGAACCACAGTCAAGATTACACAGGACCTTGCAGCTTCTACATTAAAAGACTGTGGGGCATGGAACATGATATTCTGTAAGGCAAAAGAGCTTGGATTACAAACAAGCATCAACTACTCAGAAAAAATGAGCATGATCTTTTAGGGGAGGAGATGGATATTCAGTGAAATAGGGGACTTCCAAACCTTCCTGATGAAAAGACCAGAGCTCAACAGAAAATTTGACCTTCAAATACAATACTCAAGAGACACATAAAGAGGTAAACAGGATAGAAAGATACAACATGCTGTTAATAAGGGCAAAGTGTTTACATCCCTACAAGGGAAAATGACACTTATAACTCTTGAGAACTGTATTGTTATTACACTATGTTAAAAGGATACACATGAAGTGGTTGATATAAGTTAACTTTGATGTAATGATAAAAAAAAACATCCAATCAAGTGGGTTGAATGGATCCAAGTAAGTGGATTAATCCGACCTAAGAAATCTACTGAGTGAAAAGGAAAGGAGGAGGCAGACAAGGGTAAATTACATTGCAAGAAAAGACACAAAAGCCTATTACAGCAGAGGGAAAGAAGGGGGGGGTGATGAGCATTGTTTGAACCTTACTCTCTTCAGATTTGACTCAAGAAAGGAATAACATAATCAGTTAGGTATAGAAATCTAACTTGCCATATAGGCAGTAGGAGGGAAAAGGGGAAAGTAAAAGGAGGAGGGATAGAAAGGAGGGAAGAATCAGAAAGGGTAAAGAGGAAGAAAAGGGAAGGGGCTAAAAGAAGGGAGGAGGGAATGAGGGAGGGGTGGTCAAAAGCAGAACACTAGTAAGAAGGGAAAATGAGAAAGAAAACCATAAACAAGGGGGGAAAGGATGGAGAGAAAGACAAAGATAGTAATCATAAATGAGAATGTGAATGGGATGAACTCTCCCATAAAACAGAAGCAGATAGCAGAATGGATTAAAAAACCATAATCCTACAATATATTGTTTACAGGAAACACATTTGAAAAAGTGCAACACACACAGAATGAAGGTAAAAGGCTGGAGCAGAATATATTATGCTTCAGCTGAAGTAAAAAAAAAAAAAGCAGGGGTAGCCATCCTGATCTCAGACAAAGCAAAAACAAAAATAAAAATAAATCTTATCAAAAAAGATAAGGAAGGAAACTACATCCTGATAAAAGGCACCATAGACAATGAAGTAATATCATTACTAAATATATATGCACCAAATGGTATAGCATCCAAATTCTTAGAGGAGAATTTCAGGGAGTGACAGGAAGAAATAGATAGCAAAACTATACTAGTGGGGGACCTCAACCTCCCCCATTCTGAATTAGATAAATCTACCACAAAATAAACAAGAAAGAAGTCAAGGAGGTGAACAGAATATTAGAAAAGTTAGGTATGATATACCTCTGGAGAAAATTGAGTGGGGATAGAAAGGAATATACTTTTTTCTCAGCAGTGTATGGCACATACACAAAAATTGACCATGTACTAAGGCATACAAACCTCACAATCCAGTGCAGAAAGGCAGAAATATTAAATGCATTTCAGATTAAATGCTTTTCAGATCATGATGCAATAAAAATTACATGTAATAAAAGGCCATGGAAAGATACACTAAAAAAAATAATTGGAAACTAAATAATCTAATCCTAAAAAAATGATTGGGTCAAACAACAAATCACAGAAACAATCAGTAACTTCATTCAACAGAATGACAATAATGAGACAATATACTAAAACTTATGTGATGCAGCAAAAGCAGTTCTTAGGGGAAGTTTTATATCTCTAAATGCTTACATAAATAAAAAGAAAAAGAAGAGATTGATGAATTGGGCATAAAACTGAAAAAAACTAGAAAAAGAATAAATTAAAAAATCCTCAATTAAAAACCAAATTAGAAATATTGAAAACCAGAGGAAAAATTAATAAAATTGAAGTTAAGAAAAATATAGAAGTAATAAACAAAAGTAGATCTAGTTTTATGAAAAAAAACAATAAAATAGATAGATCTTTGGTTAGTGTGATTTAAAAAAAGAAAAAGAAAACCAAATTACCAATATCAAGAATGAAAAGGGTGAATCCACCACCAAGAAGAGGAAATTAAAACAATAATTAGGAAATATTTTGCACAACTGTATTACAATAAATTTGACAATCTTAGTTAAATGGATACATATTTATAAAAATATAAATTGCCCGGATTAACAGAAGAGGAAGCAAAATACTTAAATAACCACATCTCAGAAAAAGAAATTGAACAAGCCATTGACGCACTCCCTAGGAAAAAATCTCCAGGGCCAGATGGATTTACATGCAAATTCCATCAAACATTTAAAAAACAATTAATTCCAATACTATATAGACTATTTGGTAAAATAAGTGAAGGAGTCTTATCAAATTCTTTTTATGATACAAATATGATGCTGATACCTAAGCCAGGAAGAGTCAAAACAGAGAAAGAAAATTATAGACCAATTTCTCTAATGAATATAGATGCAAAAATTTTAAACAAAATATTAGCAAATAGATTACAGCAACTTATCACAAGAATAATACACTATGACCAGGTAGGATTTATACCAGGAATATAGGGCTGGTTCAATATAAGGAAAACTATCAGCATAATTCATCATATCAACACCAAAACTAACAGAAACCAGATGATCATTTCAGTAGATGCAGAAAAAGCTTTTGACAAAATACAACACCCATTCCTATTAAAAACACTAGAGAGCATAGGCATAAATGGAGTCTTCCTTCAAATAATAAATAGCATCTATCTAAAACCTTCAGCAAGCATAATATGTAATGGGGAGAAGCTAGAAGCATTTCCAATAAGATCAGGGGTGAAACAAGGATGTCCATTATCACCACTGTTATT
>NW_020954556.1:39583655-39919058 GCF_900497805.2 Vombatus ursinus | reverse complement strand
AGTCAATGACTATAGTAATCTATTATTTGATAAACCCAAAGACCCCAGCTTCTGGAATAAGAACCCATTCTTTGACAAAAACTGCTGGGAAAACTGGAAAACAGTAAGGCAGAAACTAGATATAGACCAAAATCTCACACCATATACCAAAATAAGGTCTAAATGTGTTCATGATTTAAATATAAAGGCTGATACTATAAGCAAACTGGGAGAGCAAGGAATAGTTTACCTATCAGATTTATGAAGAACAGAAGAATCATGACCAAACAGGATATAGAGAACATTACGAAATGCAAATTGAATAAGTTTGATTACATTCAATTTAAAAGTTTTTGCACAAAGACAATGCAACCAAGATTAGAAGGAAAGTAGAAAATTGGAAAAGAATTTTTACAACTGGCCTTTCTGATACGGGCATGATCTCTAAAATATATAGAGAATTAAGTTAAATTTATAAGAATACAAATAATTCCCCACTTGATAAATGGTCAAAAGATATGAACAGGCAGTTCTCAGACTAAAAAATTAAAGCTATTATAGTCATGTGAAAAATTGCTCTAAATCAGTATTGATTAGAGAAATGCAAATCAAAACAACTCTAAGGTACCACATTGCATCTATTACATTGGCCAACATGACAAAACAGGAAAATGATAAATGTTGGAGATGTGGGAAAATTGGAACACTAATGCATTTTGGTGGAGTTGTGAAATGATCCACCCATTTTGGACAGCAATTTGGAACTGTGACCCAAGGGCTATGAAAATGTGCATATTCTTTGACCCAGCAATAGCACATCTAGGGCTATATTCCAGAGAGATCATATAAATGGGAAAAGGACCCACATGTACAAAAATATTCATAGCAGCTCTTTCTGTGGTGGCAAAGAATTGGAAATTGAGAGTTTGCCCATCAATTGGGTAATGGTTGAACAAGTTGTGGTATATGAATGTAATGGAATACTATTGTGTTATAAGAAATGATGAACAGGCAGATTTCAGAAAAACCTGGAAAGATTTGTATGGTCTGATGCTGAGTGAAGTGAGCAGAATCAGGAGAACATTGTATACAATAGCAGCCATGTTGTGGGATGACTAATGTTAATAGACTTAGGCATGCAAGGATCTAAGACATATCCACAGGTCTCCTCAGGGAAATGTTATCCACATCCCACAAAAGAACTATGGAGTTTGAATGAAAATTGAAGCATACTATTTGCTATTTTTTTCTTCTGTTTGGTTTTGTTTTCTCTTTCTTGTGGTTCCTCCTATTGGTTCTAATTCTTCCTTACTTCACTAATGCGAAAATATGTTTAATAGGAATGTATCTGTATAGCCTATATTAGATTGTGTACTGTCTTGGGGAGGGAGTTGGGGAGGGACAGGGAGAAAAATTGAAAACTCAAAAACTCATGGAAGTGATAGTTGATAAATGAAAATAAATTAATAAAAAAGAAAAGAAAGCACTCCCCCCAAAAAAGAAAATAACACCTTAGAAATAGACTAACCAGAAATGGCAAAGAGGTCCAAAAAGCCAATGAGGAGAAGAATGCCTTCAAAAACAAAATTGGCCAAATGGAAAAGGAAGTTCAAAAGTTCACTGATGAAAATAGTTCCTTAAAAATTAAAATGGAGCAAATGGAAGCTAATGACTTTATTATAAATCAAGAAACAATAAAACAAAAGCTGAGGAATGAAAAAATAGAAGATAATGTGAAATATCTCACTGGAACAACAATTGACCTGGAAAATAGATTGAGAGATAAAATAAAAATTATTGAGCTGACTGAAAACTATAATAAAAAAGAGCCTAGACCTCATCTTTTAAGAAATTGCCAAGCCAAACTTATTATCTAAATTCTAGAGCTCCCAGGCCAAGGAGAAAATATTGTAAGTAACCAGAAAGAAATAATTCAAGTATGGTACAGCCAGTCAGGATAACAGAAGATTTAGTAGCTTCTGCATTAAAGGATCAGAGAAATTACAATACGATATTCTGAAGGGCAAAAGATCTAGGATTACAATCAAGAATCACCTACCCAGCAAAACTGAGTATAATTCTTCAGGGGAAAAATAGACTTTCAATGAGATAGAGGACTCTCAATCATTCTTGATGAAAAGACCAGATTTGAGTAGAAAATTTGACTTTCAAATATAAGACACAAGACTAAAGAGAAGAATATAAAAGGCAAACAGGAAAGGGAATTGATAAGGGAATACACACACACACACACACATTGACAGAGGGCACAGATGTGAGTGGGATATGAAGGGATAATATCTAGAAAATAAAATTAAGGTGTGAGAGGGGAATCTACTGGGAGAAAGAAAGGAAGAGGTAGAAAGGGGTAATTATCTCACATAAAATAGGCAAGAAAAAGCTTTTACAGTGGAGGGGAAGAAGGGGAGTTAAAGTAGAGTGAGTAAACCTTACTCTCATCAGAATTGGGTCAAAAAATAAATAACATACACATTCAGTTGGGTATAGAAATCTATTTTATCCTACAGGAAAGTAGAAGGGGAAGAGGGGAAGAGAAAGGGTTGGTAGTCATAGAAAGGAGGGCAAATTGGGGGAAGTGGTAGTCAGAAGCAAAACACTTTTGAGAATGGACAGAAGGAAAGGAGAGAGAGAATAGTATACATGTGGTGGGGTGGGTGGGATATAATCAGTTTTCAGATGAAATAATCAAAGGTAACTATAGACATATGAAAAAAAAACTCTAATTCCTATTGATTGGAGAAATGAAAGTTAAAACAATTCTGAGGTACTACCTCATACCTATTACATTGGCTAATAGGACAGAAAAAGTAAATAACAAAAGTTGTAGGGAATATGGGGAAAATGCACTGTTGGAGGAGTTGTGAACTTGTTCAACAATTCTGTAGAACAGTTTGGAACTATGCCCAAAAGGCTACAAAACCATGCAAACCATTTGATCCAGCTATGCCACTACTAGGTCTGTATCCCAAAAGAGATATAAAATAAAAAGGATAAGGACCTGTATTTACAAAAAATATATATAGCATATCTTTTCTGAGGGCAAAGAATTAGAAATTGAGGTATATTATTCAGTGAATTTTGTTTTTCCATTTGGCCATCAATACCCATCAATTGGGTAATGGTTGAACAAGTTGTGGTATGTAATTATGTTGGAATACTATTGTACTACAAGAAATGATGAGCAGAATTCTACCAGAAAAACCTGCAAAGATTAGTATGGGCTGATGCAAAGTGAAATTTACTGTGTACGAAGTAACAACAATATTTTAACATGATTAGCTGTGATTGACTTAGCTATTCTCAGCAGTACAATGATCCAAGACAACTCTGAGCAACTTATGATGAAAAATGCTATCCATCCCCAGGAAAAAATAATGATGGTGTCTGAATACAGATTGAAGCATTTTTTTTTAACTTTGTTGAGTTTTTTTGTCTGTTTTTTTCACAACATGAGTATTATATATATATATATATATATATGTTTTGCATGACTACATATGTGTATCCTATGTTGAATTGCTTGTCTTCTTAATGAGGGGTTGGGGTGGGGAGGGTGGAAGAGAGAGAATTTGGAATTCACAGTTTAAGAACAATTTTTAAAAATTATTCTTAAATGTAACTGGGAAAAATAAAATACAAAATTAAACATAAAAACAATTAAGAGAGGTAGAAGAAAAATTGGGAAAAGAAATGAAAGTTATGCAGTAGAATTATGAAAAAAGAGTCAACAGCATAGAGAAGAAAGCACAAAAACTGACTGAGGAAAACAACTCCTTAAAAAATAGAATTGGCCAAATGGAAAAAGGCTAAAAGCTCACTGTTGAAAATAGTCTCTAAAAATTACAATTGTGCGAACAGAAGCTAATTACTCTATAAGACATCAAGGATCAGTCCAACAAAAAAATAGAAAAAAATGTAAAATTCCTCTTTGGAAAACAACTGGTCTGGAAAATATATCTGGAAAAGATAATTTAGCTTCACTTAAAATTTTAAAAAAAGCAGGGGTAGGAATCATGATCTCAAATAAAGCAAAAGCAAAAATATATCTAATTAAAAGAGATAGGGAGGGAGGAACTATAAACATCATGCTAAAAGTTACCATAGACAATGAAGTAGTATCAATATTAAATCTATATGCACCAAGAGGTATAGCATTCAAATCCTTAGAGGAGAAGTTAAGTGAGTTACAGGAAGAAATAGACAGCAAAACTATACTACTTAGGGGATTCAACCTTCTCAGAAAAATAAATAAGAGAGAAGTTAAGGAAGTAAATAGAATTTGAGAAAAATTAGGTTTGATAAGGAAAAAAAAATAATGAGCATACTTTGCAGCTGCCACCATTTTCATGGACTTGGTAATTTTCTGGATGTTTTTGATTGACTTCAATCTCCTGGTAATATCAGTTAGGGTTGCCATATTTCTGACTTGGATCCATTGTGGCTGCAGAGCCCAGGAGGAGGAGCCTGCAAGAGTAACTCAACAGAACATGGTGGTATCCGCCCTGCTGAAGGTCAGGCAGATGGGCCTCACTACACATAAATAACTCTGTTTTAGAAAAACAAATTGAACAAACCATCAGTGAACTCACTAAGAAAAAATTGCCAAGACCAAACAAGTGAATTCTATGAAACATTTAAAAACAATTAATTCCAATACTCTATAAACTATTTGGAAAAATAGATGAAGGAGTCCTACCAAATCCTTTCTATGATGCAAATATGGTGCTGATACCCAAACTGGAAACAACTAAGACAGAGAAAGAAAATTATAGAACCATTTCCCTAACAAATATTGATGTAAATTTTTAAATAAAACATTAGCAAAGAAGTTACAGTAATTTATCATGAGGATAAGACTACGACTGGGTAGAATTTATACCAGGAACAAAGGTCTAGAGTTCAACATTAGGGAAACTATCAGCATAATTGACCATAGCAATAGTCAAAATAACAGAAATCATATGATTATTCCAGTATATGCAGAAAAAGCTCTTGACAAAGTATAGCACCCATTCCTATTAAAAACATTAGAGAGCATAGGAATAAATGTAATTTTCCTTGAAATGATATTTTGCATTTACCTAAAACCATCAGCAGCCATTACATTAGTGAGAATAAGCTAGAATTATTTCCAATAAGTTGAGTGGTGAAACAAAGATGTCCATTATCACCACTGTTATTCAATATTATACTAGAAATGTTAGCTTCAGCAATAAGAGAAGAAAAAGAAATTGAAGGAATTAGAATAGGTAAAGAAGGAACAAATCTATCACTCTTTACAGATGATATGATGGTATACTTAGAGAATTCTAGAGAATCAAGTAAAAAGTACCTGAAATAAACAAATTTAATAAAATTGCAGGACATAAATTAAACTCACATAAATTATTGGCATTTCTATATATTACTAACAAAGCCCAACAGCAAGAGATAGAAAGAGAAATTCCATTTAAAATTACTGTAGACATTATAAAATATTTGGGAGTCTTCCTATGAAAACAAATCCAGGAACCATATGAACACAATTACAAAACACTTTTCACACAAATAAAGACAGATCTAAATAATTGGAAAAACATCAGTTTCTCATGTGTAGGCTGAGCTAATATAATAAAAATGACAATTCTACCTAAATTAATTTACTTATTCAGTGCCATACCAAACTAACAACAATTATTTTATAGAGCTAAAAAAAATAATAACAAAATTGATCTGGAAGAACAAAATTTCCAGAATATTAAGGGGATTGAAAAGAAATGCAAGGGAAGGTGGCCTACCTGTACCAGATCTTAAATTGCATTATAAAGCATGAATCATCAAAACTACTTAGCAGTGGCTAAGAGATAGAGTGGTAGATCAGTGGAATAGGTTAGGTACACAAGACATAGTAGTCAATGACTTTACTAATCTACTATTTGAGAAATCCAAAGACTCCAGCTTCTGGGATAAGAACACATTATTTAACAAAAACTGCTAGGAAAACTGAAAAAGAGAATGGCAGAAACTATTCATAGACCAACATCTTACACCCTACTCCAAGATAAAGTCAAAATGGGTACATTATTTAGATATAAAGGCTAATACTATAAGGGATAATTCACCTTCCAGTTCTATTGAAAAGGTAAGAATTTATGACCAAACAAGAGATAGAGAACATTATAAAATGCAAAATGGATAATTCTGATTATATTAAATTGAAAAGTTTTTACATAAACAAAGCCAATGCAACTAAGATTAGAAAGGAAGCAGAAAGCTGGGAAACAATTTTTCCAACCAGTGTCTCTGATAAAGGCCTCCTTTCTAAAATATATAGAGGACTGAGTATAATTTATAAGAATACAAGTTATTCTCCAAATGATAAATGGTCAAAGGATATGAAAAGGCAGTTTTCAGATGAAGAAATTAAATATATCTATAGTCATATGAAAAAATGCTCTAAATCACTATTGAGTAGAGAAATGTAAATCAAAACAACTTTGAGGCACCACATCACACCTATCAGATTGGATTAACATGACAAAACAGGAAAGTGATAAATGTTGGAGAAGACCTGGGGGATCATTAATGCACTGTTGGTGGAGCTATGAAATAATCCAACCATTGTGGAGAACAGTTTGGAGGTATGCCCAAAAAGCTATAAAAATGTGCATACCCTTATACCCAGCAATAGCACTTCTAGGTCTATATCCCAAAGACCTCATAATTATGGGAAAAGGACCCATATATACAAAAATATTTATAGTAGCTTTTTCCATGGTGGCAAAGAATCAGAAATTGAAGGGATGCCTATCAATTGGGGAATGACTGAACAAGTTGTGGTATATGAATGTAATGGAATACTACTGTGCTGTAAGAACTGATGAGCAAGTGAACTTCAGAAAAACCTCGAAAGACTTGTATGGACTGATGCTGAGTGAAGTGAGCAGAACCAGGAGTAACAGCCACATTGTGTGATGACTAACTTTGATAGACTTGGCTCTTCTCAGCAATGCAAGGATCTAAGACAACTCTAAAAGACTCATGATAGAAAATATTATCCACATCCAGAAAAAGAGCTATGGTGTCTGAATGCAGATCAAAGCATACTATTTGATCTCTTATTTCTTTTGTTGTTGTTTTTTTCTTTCTTGTGGCTCCTCCTAGTGGTTGTAATAATTCACAGTATGACTAATGTGAAAATATGTTTAATATGAATTTATATGTAGAGCTTATATCAGATTGCACACTGTCTTGGAGAAGGGGGGAAGGAAGGGAAGAGAAAATTGAAAACTCAAAAGCTTATAGAAGTGAATGTTGAAAACTAAAAATTAATTAAAATTTAAAAAATCATTTTTGAGCTTTTCTAACCATGTTTTTTCACTAGACAAATTCATTTTTTGAGGCTTTGCATGTAGTTGCTTCTATTTATTTTTCTTCTTCTGAGCTTGTGTTTTGATCTACCCTGTCACTACAGTTACTTTCTATAGTCAAGTTCTTTATCTGTTCTTTGCTCATTTTCCAGCCTATTCCTTGACTTTTAACTCTAGGTTAAATTGGGGCTTTGCTCCCAAGGTGAATGGACCATTTCGCAAGATTCAGGCCTTTCATGCTGGTACTCTGAGATAGTTCTGGAGGTCTGAAGGTTTTCAATTCCTTCAAGGTGGTATGATCTAAGAAGAGGTGAGGTCACTGCTTTCCTGTCCTGTACCCACAAACTGCGAGTGACTAAAAGCACTTTTTTCAGCCCTGGGTCTGTGACCATTTTACTCATTCCTGTTGCTGCAAGTTCTAGAAGGCTAGTGTTTTTCCTTGCTTTGGAACTACAGGCCAGAAACTTGCATGGGCCGTGTAACAAAGTACTTCTCCCAGTGCCAGGAAATACTCCCCTACAATGTGTTTCTGACCAGTTGTCTCACCCTCCTACCCTCTGTGAGCTGAGAGCTTTGGAAGTTGCAGCAGCAGATTCAGTCACTCCCAAGGCCTGCTACTGGCTTGCCAGGGCACAGACTGTGCTGAACTGCAGTCCACTCTCACTTGGGGGCAGTAGACCTTTCCTGTTAATCTTCTAAGTGGTTTTATGCTGGGAAATTGTTTTTCCCTGTCCTTTTGTTGGTTCTGCTGCTCTTGAATTCATTTTGAGATGTAATTTTGACATTATTTGGAGAAAACTTTGGGCCAACTGAGACAAGTCCCTGATTTTATACCACGATCTTTGTTCAACCACCACAGCTTTCTTTTTGCTTATATTTGTGTTACAAAAATTTAGCATAATTCTTGGCACATTGTATACAATAAAAATTTGTTGACTTGACCTAATCTCTCTGGGCTTCAGCTTGTTGTTCTTGTTATTCTTGCTGTTATTGTTGCTGTCCAGTTTCAGTTATGACTGACTCTTCATGACACCATTTCAGTTTTCTTGGCAAATATACTGGAAAGATTTGCCATTTTCTTCTCCAGATCACTTTACAGATAAGGAACAGAGGCAAACATGGTAAGTGACTCATTCATTATTATATAGCTAGTATATAACTGAAGCCATATGTGAATTCAGGTCTTTCTGACTCCAGACATGGCACTCTATATACACTGTGCTACTTAGCTGCCCTCTTAACCATACCCATCTTTTTTCCAATTTATTTTTTTTATTTTTAGTTTTCAACATTCACTTCCACAAAATTTTGAGTTCCATACTTTCTCCCTATCCCTCCCCTCACCCACTCCATGACAGCATGCATTCTGATTCCCTTTTCATCCAATCTGTTCTCCCTTCTATTACTGCCTCCCTTCACTTATCCCCTTCCTCTTCTATTTTCTTGTAGGATAAGATAGATTTCTATACCCCTTTGCCTGTGTGTCTCATTTCCCAGTTGCATGCAGAAATAATTTCTTTGAATTCCAAATTCTCTCCCCTCCTCCCTCCCCACCCATCCTCATTGAGAAGGCAAGCAATTCAACATAGGTCATACATGTGCAGTCATGCAAAACACTTTCATAATAGTCATGTTGAGAAAGACTAACTATATTTCCCTCCATCCTCTCCCACTCCCCCATTTATTCTACTGCCTCCTTTGTCCCTTTCCCTCCTCAAACATGTTTGCTTCTGATTACCACGTCCCCCAATCTGCCCTCCCTTCTATCACCTCTCCTTCTCTTATCCCCTTCCCCCCACCTTCCTGTAGTTTAAGATGGATTTCCATACCCAATTTGGTGTGTATTTTATTCCCTCCTTAAGCCAAATCTGATAAGAGTAAAGTTCACTCATTCCTCCTTTTCTAAGCCCTCTTCCCTTCCACTGTAAAAGCTTTTTTCTTGCCTATGAGATGATTTACCTCATTCTACCTCTCCCTTTCTCCTTCTCCCAGTACATTCCTGTCTCACCCCTTAATTTTCTTTTTTATATATCATCCCTTCATATTCAACTCACCCTGTGCCCTCTGTATATATAATATAGTGTGTGTGTGTGTGTGTGTGTGTGTGTGTGTGTGTGTGTGTGTCTTTCCCCTCATTGATTACACTCAGTTTTGCTGGGTAGGTGATTCTTGGTTTTAATCCTAGCTCATTTGTCCGCCAGAATATTAAGTTCCAAGCCCTGAAGTCCCTTAATGTAGAAGCTGCTAAATCTTGTTTTATCCTGATTGTGTTTCCACAATACTTGAATTTTTTCTTTCTGACTGCTTGCAATATTTTCTTCGTGACCTGGGAACTCTGGAATTTGGCTATAATATTCCTGGGAGTTTTCCTTTTGGGATCTATTTCAGGAGTTGATCAGTGGATTCTTTCAATTTCTATTTTACCCTCTGATTCTAGAATATCAGGGCAGTTTTGAGAATTTCATGAAAGATGATTTTTTTTTTAATCATGGCTTTCAGGTAGTCCAATAATTTGTAAATTATCTCTCCTGGATCTATTTCCCAGGTCAGTTGTTTTTCCAATAAGATATTTCACATTGTCTTCTATTTTTTTTTCTTTTGGTTTTGTTTTATAATTTCTTGATTTCTCATAGAGTCATTAGCTTTCATTTGCTTCATTCTAATTTTTAAGGAAGTATTTTCTTCAGTGAGCATTTGGACCTCCTTTCCATTTGGCCAGTTCTGTTTTTAAGGCATTCTTCTCCTCATTAACTTTTTGGACCTCTTTTGCCACTTATAGTTAGTCTATTTTAAGGTGTTTTCAGCATTTAAAGTGTCTTCAGCATGTTTTGGTCTCCTTTAGCAAGCTGTTGACTCATTTTTCATGATTTTCTTGCATCATTCTCATTTCTCTTCCCAATTTTTCCTCTATTTCTCTTACTTGATTTTCAAAATTCTTTTTGAGATCTTCCACGGCCTGAGATCAATTCCTATTTTTCTTGGAGGCTTTGAATGTAGGAGGTTTGGCTTTGTTGTCTTCTTCTGGTTACATGTTTTGATCTTCCTTGTCACCAAAGTAAGATTATATTGTCTGAGTTTTTTTTCCCTCTGTTTACTCATCTTCCCAGCCAGTTACTTGATGTTTTAACTCTTTATTAAGGTAGGCTCTGCTTCCAGTAGAGGGTGTACTGTCCCAAGCTTCAGGGGTTTTGTGCTTTTTTCAGAGATACTTCTAGGGACCTATAAGTTTTCAGTTCTTCCAAGGTGCTATGATCTAAGGAGAGGTGTTAACTCCTCTCCTAGTCTGTGCTCTGGTCTGTGAATGACAACAAGCACTCTTTTGTGCCCTGGATCTGAGAGGAGGGTTCCATCTCCACTGCTGCCACAAGTTCTGCTATTGCCAGTGCTCCTCCTCACCTCAGGACTGCCACCTAGGACTGGGACCCAGATCCAAGCATGGGCTGAGCAAGACAACCCTGCCAAACTGCCAGCAAAGGGATTCCTACAATCCCCCTCTGATCAGCCTTTTGATTCCCCTACAGTCTGTGGGCCAATGGCTCTGGAGGCAACCACTGCTGCTGTGGTGCTGCCGCAGGGCTGTGCTAAGGCCAGAGCTGGATTAAGCTCCTCTCCTACCCAGATCTGATAGACCTTTTCCACTGACCTTCTAAGTTGTCTTTGGCATCTATGAGTTGAGAAGTCTGGAATTCACCCAGCTCCCCTTGATTCGGTCCCTTGAGGCCTGCTCCAGGTTTGCTGGGTCCCAGTCTTTGCCTGCATGGCCCATGTGGGACTGTGCTCCTCTCCCAGTCCAGGGTAACAGACCATTCCCTTCAACCATTCAGGTTATCATGGACTGGAAACTTTTGTTGCTGTATCTCTTTGTGGGTTCTCCTGCTCTAGGATTTGTTCAGAATCATTTTTTACAAGATTTTAGAGGGGTTTAGGGAGAGCTCAAGTGAGTTCCTTCTTTTACTTGGCCATCTTGGCTTTACTTCCATGTTCCTGCCATCTTGTACATTGACTGTGAAGTTGATTTTATGTATACAGGTGTAAGGCTTTACATTTATTCCTACTGAATTTATTCTCATTAGATTTAGCTCAATTATAACTATGAAGAATGATTTTAATCCTAATTCTATCATCTAATATGTTAGGTTTCCCTCTTAACTTTGTATCAGCTGCCAATATGTGGAATATGACATCAAATCTTTACTTTAGTTTGTTAGTAAACTGTTACATAATACAGGGCCAAGCACACAACTCAGTAGAGTTGCTGTAGACTTCCTGGCATTTTTTTCCGTTGAACCCTTAACCATAGCTTTTTGAGTATATCCATCCAATGAACTCTGAATACAACTAATTGAATTATTGTCAATTCCATATCTTATTCTCTTTTTCTTTGTCTCTTTGTTGCTCTCTGTCTCTATTTCTCTTTCTCTACCACTCTTTCTCGTTTACAAGAATAGTATTAGATCCTTTACTAAAATTTGCTGAAATCCAAGTTAACTATAGTTCTATAGTCAGATAGATGGAAAATATCAGCGTGTGTGGTTCCGAGATTTGAGAAAATTCACATTTATTGGCTTCTATTTTTCAACTGAAATAGGACGCTAGGATTTCCATTATATGAATAGATATTCAAGGTTGTGGTTTGGGGTGAGAGTTTGGAATAGTTGCTATGGGTAATGAGGAAGCAGATAGTAAGAAAATTCAGATTGGTTGCCCTCCATCTTTGACTTTAGGCATGTATTGTGAAAATTGTGGGTGTGTCTGAAATAAAGAAATGTTATGAAATAATAGGGAATGAGATGGGAGTCAATAAAAGCAAAACAGAAAGAAGTTTTGATGAAAAAAATGATGACTCAGAGAAGCTATGAACTAAAAGTTTTTCATAACTTACATCAATTCAGTTTAGTGACTTTCCCCAGCAATGTTTAGTAGCCACAGTGTAGAAATGGAGAAATTAATTGTGGGGCCTACAGAGGGAGAAGAATTTACATGTTGGGGAATCAGAAAGTCAGAGGAAACAAAAAATATATATATATGTATATATATACATGTAGATGTAGTGTAGCTACTGAAATATTAAAGTGCTTCTCTATAGAGTAAATATTAGCTACAGAGGCAAGTGAAATATGAATGAAAGATTTACTAGAAGGATAAGGGTGAGCAAAGCTTATTAAAATCAACATAAGGAAAAGAGTAGACAGAGTTGTGGAGTGAGCAAGAAAAGTTAAATGAGATATGCTCAAAGAGACAAACTCAGTATTTTAACAATTTTACTTGGATGACCCAATGTCATATGAACCAGAAAAGAGAGAGACCAGAGTTGGGGAGGTCAGGTAAGAGGCTGTAATAATAATCCAGATATCAAGAAATGAGGTCAACAAAATAGTAAGGAACTAAGATCACTAACCTGAAATTCAGAGGTCTTAGTCTCTTGAGGTTACCTTGCTTTAACCTTAAGTCTTGTTTAACTTCTTTTCTACTGTTTTTAATATTTTTTATAGAATTGGATTCTCTTTCATGTGTTAGAAATTCCACCTATGCATCTACCAAAATATTTTTTTTAATTCTATGAAGTACCAAAGTAAAGCTAATTCTTCACATCTTTAAAAACAGAAGAAGGAAAGGAGCTTCCTGATCAGCAGAGCTGGGCTGTCGGTATCCCCGGTGCTCTCTCCAGAACCATCTTCTCTTCTTCCTCTCTCTTCTCTCTGGGTGATCTCATTAGCTATGTTGATGATTCTCAAATCCAAGTGGATAATAAAAATCATATTACCCATCTCAAATGTTGTTATGAGGAACATGAATTTGTAAATGCTAAAAAAGAAACTGTCTAAATATTAATGTTAACTAATATTATTACTGTTCTAAGTTCACCATTCACTCATGGCTTGCAGCTTAATCAGTCACAAGTTTGAATACACCTATTTATTTTTTCCCAATGCACCAGAAAAAAAAAAAGAATCCAAAGGGCCCATAAATTGATTTCCTTATCATCAGCTTCCTTTCCTGTCACCCTTGACTTCAATTTTGTAGCTGTATTCTAAGCCATATAATAGGTACATGACTAAAGCAAAACAACTCTCCTGGCATCTTTCCCTATTGGAGCAATCTTCAGTCTAGAATGACTTGCCACTATATTCCAGTTGCTCCCTCAGAGAAAATATTCCAGTTGAAATGTAAACAATGATATACATTGCAAAGTGAGAGCTGAGGGCTCCCTCTCTAAATAAATTTCAAAGGGTGTTTTTGACATTCTAGACATAGAGCTTCTTAACAGTTGTGACTCTACTCTTGGCTCAATTGCTGTCATTTTGTGAAAGAAAAGATTAACATCTTAGAAATGAGGGTAGGTAATTTGTGAGGGCATGGTCAAGAGCACCTTTCTCTTCCATTTCCATTTTTCTAAATATTGCTTTGGGGAAGATGAGAAATAGAACAACAAGAAGAGATAGGCAATGTTCAAGTATAAGAAAAATGAACTTTGTCTGAGGTGAAGTGTTTGAAAGATTCTATTCATAAAGAAATCAAAAATAGCCTGGAAGGCATTCATTTTTACATTGGGGGAACTGTAGAAAATGAACCATAGCATGTAATCATTTCATAATAATGATTTCATCTTTTCACAGTAATTGCTTTTGCTAATACAAAAAGTACAGATCTTAATGTGATCAGCATTTATTTGGGTATCACTATAGAATGATATTATGAAATATTAGCACAAAGGTAGAAAAAAAAAATACCTGTTACCTAACCTGAAAGAAACAGCCAGGAAGGGTGAGTTTAACCCTTATTTTTATATAAATTGATAAACTGTATAAGTATCCAGCACCTACTATGTATTAATTTGGCATAGACAAATGTCTGAAATTTAGATTTCCCTTCATTTTTATTAAATGGTAATCCATGAGTAACTAATGTTAGAATACCGTGTCCAGTTTTGATGTACTCTATGCCATCATAACAAAAGCTTATGGATACACAAACTGTGGTACCGTTTAACATGGCATATGTTAGCCAGTACAGAGCATATTCAACAATATCTAAAGTACAGGTATGATCAGATCACCTCCCTACTCAACAAACTCTAATGGCTCCTTATTGCCTCCAAAAGCATAAACAAAATTCTCTGTGTGGCATTCGAAGACTTCCATAATCTAGCCCTCTTTTACCTTTCCAGGCTTCTTATACCTTACTCTCCAACACATACTATTTGATCCACTGACACTAGCCTCCTTGCTATTCCATGAACAAGACACTCCAACTCAGTTCTGGAAATTTTGTCTGACACTCCCCCATGCTTGGAATGCTCTTCCTTCTCCACTCTGACTACTTACATCCCTCGGTTACTTTAAATCCAAACTAAAACCCACTTCTATGGGAAGCCTTTTCTAGTCCCTCTTATTTCCAGTGCTTCCCCTCTTTAAAATTTTCCCTATTTATCCTGTATATAGCAGGTTGTGTATATGTTTGTTTGCATGTTGTTTCCTTTATTAGATTGTAAATTCCTTAAAGGAGGGGCAGCTAGGTGGCGCAGTGGATTGAGCACCGGCCCTGAAGTCAGGAGTACCCGAGTTCAACTCTGGCCTCAGACCAAACACTTGACACTTACTAGCTGTGTGACCCTGGGCAAGTCACTTAACCCCAACTGCCTAAAAAAAATTCCTTAAAGGGAGAAATTGTCTTTTGCCTCTTTTTATATCCCCTGCACTTAGCACAATGTCTGGCACATAGTAGGCACTTAGTAAATATTTATTGAATTGAATTGAATTTCTGTTTCATTAGTTCCTGATTAGATAGCCTTCATTCAATATATAACTATGATTTCAAGGTAGTAAGAAATCCCTGATTAGAAAATGTTACTGTATTTATCAGTGGAGATTTCATTTGTATGGTGAAACTCCAGAGGAGAAACCCCATCCACTGATGCAGATGGACAACCTATCCATATTTTTTAAAAAATCAAAGATTTATTAATCATCTACTACATACTAGGTACTGTGCTGGGTGCTGTGATGGCAAATACAAAAATTAAGCAGTATCTGTCTTTGAGGATCTTACATTTACGAGGCATATGGAGCTGCTGGCATATGGAGGCAGGTAGAATACCTTATCCATTCTCACACAGCCAATATTTGTTACATATAGAATAAAAAACTAGGTTTTCCTGACACCATAGCACCAAGAATATGAGTGTTCAAAGCCTATACCTTACAGTCATGATATCATGGATATTTCATGAAATATCATAGATTAAAATTTGAAAGGGACCCAAGAGGCAATCCCTTTTAATACCTTCATTTTACAAATGGGAAAATTGAGGCCCAGGACAGATTTGTGCATTTGCTTATATAATTTATATTACTAGAATTCTCACACCCATCTCTTCCACTTATCTATATACTACTTCTTTAGTCTTCCTCTAGTTCAACCTTCTCCATGAAATCCTTCCTGACAATCTTGCATTTGCCATCTTTTGAGTTCCTGTAGCATTTATTGTCTTTACTATTTATAGGTCTATAGATTCATAAAACAGAGGCTGAAGGGGGTGCAGAAAGTTGTATAGCAAGTTAATAATAGATCAGAGATTAAGTGAGATAATATTTGCACAGTGCTTAGCACAGTGCTTGACATATTAGAGGTTCTTAATAAATACTTGTTCCTTTCACTTCTCCAGGAGACTAGAATACAGGTCACAAAGCTGTTTTGCCCAGTGTTATTTCCACTATACCATACATGTTAGTTTGTAGATTATTATGGATAGGTGTCTACCCTATTTACTTCCCTAACAAAAGCATAGGGTCCTTTAGGGCAAATATAGTCTTTTATATATTGTATTTCCCTAGTGGCTAACACATGATAGATTCTTATTAAGGTTTTGGTCAAATCATTTCTTTATTTAATCAGTTTCTCTTTCTTTAAAAAAAAAACCTGCAAGATTCACCATGATTCTTTCCTATTTTCCACAAAGGGTAGGGATCACCCCCCCCCACCAAAGGTACTAATTTAAATACTGTGTACAATAAAGTCAAGTTATATATATATATGTATATATCTATGTACACACACACACACACACACACACAGAATATGTGTGGCCAAAGACTAACTCTTGGACCTAGTAGATCATTTCTTCTTTCTTGGACACTGCACCTGCCAAGTTGACTTCTAAATACTATATTGCAAGCAGATGAGTTCACTCTCTTGTTCAGGTGACTCAGATGTTGGGTGGATTCACTGCTTGCCTGAGTTAAGCAGGTGCCTCCTCAGTGCTGGCTCCTCATAGATTTGACTAATTCTGCCACTAGTCCTGAAACTCTATTTGTTGGAGCATCTTCTGATGGCTTCGATCCATCTCCTAGTCTCACTGGTGCACTGGACATTCCCATCTTGTTATACTTATTCACCTGCAAATATCACCAAAAATGGGCATCATGCACTCAGGGACACATGGCTGCCAGGCCGGGGAAGGGGAAACTAGCCAGCTGCCCTTAACACTATCCAGCAACTCATCACACTTCTTCAATCAAGAACAGTCATGTAAAATGAAAGATGCCCCTTCAAACTTGTAAAATGCATGCTCAGTTCCATCACAGTAGACATGTAAGAAGCTTTTCATAACCCCACAATAGGCTGACAGGACACAGTCAGAGAATAACTACAAGTTCTCTGAAGTGAAAGAAAAAAGCTTTCTCTTATGCATGTGAAAGCAACCTCCATGAGTGTTGAAACTAGGCTGATTATATTACCTATGCTCTAAAGACTGGGCTTTCACCCAGTAAGTAAGTAATGTTCAAGACTCTCATAATATATACCTTACAATTCTGGAGAGCTTTGAAAACATGGTATTTCAAGAAATAACTCCATCCTAACATTACTAGCTTTTTCTAGTTAGGGGACCTGTGACTGAAATCTCTCTAGTCACTATAGTAGGGAGACCCAGTTACATAAAAATGACTTGTAATTGTAAACAGATTGTAATTGTCAAATCCTCTTCTTGCCAAAGAATAGTGGTATTTTTCTGCAATTAACTATAATGAACATCATAAACACATCTTGCTTAACTTATAAACACAGACTGCAGAGAGAAATCCAAGTAACAGAGCAACATTGATAAGAGGGTTGTCTGAAATAAACACATGCAGAAAGAATCAGAGGAGGTACCATAAATGTAACACTGCACAATATCCTGATAGATATTAACCAACTCACTACATCAGGTTATTGAACAAGACTACCTTTTGACATTAGATGATTAACTTACATAGTTTTAAAATACCTTGGTGTATTTTTTTTATTCTGGCATTATTTTATCATGATTTCAGTTAGGCAAATATATTTTCTAATATGAACTCCCATTATACATAAAGAAGTAGTATATAGATAAGTGGAAGAGATGGGTGTGAGAATTCTAGATAGGCTGAGAAAAATTTGAGTTGATCTTTGTAAAGTCACTGGATTTGAGTGTTTGCTAGTATCTAATCAGAGTATCTTATCTTTGTTATTCCAAATGATTAAGCTGTTTTCTTCCTTTTGTATTGGATATTTAGCTCATTTGACCCATAAAAAATATGCCTGTATATAACCTGCCAGAAACATAATTTTTCAACGCACATCAATAGATTCCTATCATGGATCATAATTAATGGTCATAGATGAGAGGCTGGAAAATGAAGCTCATCAACTAGATCTGTCTTTTTGTTTTCTCTAGCTATTTTCTCCATTAAAGCCAGGAAAAGTACCAGTAAATAGGAAGCTGGTGAAAAGTTAGTCTTATAGCCATAATGATGACTTGATATTGATCTCTTAGACAGGAATTCTCATCTTTTCTTGTATCTTATGGATCTCTTTGGCAATCTGGTACAGCCTATAGATAGCATGACCAATATAACAAAATATTCTGAAAAAATTCAGATAATTACATATGCATATATAATTATAACATATAATTTTGTATTAAACATGTAATTTATATATGTATATACACATGTATGTGTAAATTCCACAGATCCTAGATTAAGAACCTCTATGTCTTGTCTCTCCCCTGTCAAAATCATTCTAATACTACTACCAAATTGATATCCTTAAAACAGATCCTGTCATATTATACCCGTACTCAAAAATATCAAATGACTCCCTATTACCTTTAAATACTTCAACTGGGCAGGTAATGATCTCAGTAATTTGAACATCACCTATGTTTCCACTGTTACTCTCCTTCAAACTCTGCCCATTTCACTTAAGCTTATCTGTTAGTTCTTCCAAATCTCAATTCTTTGTCTTTCCTCAAGATCTCCTCCTCCATTGTTTATAGTGTCCATATTCCTAACTTCTATCTTCTAAAATCTCTAACTGTACTAATGTGTACAGTATGACTACCATTTCCTTCCAAAAGCCTTTCTTGATTCCCAGAGTTATGAACATTCCCTCTTGAAATTACTTTGTATTATTTTGCATATGCTTTGAATTTATTTACTTCTGCGTATTGTACCCTTCACTCCCATAGTACCATATTCCTTAAGGGCAAGAGTCATTGTTTCAGTTTTGTTTTCATATAGCCAGTGCCTATGGCAATGCTTTGTATATAAAAATGTGTTAAATAAATGTTTATTAAATTTAATTGAAATTATAGAGAGAACCTTATAAGTCATCCCAATGACCTTCCTTGAGAAGTTTTCCTTAAGAAAAACAAATGTTTTAAGTCATCTCCTTCTTATTATTCACTTATTTGGTGGAACGCAGTGATGTGCCACATAATAAACTTATAGTATCCTAGTATTGTTGCTGCCCATGGCTGTCTTAATATCATAGCTTACTTTTCAATATTTTCATGATCTTGGGTAGGTCATTTAGCTTCTTTGACCCTCAGTTTATGTATATAATGAAAGATTTGGGCAAAATAATCTTCACTGTCCCAGATCAGATGAACTATAAATTGTGATAATAATACCTGCACTGCTCATATCTCACAGGGTTACTGTGCAGGAAGAAGTTTGTAACTCTAAAGCAATATGAAAATACAAACTAACTTTAATATAGGCTTTCCGGTGACTGCTAGTCCTTAAGAGGTGCTACATCAAATTAAAAAAAAAAAAGAAGCACAACTGTAAGAATGATGTACACAATACAACTATTTAAGTTAAGGCCCATGTTTTACCTAGATTTTTGTTTAGACTTCCAACTACCCTTAAGGGTTTCTTTTTCACGTTCCATCTTCCACACGATTGCAAAAGTGATTTTCCTACAGTGAATGGTTTACTATGTCACTTCCCTAATTAAGAAGCTTTAAAATGGCTTCTCTATTGCTTCTAGGATCAGACATAAACTTCTCTAAAACCCCTCCCAACCTACCTGGCTTTAGTACACATTTCAATTTTATTATAAAATACTCATTTTCATACATTCTATGGTCTAGTCAAAATGGCCTTCTTGCTGTTTCTTCCCCATGACATTCAAACTTTAATTTCTCAGACTTTGAACTAACTATCCCCCATGGCAGAAATGTACTCCCTTCTCACCTTTGTCTCAACAGAATTCTTCAATTACTTTGAGTTGCAGCTCCATTGCTATCTTCTACAGGAAGCATTTCCTGCCCCATCTCCCACAACTGCTAATGCTCTCCCCCCAAGCTAACTTGTATATAATTTTGTGGTATGTGTTTTTATTTATTCCCTTCATACTTATTCTGTATATATTTATTTATGTGCTCATTATCTCCCTGCTGCAGAATGCAAGCTTCTTGCCTGCAGGGATTGTTTCATGCATTGTATTTGTAATTTCAGTGCCTAGCACAGTGTTTGGCACATAGTAAGTGCTCAGTAAATTCTTGTAGATTGACCTCTGAGCTCAAATTCCTCATATCCAATTACTGCCTAGACATCCCTTCCTGAGTGAGCAGCCATCATTTGCAGTTCAACCTGTCCAAGAGTGAATTCACTTTATCCCTCCTAAAACATATTCCTTCCTATTTCTATTGATGGCACCATCATTTTCCCAGTCACTCAGGTTATAAACCTCAACCATCTCTGATCCTCCTTTTTCCTTCATCTGATCACATCCCATCTATTTGCCAATTTTTTTGAATTATACCTCCAAAATCTCTCTTCTTTCCATTCCCACTGCAAACACCCTCATCCATGCTTTTTCTACCACATGGAGGAGGTATATGAACATGAAATCTGTGAGTCTGGGGAAAACATCTCCCCAGGAAAAAGAAAATAACCTCAGAGGCCAAAGAAACAGAGTTACGGGGTTCAGCAAGGAGAGACTGTCAGGCTGTATTTTATTGCCTTGTTTAAGGTAACAATTGGATGATCCTAACTAATTCTATTTTGAAGGAGGTTTCTACTTTCTTGGAAATTTACTGCCAACACAGAATATTCTCACAACACTAACAACTAAGAAATGTATTTCTCCACAAGAACACATCTGATCTTTAGCAACTTTAGCAACCCATCAATTAGTAAGTGGCTGAACAAGTTGTGGTTTATGATTGGGACAGAATTCTATTGAAATGATGAGCAGGATGCTTTCAGAAAAACCTGGGAAGGCTTGCAGGAACCAACACAGAGAGAAGTGAGCAGAATGAGGAGAATAGTATACACAGTAATAGCAATGTTGGACAATCAACTGTGAAGGCCAGCTACTTTGACCAAGACAATCATTCAAGACAATTCGAAAGTACCCAGAGAAAGAGAACTGTTAAACTCTGAGTGCAGACTAAAACATGATTTTTTTTAAAGAAATCTTTATTTACCTGGTTTTATTTTTTTGCCCAAATTTTCTTTTGCAACAAGGCTAATATAGAAAAAAAACATATTTTGCTTGATTCTACTTTAAAGGCAATATCAAATTGTCTTTTCAAGAAGGGGGAAGAAGAGAAAGATAATTTAAAACAAAATTTTAAAAAGTGTTTAAAATTTTGTATTTAATTGGGGGAATATTTAAATAAAATATATTTAAAACATTTAAAAACAAAAACAAATATCAAAGAAAATAAAACATGATCAGTATACTACTCGTCTTATTTTTTCCTGAGACAGCAATCCTTCCAAAGCACCACTTGGATCAATTAGAGAAGGTTTCTTTGAGAAAATGTTACCTGAGTTGGCCTTTGAAAGAAGAGAAGGAATTCACCTCTTCAAAGATATGGAGAGGATGTCTTTCATGTTTGGGGTACTAAATACATGGTGTCTGGATGAGCAGACTGGAAGCAGACTGTAAAATAGAGTAGAACAAAATGTTTTCAAATGTACTTTGGATGTGAATTTTAGAGTACCTGAATGAAAGGGTATGGAGGTTTAATTGGGAAGGATGGATTAGTCAGTGGAAAACCATTGAATGTTTTAAAGCAGGAAAGAAACATAGTCAAATCTCTGTATTAAGAAGGCAACTGTGGGAAGAATGCATTGTTGGGGCTGGAAGCACAGAGAAAAACCATGAGATTTTAATCATGATCCAGAGTAGAGTTATTATGGGAGTTTCCAAGGCTGAATTCCATGAAATCTAAGTGAGAATCTCACCCACTATGAGATTTACAAGCCTGAGGGCCAAAGGAGAGTATTCAGACTGATAGGAAAATAAATTTGTTAGTGAATTTAAAAAGACAATTTGGGCTGGTAGCAGTTTGAAATTCTTAGGACACAGATCATGTTTTTATAGCTATTTAGTGAAATGTTCAAGATTGGTTCTGTATAATTTTCTTATTGATCTATTTAGAGTTAATTGAATTTGTCCTGTAACTGCTTTTGTCCTATAATTGCTTAAGTCATGGTTCTCTGTCTCTGAACTTAGTTCAGAATTTAGCTGGCCTGTAATGGGCTAAGTTTAGAAATCCTATTCTCTTGGTAATCACTGTTCTATTCTTGCCTCAAGGAATTCTGTTGACCTTGTATGGATATTAGGAAGACAGGTCCAGTATCTGTATACCCCCATGCTAACTTTTGAGGATGTCTAGTTTACTGTCCAAAAAGGCTAGATCACTATCTTGCAGGTGGACTCAAACAATGAGCATTTCTTAGTCAAAGGAGGAAAGGAAAGGTCATTGATAGCCCCTCATTACTAAATTTACGACCAAGCACATTGTCCCCATATCTTAGCAATGTAACCAATCATGTCATTTCCAAACCCCATAACATCACCTACCCTATTCTATTTTTTTCTTTCTGTACTCCCCAAAACATACAAAAGGAAATTGTTCTCCCTCATTTGGAGCTTCTGCTTACTTAGGAAACTGAGGTCCTAGTTATTGGTAGATTCATGCTTTACCAATAAATTGATATGTTCAGAAGTTTGTGCCTCAGTTTACCTCATTTTTAACTGTTACATTAGGCTACATAAGATTACACAGTCAACAAGTAACATTCTAGGACAGAATGAAAATTAGAAAGTGAACAAATCAAGAAGTCCCAGGAGTTGCTAAAGATCAGATGTGTTCTTGTGGAGAAATACATTTCTTAGTTGTTAGTGTTGTGAGAATATTCTGTGTTGGCAGTAAATTTCCAAGAAAGTAGAAACCTCCTTCAAAATAGAATTAGTTAGGATCATCCAATTGTTACCTTAAACAAGGCAATAAAATACAGCCTGACAGTCTCTCCTTGCTGAACCCCATAACTCTGTTTCTTTGGCCTCTGAGGTTATTTTCTTTTTCCTGGGGAGATGTTTTCCCCAGACTCACAGATTTCATGTTCATATACCTCCTCCATGTGGTAGAAAAAGCATGGATGAGGGTGTTTGCAGTGGGAATGGAAAGAAGAGAGATCTTGGAGGTATAATTCAATTTCTAATTCTTTGCCACCACAAAAAGAACTGCTATAAATATTTTTGTAGAAATAGGTCCCTTCCCTTTTGCTTTAACTTGTTTGGGATACAGACTAAGTAGTGGTATTGCTGGATCAAAGGGAATGCACAGTTTTATAGTTTGGGTATAGTTCCAAATTGTTCTACAAATTGGTTGGACTAGTTTGCAATTCCACCAATAGTGCATTAATGTCCCATTTTTTTTCCACAGCCCTTTGAGCATTTGTCAATTGGTATCTCAGAGTTGCTTTAATTTGTATTTTTTCTAATTACTCTGATTTAAAGCATTTTTATGTGACTATTGATAGTTTTGACTTCTTCTAGAAACTGCCATTTCATATCCTTTGACCATTGAACAACTGGGGAATAGCTCTTATTTTTACAAATTTAGCTCAGTTCCCTATATTTTTGAGAAATGAAACCTTTATCAGAGAAAATTCTGTAATTTTCCCCAGTTTGACTGCATCAGTTTTGTTTGTGCTAAAGCTTTTAATTTCATTTAATCAAAAAGTATCTATTTTACTTTCCATGACCCTCTAAATCTCTTGTTTGCTAATAAGTTCTTCACTTATCCATAGATCTGACAGGTATATTTTTCCATGCTCTGTTAATTTACTTAAGATATAATCCTTTATGTCTAAATCATTTATCCATCTCAAAATTATCTTGATAAATTGTGTGAGATATTGGTATATGGCTATTTTCAGCCAAACTGCTTTCCAGGTTTTCCCATCAATTTTTGTGCAAAAGCTTGGATCTTTGGGTTTATCAACCACTAGATTACTATGGTCATTTATTACTAAGTATTGTATTCTTAATCTATTCCACTCATCTGTCACTATTTCTCAATCAATACCAGATTGTTTTGATGATTACCACTTTGTTATATATTTTCAAATCTGGAACTGCTGGAACTTCCCTTCATGTTTTCTTTTTCATTGATTCCCTTGATATTCTTGACCTTTTATTCTTCCAGATGAATTTTGTAATATTTTTTCTTGCTCCACAAAATAATTCCTTGGTAGTTTGGTTGGCAAGGATCTGAGTAAGTAAATTAAATTAGGTAGAATTGCCAGTTTATTATATTAGTTCAGTGTACCCATGAGGAATTAATATTTCTTCAGTTGTTTAGATTTGTTTTTATTTGGGGTGAAAAGAGTTTTGTAATTCTGTTTATTTAATCCCTGTGTGGCAGGTAGACTCCCAAGTACTTTACATTATCTGCAATCATTTTAAATGTAATTTCTCTTTCTATGTCTTGCTGCTAGGTTTTTTTTTTTTTGCTAGTATCTAGAAATGCTGATCATTAATGTGGGTTTATTTGACATTCTACAACTATTCTGAAGTTATTATTTTTTTTCAACTTAGTTTTAATTGCTTCTCTGGGATTGTCTAAGTATACAATCATATCATCTGCAAGGAATGGTAGTTTTGTTTCTTCACCACCTATTTTTTGCCTTCAATTATTTTTCCTGTCTTATTGCTAAAGCTAACATTTCTAGTACAATATTGAACAATAGTGATAATGGACATCCTTGCTTCACCTGCTACCTTACTGGGAAGAATTCATGTTTATTTCCAATGTAGATAATGTTTGCTTTTGGTTTTAGATAGATACCACTTCTTATTTTAAGAACAGCTCTATTGATTTGCCTGCTTTGTAATTTTTTAATAGGAATGGGTGTTGAATATTGTCAAAACACTTTCTACATCTATTTCTATAATCATATGATTTTTTGATGTTTTTGCTATTGATCTGGTTAGTTATTCCAATAGTTTTCCTAATATTGAATCAGCCCGGTATTCTTAGTATAAATCCTACTCAGTCTTATTGTATGATCTTTGTAATATATTGCTATAATGTCCTTAATAATATTTTATGTAAAATTTTATAATGATATTCATTGAGGAAAATGATCTATATTTTTCTTTCTCTGTATTTGCTCTCCTTGGTTTAGGCATCAGCACCATATTTGTGTCACAAAAGGGATTTGATAGGACTCCTTTTTTACCTATTTTTTTCAAATATCTTATATACAATTATTCCTTTCACATTGCAGGGGTTAGGAGCATGGTACTCCCACTACCTGGAAAATCCAAGTAAAATATTTTTGCCTTCACTTTATACCAGAGAAGAAGTCTGATTTTTTTTCTTTTTCTTTTTCTTTTATGAGGTGTTTAAAGTGCCTTATTGCAAAATTTGGATTAAGTATTTGGTCATAGTTTCTATGTTGTCTTCTGATCTTCATGTGTCATCTGTGGCTTCTGCAAACCTCCCCCAAAATTCTTATTTAATTTCTTATGCCAACCTGGAATATATAGAAACCACAATGGGTAAAGCTGCAATGTGGAAAGAATTGGAAATTGAGGGAATGCCCATCAATAGGGGAATATAAGTTCATGTAAGTCTTTCTAGGATTTTCTGAAGTCCACCAGAGGAGGAGGAAAAGGAGGAGGAGGAGGAGGAAGAAGAAAAAGAGAAGGAAGAAGAGGAGGAAGAGGAAGAGGAGGAGGAGGAGGAAGAGGAGGAGGAGAAGAAGAAGAAGAAGAAGAAGAGAGAGAGAGAGAGAGAGAGAGAGAGAGAAGGATAAACAAGGCAAAAGTAGGATGGAGGCAAAGATACAAGTCATAGCTGTGAAAAGATTTTACAACCAGTGTTTCTAACAAAAGTATAATTTCTTAAATATATAGAGAACTGAGTCATATTTACAAAAAATAAGAGCCATTCTCCAATTAGTAAATGGGCAAATGTATGAATAGGTACACAGATGAAGTACATAAAGTTATTTATAGTTATAGGAACAAATGCTCTAAATTACTATCAATTAGAGGAATGAAAATTAAGAAAACTCTGATATATCATCCCATCCATATCAATTTGGTTGATGAGACAGAAAAGGGCAATGACAAATGTTGGAGGGGATGTGGCAAAATTTAGACACTAATGTGTTGTTAGTAAAGTTGTGAGCTAATTCAACCACTCTGAAGAACAATTTGGAAATATGACTCAAAGGCTATAAAACATGCACACCCCTTGATTCAACCATACCCTGATCAGTCTGTGTCCCAAAGAGAACAAAACCAAAAGGAAAAGGACCTATATGTACAAACATATTTATAGCAGCTCTTTTTGTGGTGGCAAAGAATTGGAATTTGAGAAGATGTTCATCAATTGGGGCATGGATAAACAAGTTGTGGTAAATTTTTATAATAGAATACTGGTGAGCAATAATAAATAACAAACAGAAGACTCTCAGAAAAACCTGGAAAGATTTACATGAATTGATGCAGAGTGAAATGAGAAGAACCAGGAGAATACTGTACACAGTAACTGCAACATTGTACAACATTGTATTTCTTTTTCTTTTTTTTCTTTCACAGTGTAACTAATGTTTTGCATAACTGCAATCTATATCAAAAACTATATTAAATTGATTGCTTTATTAGTGAAGGGTGTTGGGAAGGAGGAAGAGAACTTGGAACTCAAAATTTAAAAAAATATTTAAAGTTGTTAAGTATATAATTGGGGGAAATTATATATATATATATATATATGTATACATATACATATATTTATCCTTCCACTCTCATCATTTTAGACTGATTTCAATTTAATAAAAAGGATTGAGAAAATAGGCACTACTCTAAGAAGTTAGAAGCCTAAAGACAATGGAGAGATAGCAATTAATGGTAGCTAGTGGGTTGGAATTGTAGTCAAGAAGATCTATCTTCAAATCCCACTGATAAAACTAACTTTTCAATCATTGGGAACTAACAACCTTTCTAAGTCTCAATTTCCTCATGAGTATAAAATGTAAAATGATTACCTGCAGTACCTGTGTTTCCCAGAATTATTATAAAGCCCAAATAAACTAATGCCCTATATTTTCAGGGCTTTACAAATGTTAAATTATTATTTTAATTCCAGTTATCATTGAACCAATAATGATTCCAGCCATATATATCTCTATCTAGACTGAGCCTTTGGTTCTGTTCTTTTCCTAGAATTTTCTACTTGTTAAAGAGGGACAAATGTGCTTAGCCTAACTTCAGACACTTGTCAGAGTATGATCCTTCCCAGGGAGTTTCTGGGGCCTCTACTTGAATTTTCTTTGATCGAGTAGACCTGAGTCAATTTATCTCTCTGTGACTGAATTCCTACCTCTTTTTACCTTTAGTTTTGCTTCCTATTCTTCAACTGTTAAACACACTAGCCACCTTACTGTTGCCCCTTTGACCTTGAGGTATTTTCTAAGCCATCCTCCTACTTTTATCTGACTTCTGCAATTTGTGGCCATAGTCACTGGCCAAGCTGCAGAGCAGCTGCTGAATTGATCGTATAGGATGCTAGCACATCTATCAGTTGCTAACATTTTTTAAAAGTTGGTTAAAAACTTTCTAACATATATCAGACACTTGTCTGCTTACAAACGTTTTACTGAACATAATTTTACCTTATCAGAATGACTCAAGGTAATTATTTGAGATGTCAATTATTACACTGAGCAGCACTATAGTGAGGCCCTTAAGAATAATTGAGTTGTGTAGTATTATTTTCCTTCTGAATTTAAGGCTAGTCACCAGAAAAGATGAGGCTGCTAGAAAATGGACTTTGGTATTACTATATATCTTGATGTTCAAGCTACCTTTAGAAACCTACAAACATAGGCATTTTTTCAACAACAAAAAAAATCAAAATCATTTTCTCTCATACTTCAACAAAGGTTTAAAAAAAGTGGCCTGCATTGGGAATGTGGGAATTATTACAGGGATAATTACAGTCCAAAAAGAATGCTCAAATCCCAAGTTTCAATAAAATGTGGATCAGCCTGGGAAATAAGAAGATGCCTAGAGGAAAGGATATTGGTCAATATATGAGGTTAACTGAGAAAAAAATAAGAGGTCATAGGCAAAGTATCACAGTTAATGGCAGATGATTCCAATCCTCCAGAAAGCCTTTCAAAGAAGAAATTAATAGCTGGAGGGACAATGTATCCGAGGAATTATAAGCTCATCTTGGCCTCAAATGATAAAGTCCTCTAAAACTGTTTATTTTGAGCTAGCATTTGAGAAGTTGGGGTTTTATGAGTTTGGGGAATAAGGTACATAGCTGTCAGCTCTCAGAAAGTCAGAAGCAAATAAGAGATCACTGAAGATCACTCAAATGGGTGCTAGGTAGTCCAGATTCCAATTCATTTGACTGGAAGGAATTTTTATTTTCTCAACAAACAAGCTTCAGTGAATTGGGGGCTGGAGGTAGTAGGAGGTGAGAAGGGGAAATGCCACTGAGAGGGTATTCCTTAATTGTCAGCAAAATCTAGGACCCTTTGTATATGATGAGGCAAGACTGAGAGGGAAGCTTACCCACCATGAGTTGTTACAGCTTTTTAACTTTCTATTAAGAAAAATGTGCTTAATTAGTCTCAGAAAGTAGAGGCAAAAACAAACGTTGCAGCCATAAATAATGGGATGTTTCATGGTAATGTGGAGATCTGTATTAAAAGAAAAAACAACTTGTAGAAATCATTAAAAAATAATTACAATTACAGTACATGCTGTAATGGGTGCTTGAGAGGCAGGAATAGGGGAAAAAAACCTACCAGGCAAATGCATAATTGGATTTTGCTCTGGAAAAAGTTTCAGAGAAAAAGAAATATACTGAATATTTAAAATGCACTGATTTTGTGCATGTGTATCATAACAAACACAGACAGTCTGTCTCTCCTACAGCTTGGAATGCAAGAGTAGTTATCATCTATGAACAATTCTGTATTTCTGAGTGAAAGCAATTAAACTGTTCTCTTTTTTGGAACATATTACTATTGCTTGCAACATAGCCTGAAAGAAAGGAGGTCTTGCAATGCTGATTTGGTGGTTTAGGCAGTCAATCAAATGGTATTTTTTGAGGACCTATTTTATTCCTGGCATCATGATAAACATTTTGCTTGATGACAGGAGTCAAATTAATAAGTATTTATTAGGTCCCTACTATGTTCCAGGTCCTATACTTAACTCACAAAATACAAATAAGGAAAAGGACAGTCCATATGCTCAAGGAGCTCAGAGTCCAACGAAGGAGACACAAATATATGCAAATAAACATATACAGGATGAATTGGGGGCAAATGCAGAAGGAAGTCATTAACATTAAGTGAGATCAGGAAAGGATTCTTATAGAAGGTAGGATTCTAGCTGGAACTGAAAGTGAGTTAGGAAAGCCAGGAGAAGGATTAGTAAGGAAGGAATAACAAACATCGGAGATAGCCAGTGTTCCACAGATAGAGTTAGAAGATGCAGTGCCATTTGTGAGGAACACCAAGGAGAACAATGCCATTGAATCACACAATATGTGGAAGGAAGGAGGATATAAAAAAGACTTCAAAAGTAAAATTAAGCGAGATTATGAAAGGCTTTCAAAGTCAGAGGATGTTATATTGGATCTTGGGTGTAATAGGGAGACACTCGAGTTTATTGAATAGGAGGGGGTTGGGTGACATGGTCAGACCTGTGCTTTAGGAAGATTAATTTGCTGTCTGAATGAAGTATAGACTGGAGTTGGGGAAATCTTGAGGCCAGGGTAAAATAAGACACGATTACTTGACCACAAGGAATTTACAATGTAATTGGAATGATGATAAAGATAAAGTTGAAAAAATTGGTGGACAATAACAGAGCAGATGATCAAAGGCAAATTGAAATGACATAGAACAAGTGTAATAGGAGTCCATAGAGGGACAAGGTCACAAGGGTATATAGTCAGGGAAGACATGGAACTGGAGCTGAGCCTGGTTGGATGATTAAGGTTTGAATAGTCAGGAAAAAGTGGGAAGAACATTTCAGGTGGAAAAGAAATCCATAGCAACAGCATGGAAGTGAGATATCCATTTCCTTGCTTATTCTTATTTTGAACTGAATTTTTAATATTCACAAGACCTCAATTTGCCATAATTTTTGAGGGTAATGATAAGCTCCAAAAGATTCTTTCTCAACTCTATGTCATCTTTCTGTTAGGAAGAGGGGTCCCCTCCCCAATAGTTATTTTCAAAATTCCTCTCTAAGAGTTTTACTGCTAAGGCACTTTGTGTCCTTTACCACTTATAGATCTCTAGACTGAGAAAATGAAGTAGGGTTTTCTTTGTGAGCTATGAACCAAGCTAGTCCCTGTTGACTGTACTCTGTATTCCCAGCCCCTCCCAGCTTAGCCCATTCCTATTCCTTATTCATCCCCTGCCTTTCATCTCTCAGACAGTCTTCTTCTCTGTGGCCTCTGACCTTTTTTATTCTTTAGCAACTATTGTCTATATTATCTGAGAGTTCTGAGCCACCTTCGGATGTATATCTCAGCAGTACTGCTCTTCTGTCCCCTCCCCCTGAGGGCCCAACTGCCTTCTTCCTCTGGCATTACCATTAGTAGAATGCATCTGATTTTTACTGTTTTCAAAGCCAAGATATCAAGTGCCAGACTTCTTCTTCCTTCCCCTCCAGGCCTGCTCTTCCACCTTTAACGCATACTTGACATCTTTCTCATCCTTCCCATTAGTGCTGGCCCTTTGCAAAATCATTTACACACACCAATCTCAATACCCAGCTGAGCAAATGTATTTTCAGAAAGTACCAGAGTAATTGTTTATCAAGCAATAACTTTGTTAAAAAATAGCTCAGTAATATTCTTTTACATGAAAAATCTCCAAGAAAACAGCATAATTTGCCATTTACATATTTAAGCATTCAGGACCAGGAAAGTAAAAATACTCATTTAATGTAGATAGCCTAATAAAACAGAATTTCCTTTTAAAGGGATTATATTTACATATTTCTAAATTATTTGTGCAAAAGATTATACATGAATCCACATGGGTTTCTTAATGGAAAAGAGTCACATAGGGAAACTGCTGCAGAAATTAATTTCCAGAATACTGCAGTTCTGTTCTAAATAAGGACAGCATTTCATTTCTTCTAGAAAAGAAGTTTTTTTTCCCCTACTTTGGGTCTTTTTTCTTCTTTCTTTAAAGCAATTTCATGGCTTTCTAATATGATGTTCTCTAAGCAATACCTTACAAGAAGTCTGTGTCTTCTTACTACATATTTCACTTTACTTATTCATCCATGCATTCATTCATTTGTTGATTCTTTATTATTGCTGTTCAGTCATTTCAGTTGTTTCCAACTCTTTGTGACCTCATTTGGGATTTTCTTGGCAAAGATCAGGAATGGTTTGCCATTTTCTTCTCCAGCTCATTTAACAGATTAGGAAACAGGCAAGTAGGTCCAGGGTCACAGAGTAAGTGTCTGAAGCCAGATTTGAACTAATGAAGATGAGTCTTCTTGATTCCAAGCCTAATGCTCTATCCACTGTGCTACCTAACTGCCTTAGACCAAATCTCTCCCTGGTATCCTCAGGTTAGAAGTTATTATATAAAGCTGGGGTTTACCCTGCACAGATCATTTGGATCTCTCACCTATCTAACAGGTTATGTGTGTTTGTGTATGTGTGTGTGTACATGCATGCCTGATGCATGAGAAAGAACACATTGAAAGAAGTCAGATAACCTAAATCTAAATTCTATCATTAACAAATTGTCATTTATGCAAGTCAATTAACTGAACTGGCTCAATTTCCTCAAGTGTAAAGTATAAAGAGGGAAAAAAAACACAAGAATTGTAGATGAAAAGACAATCTTGTTATCAGAATGAGTTGTTTGAATTACCACCACCACTACCCTCTTCTGCTGCAGACTGAATGCCAATCTATCTCTATCTTGTTTAAGCTGAATACCTGAATATCTAGAGTATTCTTTAACTTCATATGGCTCCACAAAATTAGTACTCAACACACAACCAGTTTTCCAAACATCTTTCCTATAGAGATTATATTCTACTGGTTCAATCAAGCATCACTGAGTGATGCTTATTGATAGGGTGCTCTCAGCAGATATGAAAACAAAAGGAAAGGAGACAAACATTTCCATAATGCCTACAACATGTAGTGTACTCTGCTAGGTTCTTTTGAAAACTATATCTTATTTGACCTTTGCAACAGCCTTGGGAAGTAAGTGCTACAATTTCCACCATTTTATAATTGAGGAAATTGAGCTACATAGAGATTAAATGACTTGCCCAGAGAGACACAGCTAGTAAGTGTCTAAAATTGAATTTGAATTCAGATCTTCCTGACTCCAGGCCCAGCACTCTATCTGCAACACCACTAGCTGCCTCAGATGATGTAGGCAAAATGTAAGCATAATAAGATATAAGCAAAACTTGTATTTTAGCAAGATGAACATATCCTAGCAAGAAGTTTTTCTTAGTTTACTAATAAAATCATTTTCCTTTCACTTCAGCTTCTCCCTATTTTTGATCTTCAGTCCCGTGGACTTTCTGCTGCAAGAGATTCTCTCAGTGTTCTCAAGGAAGCCAGGCTGAGAAAATTCCCAAAAAAGCAAGTCTGTGTTACAGTATATAAATTCTTCTTAAGCTGTTATTCCATGAAGTCTTGGAAGGGTCTATAAAAAAAGCCACTAGGATTTTGGTGAATCCAGCAAATAAACAAATAAGAAAAACAATTTTGTTGTTCTATTGATAATGTCATCTTCCCATCTAAAATTCAATTCCTATAAATAAAGCATGATTTTGAGTTAAAATAACCTATCCTTCTATTTAAATCATTATTATATTATGTCCAGAAAAGAAAATTCAGATCATAGAATTATAGAGCTTAACTTGAAAGGTCATTTTATGCAACACTATATTCCACATAGGAAGCCTCTTTAACACTCCTGTCAGATGATCACGTAGGCTCTGCTTAAACATGTCCAGTGTTGAGAAGCTCCTTAATTCTGTGTTGTAATTTGTGTTAAAAATAATGAGGGTGTGTGTGTGTGTGTGTGTGTATGAAGGAACCCTGTATTATTGTTAGATGAACTGATTTTAGAGTCATGAGGAATAGAAATAAGTCCTCAACGTGTGGCTTATTAGTCATTGGACATTGGGCTAAGCACACAATCTTTCTGAGCTTCATTTGACTGTTCTGTAATATATAGATAATGATACTTATATCTCAACTGAGTGTTGTGAGGAAAGTGATTGTAAACTATAAAGCATTATTTTATATGGGAAGCTAATATTGTTAGTTTCCTCAAATACAAAATTACATTAGTTTAATAGTCATAGAGGGTGACCAGAAGTGAGGTTTAGAAAAGTATTGAATGCCATAATATCAGAATAATTCTCTGTTGGAAAAGTCTCCCCTTGAAACCTGATATTTCTTGACATGCTGCCAAAGGGACTACAGGAAGACAAACAATTAAACTATGGCTTCAGTTTTTGGAGAGCAGTAGTGGTGGTAATGGTTATGGTGGTGCTGGTGGTGCTGGTGGTGCTGGTGGTGGTAGAAATGCCTCTTCATATAATTTAAAATCATAAAATGATGCTCTCTAATTTATTAAAGCACCAAAACTCAAGAAAATTTGGACTCACAAATGGACCAATGCAATAATAGCAAGACTTTTTGTTTCACCAGAGAATTGAAAACAAATTGGGTGCTCTTTGATTAGGAAATTAGGAAAGAAGGAAGATAAAAACTGAAGCACATAAATGTAATGGAATATTATTATGTAATAACAAATGAAAAATAAAAGGAATTCATAGAATGAAAGGAAGATTTGTATGAACTTATAGAGGAAAAAAATAAGGAGAACCAGGATTACAATTTTAAAATTAAAATTCAAAAAAGATGCCCAAAGTGTGCAATACTGCCTCTTGGGAAGCACCAGAAAAATTGGGGGGGCTGTAGTAATCTTGGTGTAATTGGGGTACAATGAATAAAAATAAGAAGGCAGTGGAAGCATAAGGAAAGAAGAGAAGGAAATTTTGAAAAACCATTTGTACATGTTTCTTCTGTTGTGTAACAGAGTTAAAGTCATAGTGATTGCATTATTTTCCAAATGAACACACAAAATGCAAGTTATAATTGATCAGCGGTCAAGTCTAAAGACAAATCTTAACAAGCAAGTATTGGCAGGGCCAGCACATTGTGCATTGCTGGGAAGTCCAGCATGCATAGGCAGGAATATGTGCATGTAAAGACTTGTTTACAATATGGTACTATACAGTTACATTATGTAATATTGCATCATTAAAATTTCAATGCGGGAAAAAACCCACAAATGTATAATTAATTATTACATTTAAGATTCATCTTTTTTTAAAAAAATTATATTCCTTGAAATGATGCAAATTAAAAAAAAAAACACTGAAGAGTTAAAGAAAGTAAATTTCCAGGGGAGTGCTGAGTATTTTTTTAAAAGGGGGCAGTAGGCCAAATAAGTTTGGGAACCTCTGATACACAATGATTATAACAATGTAAACTGAAAGTTCACCAAAGGAAGCTGACCTCTAATGGAAAGGGGAAAAACAATTTAAAAAAAACTGTGAAGCTCTTTGAGAAAGAATAAAGAATCATAGTAGATTAAATGTTGGACTTCAAATCAGGAAAACCTGATTTTGAATCATGCCTCAAATACATACTAGCTATATGGCCCTAGGTAAATCATTCAACATCTCTGAGCCTCAATTTCTTTAGCTGTAAAATGGGAATAAAAATAATACTTACCTTGTAGGGTTATGGTGGGGTTTAAATGAGTGTGTGTGTATACACACGTTTTCTCTGTGTGTGTGTGTGTATACACACACATATGTTCTGTATGTATACGTGTATACACACGTTCTGTATATGTGTATATATACACATGGAATGTGTGTATGTATATCACTTTACCAATCTTAAAGCACTACATAAATAATAATTCTATCACCTTCCTTCATAATATAGAAGAGATGAACTATTAAGACAGAATTCTATATACAGAACATTATCAAACAAGTTCCTGTATCAGATGTTTTTGTTTAATTGTTTTTCATTGTCACCAGGGAAGTTCAATTTATCATGTAAAGAGGTATTGATAAGACATTTTTTCCCTATTTTAAAAAATTAAGTGATGTAATGTATGCAGACTATCTCCCTCCTCCCCCTCCCCCAAACCTGGGACCAGATTTTGTAAACATGATGCTACAGGATGCTTCATGAGGGAGAAAATCCATTGTTTTTTTTTTTTCTCTGTATTCCTTTCTCCCACAGTTTAAGGCATTTGATTTCCTTAAAGAGTTACCTGCCCAAACTCACAATGTCTTCGCTTTTGTGGGTCTGAGTCAACACATTAGTGCTATGGAGATGATTTTGTGTAGGGGTTTTAATGCTGCATTAGTTCTAGCTGAGTTGCTTTTAACTGCATGCATCTGCAAATAATTGTTTTAAGGGATAACCAATTGTTTTGACAACTATGGGGCAAAAGCCTTCAATACACAGAGAAGCATTAAATCAGATGTTTGGAAAAAGCTTCTAAGGTTTTACTTAGAGAGTACAAATACTGTTCAACTTCACCATCGAAATGCTATATATGCTAAATAGCTTATTATTTCAACTCTGATAGAAATAGGTGTTAGATTACTCCCAGTTTATACCCTCATTTTCATGGCATCAGCTTCATCTGTTATTGATAATTTCTTCAATTGGTCATTCTGGATTTGCCACATTATTCAGTGTAGTAAACGCCCATTAATTTTGGAAAATATGGCAGTTCTATATGTGTGTATATAGACACATGCATACATAACACATCCTCAGGCTATATCTAAATTGCTTTCAAGGAAATCATTCTAAAAGAGAATCAGATGTTAAGGGAAAAAAAAACCTTTGGAGATATATCCTTTACACCACTTATTTGTTTCAAAGCAGATACATGCCAATGTCACAAACACGGTAATGCATCAATGAATGAAAGGGGTACATTCCAAGGACGTACTTCAATATGAAAAATTATATTGTTTGAGGTGGGCATAGTCATTGGGCTACAGTATTCAATTCAGTTTGGCAAATATTAATAAGTGCCAACTGTGGGCAAGGCAATGGGGATACAAAGATTGCTAAAAACACAGATCTGACTCATAAAGTGCTAAAAACTGAGAAGGGAAAAAGAGGTGGAGAAATAATTATGAAGAACAAAATACAAAGAACAGAACCAATCACAGCAATCTCCAAATCAAACATTTATAAAAAGATTAGACCTCAGAGGTCATCTGTTCCTGAGTTTGTCGCTGCTACTGTTTTTCCTTCATTCTTAAAGACCATGACATCAGGAAGGTGATGCCATGACTTGCAAGTGAATTGGATTTAAGTGAGAGAGGGCTGTGAAAAGTCATCAGCCTCACTTTCACCTCCAGAGCCATCTGTGTCCAGTGGCCAGATATAGATCAAGATAACTGGAGATAGCCCAGCATGCAACAGGGATCCTTGGCCTTTTCAAGCTAATGTACTTAACAGGTCTTGGTTTAACTGAGGCAAAACCTATTCAGTGAATAAGACTTAATAAGGAATGAAGGAAAGAATAGCCTCTTAAAAAAAATAGATCTGGGATGGAAAGACTTTAAGGTCAAAGACTCTAAGCTTTCTGGCCAAAACAGGAACAATCGCAATTTACATCCATTCTGAGCCAATCAGGGCCCAAACAATGAGCAAGTAGGGCTTGGCTTGAATTATTATTGGCCAATCAATGAAAGCCAGAGTGGTTTGGGGGTTAAGGTTGCTCTTTAAGAGACAAGGAGGAAAAAAAAGCTTCAGAGATTAAAAATTTACATTCTCTTTGGGCACAGCACCTGCAGGCAAGGTTGTGATACCTATGTGGCCTGAGGGAAAAAAAGAAGGAAGGAAAGAAGGAAGAGAGAGAGAGAGGGAGAGAGCTGCGTTGTTCAGTTGGCCACTTCCACTTTCTTCCGGGGGGCCAGGTCCTTTTCTACTCACAGAGGTTGCTGTTTATCCTTTCTTCTTGAAGAGGACCATGACTGATCAGTCAATAATAGTTGGGTCCCAGGCAAAGCCCTATTTGGACATTGTTTGAGCCCTGATTGGCTCAGAATGAATGTAAATAGCAACTGTTACGGTTTTGGACAGAAACCCTGAGGGTCTTTCCCTTCCAGATCTTTTTTTTTTTATTAATTTATTTTGATTTATCAAAAATCACTTCCATAAACTTTTGAGTTTTAATTTTTTTTTCCACTCCCTTCCCAAGACAGTGCACAATCTGATATAAGCTATACATATACATTCCTATTAAACATAGTTTCACATTAGTGATGTTGTAAGGAAGAATTAGAACCAATAGGAGTTTCTAGAAAGAGGAAACAAAACACAACAGAGGAGAAAAGAAGTAGCAAATAGTATGCTTCAATCTGCATTCAAACTCCATAGTTCTTTCTTTGGATTTGGATGGCATTTTCCATCATGAGGCCTTTGGAGATGTCTTAGATGCTTGTATTGCTGAGAAGGGATAAGTCTATCAATATTAGTCATCACACAATGTAGCTGTTACTGTGTACAACATTCTCCTGTTTTCTGCTCACTTCACTCAGGATCAGACCATAAAAGTCTTTCCAGGTTTTTCTGAAGTCTGCCTGTTCATCATTTCTTATAGCACAATAGTATTCCATTACATTCATATACCACAACTTGTTCAGTCATTACCCAATTGATGGGCATCCTCTCAATTTCCAACTCATTGCCAACACAAAAAGAACTGCTATAAAAGACAAATGGGTCTTTTTCCCATTTGTATGATCTCTATGGGATATAGCCCTAGAAGTGCTATTGCTGGGTCAAAGGGTATGCACATTTTTATATATGCCCTTGGGCATAGCTCCAAATTGCTGTCCAAAATGGTTGGATCATTTCACAACTCCACCAACTATGCATTAGTGTTCCAATTTTCCCCAGATCCCCTCTAACATTTATCCTTTCCCTGTTTTGTCATGTTGGCCAATCTGATAGGTGTGATATGGTACCTCAGGGTTGTTTTGATTTGCATTTCTCTAATCAATAGTGATTTAGAGTATTTTTTCATAATACTTTAATTTCTTCATCTGAGAACTGCCAGTTCATATCCTTTGACCATTTGTCAGTTGGGTAATGACTTGTATTCTTATAAATTTGACTTAATTGTCTATATATTTTAGAGATCAGGCCCTTATCAGAGATACTGATTGTAAAAATTCTTTCCCAATTTTCTACTTTCCTTCTAATTTTAGTTAAATTGGCTTTGTTTGTGCAAAAACTTTTCAATTTAATGTAATCAAAGTTATCCATTTTGCTTTTTGTAATGTTCTCTATCTCCCCTGTTTAGTCATAAATTCTTCCATTCTCCATGAATCTAATAGGTAAATTATTCCTCGCTCTCCCAGTTTGCTTACAGTATCAGCCTTTATATCTAAATCATGAACCCATATTGACTTTATTTTAGTATATGGTGTGACATTTTGATCTATGCCTAGTTTCTGTCACACTCGTTTCCAGTTTTCCCAGCAGTTTTTGTCAAAGAGTAAGTTCTTATCCCAGAAGCTGGGGTCTTTGGGTTTATCAAATAATAGATTGCTACAATGATTGACTACTGCGTCTTGCACACTTAACCTATTCCACTGTTCCACCACTCTATTTCTTAGCCAGTACCAAGCAGTTTTGATGACTGCTGCTTTGTAATACAATTTAAGATCTGGAACAGCTAGGCCACCTTCCCCTGCACTTTTTTTTTCATTAGTTCCCTTGATATTCTGGACCTTTTGTTATTCCAAATGAATCTTGTTATTTTTTTTTCTAACTCTATGAAATAATTTTTGGTAGTTTGATTGGTATGGCACTGAATAAGCAAATTAGCTTAGTTCAAATTGTCATTTTTATTATATTAGTTCGGCCTACCCATGAGCAACTGATGTTTTTACAATTATTTAGATCTGAATTTATTTGTGTGAAAAGTGTTTTGTGATTGTTCATATAGTTCCTGGGTTTGTTTCAGGAGGTAGACTCCTAAATATTTTATAATGTCTACAGTAACTTTAAAAGGAATTTCTATATCTATCTCTTGCTGTTGGGCTTTGTTGGTAATACATAGAAATGCTGATTTTTTTTTTAAAGAGAGCATTCTTTGCTTCATTTTTTATTAAGCCTTAATCACTGAATAGGTTTTGCCTCAGTCAAACTGAGACCTATTAAAGACCTTAGCTTGAAAAGGCCAAGGATCCTCACTGCAGTCCTGAGGAAACTGAGGCCCAGGCAGATTAAGTGATTTATCCAAGGTCTCTTAGGGAGTGACAGAGCTAGATTTTGAACCCAAGACTTCTGATCCTAGATTCAGAACTCATTTCACTGCATGAGTCTTAAAATATTTGAAAAGAGTAAAATAAAATGACTTTGACTTGGAGGAGTCAGCAATGGCTTCATTGAGAAAGTATACCTAAGTATATCTATATCTGCATCTTCATCTGAAATCTATAACTATATATAGATATGGGTGTATCTATCTTTCTACATCTATCTATGTAACTATCTATACATCAATTTATATATCTAGATATTTATCTATATCTATTTATATTAGATATCAATATAGATATGAATATGGAGATATAACTATAGCTAAAGTTATATATATATATAGGTATAAATATGTGAGTAACGATATATCACTCTTGTTATACATATTGATATAGATTGATATAAATTTTTCCAAGTTGAAGGATATAATTTTCCCTCCCCTCTAGGTGAGGGAAAATTACTATTGAACTATCACTCAATGAGTTCTCTTGGCTGGCACAAGGGGACACATAGTCTTTTTTAGTGGTCTACCAAGTAGTATAAAAACCAGACTTTTTCCCCTAAGTGATTGATCTACCAAACTCCAGGAAAAGTAATGTTGTCCTTAGAATGATACAGACCTTGGCTTAGCCCAAAGAAGGGATAGGGAACCTGTGGCCTCTGTGCCACATGTGGCACTCTAAGTCCTCAAGTGAATTCAAACTTCACAGAACAAATCCCCTTAATAAAAGGATTTGTTCAGTAAAACTTAGACTCAGTCAAAAGGACACAACCAAAGACCTAGAAGGCCACATGAGGCATGGAGGCTATAAGTTCTTCATCTCTGCCCCAGAGGGATCTTCACCCCAAAAAGCAGCAATAGTATTATTCTGTCTTCATTGGCATTGAAAAAACATTGAGGAGACTGAAGTTCACCCCATGTACCTTCCCATTCAGGCCAACTTTCTTAATATACATTTGTTTTTTTGTTTTTTTTTTTTCATTTCCAAAGAATATGTCAACTGAGTTATAACTACTGCAGGGAGTGGGGTATTTGGACTCTCCTCACCAATTTTACTTTTTGAGAAACAAGAATAAACAGTCACTAATTGAATTCTTTGTTAATAATTCTGATTCAGTCAACATTATTATTCTTTGTCAGGAGCCTGTACAACTAGGGCATAGATCATTCTCTTTACAACTACCTTAAACTTAACTGCTATTGATTCATTCTTTTGTTAATTTATATTAGTCTCTTTATATTTATTTTGCATATATTATATATGCATATATATGCATATGCACATAGATATTTATATGTACATAAATCTACATATAAGTATATTCACATTTGTTATTTTATCCAATAGAATATAAGTCCTTTGAGAGTAAGAATTGTTTTTTTGTTTTTGTTTTATTCCCACCCACCCCAGGGCCTAGTACAATGCCTAACACATGGTAGCAGCTGAATAATGTTGACTTGTTGATATTGAGAAGTAGCTTATATGTTAAAAAACAACACTGAACCTAGAATACAGTATTCTGTGTTTGAAAGTGCACTAGCTCTTGAGTAAGAAGCCCTAGATTTGATTCCAGATTCTGATCCTTACTTCCTGTATGACTTTAGGCAAATTACCTAAATTCCCTGAACCTCAGTTTATTTGTCTTCAAAATAAGGATGTTTGGAGCAGGTGACCTTTCAGGTCCCTTCTAGTACTTGATCTATGCTACTATGAATTAAAACTCCTCCAGAGCTCCTTTCTGAACCAGGGTTCTCCAGCCTATAAAATGAGAAAAAGGATACTAGCATTACCTTCTCAAAATAGTAATGCCAGCATCCAATGAAATGACTTTGAAATAACAAGCCATTGGGCAAATGAATGTATTTCTTTTTTGTAATTAAAGAAGGAAACATGAGTTTCACAAATCACAGAATTTAAAGAAAAATGTGTTCAGCTATTCTGGGGTTTTTCCTGGGGCGATCTTTTCTGGGCTTTCAGAAGTTAATAGGGGAAGGTGAGAGCAACTCACTTCTTACTCTACCATCTTGGCTTCTGCTCTGGGAAAGTTTTAACCTCTCTCTACTTCAGTTTTCTCAACTATAATATGAGGATAATAATAGCACTTACCTTGCAGGGTTATTGTGAGAATAAAATGAGATAATGTTTGTTAAAAAAAAAAGATCATTGAGCATAGTATCTTGCCCATAGTAGGTGCTATATAAATGTTTATTATTTTCTTCCTCCTTTCCCATCAATTGAAATAAATCTATTTTCTCTCTCCCCTGCTTCCCTTAGCCCAATGGAAAAAAAATACAAAATTAAAACCCTTGTAACAAATATGCAAAATAAAGCAAAATAAATTATCATATTGTCCATGTCCAGAAAATATGTCTCAATCAGCACCAATCTCTCACTTTACTGCTGTTTTGTTCAGCAGACTTTAGGCCTCAGTAAGATATGATGGGCATTGAGTTTTGTTGCCAGTCACAGGATATAAATGCAACAGACCATAGGAAGGCAGAACCCTTCATCACAAGACTTCAGTGACTAATGGAGTATGGTTTCCAGTTTTCTAGAATTTTTTCAAGTACAAATCTAGCTGATATGAGGGTGAAGGGGAATGTTATTAGGGATGTGTCAGGCCCTTGTGACTGAGTAGTTCAATACTTCCCTCAGAGATACAGTGTTCAACACTATTTTACTGTCTTTCATTCCTCATCCACTGCCAGGATATAGGAATGAGAATGTAGATATGCAGAGCTGAAGCCTGTGCTATAGCTGTTCTATTAACTGGCAGCCATGAATCCTGCTGAAGAGAGAGAAATCTTTGTAATCCTATACAGAATATAGGATACCCATCCTCAAAGGAACAGGAATGAAGCAAAGTACAAGTCATTGGTTTGTACTTTGAGATCTTCTACTCTAGCCAGGTTAAGGGATTTGCATTTGTCACAAATTGTGGAATAGATATAGAAAATGAAACAACATGTACATAACCTACTGTTCAGCTGCCCAGCTATGACCCAAACATATAGTTTTGTTCTTTAGATGGTATTAGGACTTTCCTGGACCAAATGTTACACTTAAAGCATGGTGAATTCAGATCATAAGACCATGGCTTAAATTCTTACTGTCAATTCTGAGATTAGAATCATATCTAGAAGAAAGTTTTAAAAGTATACTTCAATTTGTATTCATTCACTATCAGTTCTTTCTCTGGAGATGGATAGCATTTTTTATAATAAGTCTTTCAGAGTTGTCTTGCTTTACTGTATTGCTGAGAACAGCTAAGTCATTCACAGCTTATCATCTTACAATATTGCTGTTACTCTGTACACAGTACATTTCACTTTGCATCAGCCCATTCAAGTTTTTCCAAGTTTTTCTGAGAGTATCCTGCTTATCATTTCTTATAGTACAATAGTTTTCTATCACAATCACATTCCACAACTTGTTCAGTCATTACCCAATTGATGGGCATGCCCTCAAATTCTAATTTTTTGCCCCCAGAAATAAACTGCTAAAATATTTTGTAAATATTAGTCCTTTTCCTTTATTTTTTTCATTTGGGATACAGACCTAGTAGTGGCATTGCTAAGTCAAAGGGTATGTATGGTTTTCTAGCACTTTGGGCATAGTTCCAAATTGCTTTACAGAATGGTTGGATCAATTTACACCTCAACCAACAGTGCATTAATGTCTCATTTTTCCCATATCCCCTCAAATATTTGTCATTTACCTTTCTGTCCTATTAGACAATCTAATAGGTATAAGGTAGTATTACAGAATTGTTTTAATTTGCATTTCTCCAATCAATAGTGAGTTAGGGTATTTTTTCATATGGCTATAGATATATCACCTGAAAACTGATCATTTGTCAGTTGGGGAATTACTCTTAGTATGACAAGCTTGACTCAGTTCTCTGTATGTTTGAGAAATGAGTCCTTTATCAGAGAAAACTTGCTTCAAATTTTTTTCACAGTTACTTTGCTATTTCCTTCCATCCTATTTCCTCCCTTCCTCATTTATTCTATTATCTCTCTCCTTTCATTATGTCCTTCCTCAAAAGTGTTTTGCTTCTGACCACCCCCTCCCCCAATCTGCCCTCCTTATCACCCTCTTCTTCTCTTATTCCTTTCCCTCCTACTTTCCTGTAGACTAAGGTAGATCTCTATACTCCATTGAGTGTGTATGTTGTTCCCTCTTTGGGCCAATTTTGATGAGAGTAAGATTCACTCACTCCCACTCACCTATGCCCACTTCCCCTCCACAGTAAAAGCTTTTTCTTTCCTCTTTTGTGTCAGATAATTCACCCTATTCTGCCTCTTTCCTTCTTTCTCCCAGTATATACCTCTTTCACCCCTTAATTTTATTTTCTTCATATTCTTTTCATATTCAACTCATTCCTGTGCCCTCTGTATGCACACACACACACACACACACACACACACACACACACACTCACTCCTTCTAACTACCCTAATAATGAGAAAAGTCTTATGAATTACAAATACTATCTTCCCATGTAGGAATGTAAACAGTTTAAACTTATTAAATCCCTTATGATTCCCTTTTCCTGTTTACCTTCTTATGCTTCTCTTGAGTCTTCTATTTGAAAGTCAAATTCCTAATCAGCTCTGGTCTTTAAATCAAGAATGCTTGAAAGTCCTCTATCTCATTGAATTCTAAGTTTTTCCCCTGAAGGATTAACTCAGTTTTGCTGGGTAGGTGATTCTTGGTTGTAATCCTAATTCCTTTGCCCTCCAGAATATAATATTCCAAGCCCTCTTATCTTTTAACATAGAAGCTGCTAAATTTTGTGCTATCCTGACTATGGCTCCACCATACTTGAATTATTTCTTTCTGACTGCTTGCAATATGTTCTCCTTGACCTGGGAACTCTGGAATTTGGCTATAATATTCCTGGCAGTTTTCATGTTGGGATCTCTTTCAGGAGTTGATCAGTGAATTCTTTCAATTTCTATTTTACCCTCTGATTCTAGAATATCAGGGCAGGTTTTCTTGATAATTTCTTGAAATGTGATGTTAGGCTCTTCTTTTTATTATTTTTTACCTTGACTTTCAGGTAGTCTAATTATTTTTAAATTATTTCTCCTGGAACTATTTAACAATTTTCCAGGTGATATTTCACATTGTCTTCCATTTTTTCCATTTTGATTTTGTTTTATTGTTTCTTGATTTCTCATAAAGTCATTAGCTCACAATTGCTCCATTCTAATTTTTAAAGAAGTATTTTCTTCAGTAAGCTTTTGGACTTCCTTTTCCATTTGGCCAATTTTGGTTTTTAGGGCATTCTTCTCCTCCTTGGCTTTTTGGACCTCTTTTACCATTTGGGTTAGGCTATTTTTTAAGTTGTTATTTTCTTCAGTAGTTTTTGGGTCTCTTTTAGCAAGCTGTTGACTTGTTTTTCATGATTTTCTTGCATCACTGTCATTTCTCTTCCCAGTTTTTCCTCTACTTCTCTTACTTGCTTCTGAAAATCCTTTCTTGAGCTCTTCCATGGCCTGAGACCAATTCATATTGTTCTTGGAAGCTTTGGATGTAGGAACTTTCACTTAGTTGTCTTTTTCCAACTGTGGTTTTGATCTTCCTTGTCACCATAGCAAATTTCTATAGTGAGAGTTTTTTTTGGTTTGTTTGTTTGTTTTTGTTGTTTTGTTTTTCTGCTATTTGCTCATTTTCCCAGCCTATTATTTGACTTTTAACTTTTTATTAAAGTGAAGTTCTGCTTCAAGGGTGGAGGATGCACTGTCTCACGTCTCAGGGGTTTTATACAGCTGTTTTCAGAGAGACTTTAGGGACCTGCCACTCAAGACTGTGACCTGGATCCAAGTATGGGCAAAGCAACAGAATCCTGCCTTAGTGCTAGCAAAAAAAACCCCTGTAATTTCCTTCTGATCAGCTATTCAATCACCTTATTATGTGCTGAGAGCTCCTGGCTGCTGTCACTGCCCTTGCTGATTTAGGCACTCCCAAAGCCTGTTCATGGTTTACTAGGGCTGGAGTTGTGCTGGCCTGGTGTGTGTTAGACTGAGGTCCACTTTCACCCACATACAGCGGACCCTTCCTTTGTCTTTGGCATCTGTGGGCTGAGAGGTCTGGAAACCATCATTGCTGTCAGTGATTCAGTGGTCCTGAGGCCTGCTCTGGATTTGTGCCTAGTCTGTGCTGGCATGGTCTGCAATGAATGATGATCCTCTTTCACCCTGGTACACCAGATCTTTCCTGCAGACCTTCCAAGTTATCTTGGGCAGGAAGTTTGTTTCACTCCATATTTTTGTGATTCTGCTATTCTAGAATTTGTTTAGAGTCATGTTTTAAAGATATTTGAAGGGGCTTGAAGGATAGCTCAGGCAAGTCCCTGCCTTTACTCTGCCATTTTGGCTCCACCTCTGTCTAGATTCAGTCTTTAACAAAGTAAATGAGGTGGGTACAGAGCCAAGATGGTGGACTAAAAGCAGTGATTTGCTTGAGGTCTCCCTCAAATCCCTCTAAATATTTATAAAAATGGCTCTAAACAAATTCTAAAGCAGCAGAACCCACAGAAAGATAGAGTGAAACAAATTTCCAGCCCAAGACAACCTGGATGGTTGATCAGAAAGGTATATCACACTGGGCAGGGAGAGGAACACAGTTTGGCATGGGTGCGCAGGCCTCAGTGAAACTGGAGCAGGCCTCAGAGGACTGAATCACGAGCAGCTGTGGTGGTTTCCTGACTTCTCAACCCATGAACACGAAAGACAACTTAGAAGGTCAATAGGAAATGTCTGTGTCTGTGGTGAGAGAGAAGCGCAGTACCAGTCTCAGTCCCCAAGCTCGGCCCTGGGTGGTGGCTGCTTCTGGAGCTTCCTGGCCCACAGACTGAGGGGGAATCCAGTGACTGATCAGAGTGGAATTGCAGGGATCTCTTTGCTGGTGCAGGATGCTCTTGCTTTGCTCGTGTTTGGATCTGGATCACAGTTCTGGGTTATGGTCCTGGGGTAAGGAAGAATGCTGGCATGGTGGAGCTTATAGTGGTGGTTGAAAGGAAATCCTCCTCACAGTTCAAAGACAGAAAGTAGTGCTTGTGGTCACTCATAGACCACAGTACAGGCCAGGAAAGGAGTAAACACCTGGCCCTCAATCATAGCACCTTGGAAGAACTGAAAATTTACAGATCCCTAGAAGTATCTCTGAAAACAGCTGCACAAAACCCCTGAAGCTTGGGACAGTACATTCTCCACACTGTAAGCAGACCCCTACCTTAACAAAGACTTTATAACTCAAATAATTGGTTGGGATCATGAGCAAGCAGCTCAAAAAGAGAGACCATAGAATCTTACTTTGGTGACAAAGAAGATCAAAACATACAACCAGAAGGAGACAACACAGTCAAAGCTCCTACATCCAAAGCCTCTAAGAAAAATATGAATTGGTCTCAGGCCATAGAAGAGCTCAAAAAGGATTTTGAGAACCAAGTAAGACAAGTAGAAGAAAAACTGAGAGTGATGCAAGAAAATCATGAAAAACAAGTCAACAGCTTGCTAAAGGAGATACTGAAGAAAATAACACCTTAAAAAATAGCCTAACTCAAATGGCAAAAGAGGTCCAAAAAGTCAAGGAGGAGAAGAATGCCCTAAAAAGCAAAATTGGCCAAATTGAAAAGGAAGTCCAAAAGCTTACTGAAGAAAATACTTCCTTAAAAATTAGAATGGAGCAATTGAAGCTAGTGACTTTATGAGAAATCAAGATACTGTAAAACAAATTCAAAAGAATGAAAAAAAGAAAACAATGTGAAATATCTCATTGGAAAAACAACTGACCTGGAAAATAGATCCAGGAGAGAGAATTTAAAAATTATTGGACTATCTGAAAGCCATGATCAAAAGAAGTGCCTAGACGTCATCTTTCAAGAAATTATCAAGGAAAACTACCCTGATATTTTAGAACCAGAGGGTAAAATAGAAATTGAAAGAATCCACCAATCACCTCCTGAAAGAGATCCCCAAAGGAAAACTCCTAGGAATATTGTAGCCAAATTTCAGAGTTCCTAGGTCAAGGAGAAAATATTGCAAGCAGCCAGAAAGAAACAATTCAAATATTGTGGAAACACAATCAGGATAACACAAGATTTAGCAACTTCTACATTAAGGGACCTGAGGGCTTCGAATATAATATTCCAGAGGGCAAAGGAGATAGGATTATAACCAATAATCACCTACCCAGCAAAACTGAGAATAATCCTTCAGGGGAAAAAATGGACATTCAGTGAAAAAGAGGACTTTCAAGCATTCTTGATGAAAAGATCATAGCTGAATAGAAAATTTGACTTTCAGATACAAGACTCAAGAGAAATATGAAGAGGTAAACAGAAAAGAGAAATCATAAGAGACTTATTAAGGTTGAACTGTTTACATTCTGCATAGAAAGATGATATTTGTAACACATGAGTCATTTATCAATATTATAGTACTTGGAGGGAAAAAATTATATGTATGTATGTATAGATAGATAGATAGAGGTCACAGGGTGAGTTGAAGATAAAGGGGTGATATCTGGAGAATAAAATTAAGGGGTGAGAGAGGAGAGAAGGATAAAGGGAGAGGTAGAATGGGGTAAATTATCTCACATGAAACAGACAAGAAAAGGCTTTTACAGTGTTTTACAGTGGAGGAGAAATGGGGTAAAGTGAGAGGGAATGAGTGAATCTTATTCTCATCGGATTTAACTTAAGGAGAGAATAATATACACACTCAATTTGGTATGGAAATCTATCTTACTCTACAAGAGAATATACGGGGAAAGGGACAAGAAGGCAGGAAGATGATAGAAGGGAGGGTAGATTGGGGGAGGGGGTAATCAGAAGCACACACTTCTAAGAAGGGACAGGGTCAAAAGAGAGAATAGAATAAATGGGGGGCAGTATAGGATTAAGAGAAATATACTTAGTTTTTCACAACATGACCGCTATGGAAGTGTTTTGCATGACTACACATATATATAACCTGTATAGAATTGCTTGCCTTCTCAATCAGGGTGGGTGGGGAGGGAGGAAGGAAGAAAATTTGGAACCCAAAGTTTTAAAAACAAAGGTTAAAAAATTGTTTTAGCATGCAACTGGGAAATAAGATATACAGGGAACTGGGTATATAAATCTATCCTGCCCTACAGGAAAATTGAAGGGAAAGGAAATAAGAAAGGGGAGGGGGGAGAAATAGATGGGAGAGCAGATTAGGAAAAGGGGTATTCAGAATGCATGCTATCTTGGGGTGGGGGAAGGGATGAGATGTGAAAATATTTGGAACTCGATATCTTGTGGAAGTGAATGTTGAAAACTAAAAATAAATTAATTAAATAAAAAAAAAACAAAGTAAAAGAGCATGCTTAGAAATGCATCATTTTTTACTTGAAGTCTGGAGGAAGGAATAAGCATTGCCATTTCTGCCATTGTTTTTCAGTGCTCCAGCAACCTGAAAGAATGCCTACAAATTAACAAAACAAAATATACCTCTATTAATTTGCCATTTGTCCCTTTGTCTCTTGCTTCTCATGTCTTTCTGAAGGCATGAGTTTGAGGAGGGGAACTGAAAGTGCGGTCTCTGTTGCTATATCAGATGGTGTTTCTTGTAGGCGAGGATAAGTTTACAGGGAAAGCTCCAATAGCTCATGCAGTTTTTTCTCCTCTTTGTCTTTTTTCCTTTTGTCCTGCCTTGGTTCCAAATCATGCACTATTACCTTGTTTCAGAGGTGAGAAAATACATCCATATGTACAAGCTATGACCATTCTTTCCTCTTTATAGGTGACATTATATGCAGATCATAAGATAGCAGCTCAGGTAAGTTTTTTTACTTGCCCAAATTCACATAAGTAATAAGTTTCAGAAATAGGAATTGAACCAAGATCTTTTATTCTGAGAGCTAGTGAGCTTACTTTCCTCCTGTATACTGATGCCTCCCTATTGCCTACATATTAACTTTGGGCAAAATATTTCATCTCTTAGGTCTCCATTTTTCATCTGTTAAATGATGGCTGTTGGACTAGATAATACATGAAGTCATTTCTAGTTCTAATCCTATGGTCCTAAATATATGCAGAGCCAGGGAGTGCAAAGGATTTCATTTTCTCTCTAGCTCCAAGAGAGCCTAAGAGAAGTCCTCTAACTTTATGGTGTTGGTAATATAGCTACTACTCCAGGCAAAGGGGAAAATAAAACTGACCAAACCTCTCTCTTCCCAGGTACCAGACAAAGCTTGGGATACTTTTGACATCATCACCCCCACTGGATTAAAGGTTCTGGGAGTTTAGATAAAAGCAAGTTCATAATGGCAGACAGATGGTTTGTTCAGGTGTATAATGTGCTTCTATAACTGACAGTAATTGTTTCTATGATTTATCCTTACCTGAATGATAAGGACTTCTTAATTAGTTAGTAAGAAAGAAAATGAGGATTTAATTGACAGAAACAGCATGCATAGCTTTGCTATAATCATGGTAGTCCTATAATAAAGCACAAGCCTGTCTATTACTCTATAGCTACAAAACTACAAAGGTCCTATAGTAGACATTTCCTGTGCTTCAGTCAACATCATTACTAAAGATGAGGGACACAGGGAAGTGAACAACACATGGGATTTTCTTGACATCTTCTGTTTCAAGTTGTCTTGTTTAAATGAACTTTATAACAAGGAATTGCTCTAAATAATCTCAATGTACTAGAAGAGAGAAATTTCTGCATCCCAAAAAGCTGGAGCAATCACTTGGGAGAACTCACTAGGGGAATCAGGTTATCCTGGGGAGAGATTTGAATCCTACTCAATGAAGAAGGAAGGGAGTAAGTAATGAAGCCCTCACAATGGAAGTATAAAGTTGAAGAAATATTTAAAGGACACTTCTTTTTTACTTTGGACTACCATGAGGCTATTAGGTTATCTTTTCTCAAATAGATTCTCTTTTCATCTTCTATCCACTGAAAGCAGATTAGTTCTATCAGATACTTACTGACAGCTCTTTCCAGCTCAATCACCTTTGGCTCATTTAAGTATACAGGGATAGGGCAGTTTATTATCTTTGTTTGCTTGTTTGTTTTTCCCTTCAAGATGGGATGATTTTTTATTATATTATTAATTGATTAATTAATTACTGTTATTGATATTATATTATTATTATAAATCATATTATTATATGATTTTATTAGTATTTTTATACAATACTAATACACCTTCCTGGTACTCGCCTCATTTTAGGAAGAAAATGTGTTCATGGTAAAAAGCCATTTGATCAAAACAAACAAACAAACAAACAAGAAAACAAACATAATAGGGGCAGCTAGGTGGTGCAGTGGATAGAGCACTGGCCCTGGATTCAGGAGAACCTTAGTTCAAATCCAGCCTCAGACATATGATACTCACTAGCTGTGTGACCCTGGGCAAGTCACAACCCTGATTGCCTCACAAAAACAAAACAAAACCAAAATAAAGCATAATGAAGGGGGAGCTAGGTGGCAAAGTAGAGATAAAGCACTGTCCCTGGATTCAGGAGGACCTGAGTTCAAATCCGGCCTCAGACACATAACACTTACTAGCTATGTGACCCTGGGCAAGCCACTTAACCCCATTGCCTAGCCGGAAAAAAAAAGCCATTTGATGATTTGACATTAGCCAGGAGGAGTCTTCTGACCATGCCACTCCTCTTTTGAAGAATTTTCAATATTCCTTTCCTGGCTCTAATCTAAAATACAAACTCTTTAGCTTGTTATATAAAATCCTTCTTGGTCCACCTCCAGCATACCTTGCTAAACTTATGCCATATTACTCACATTTATCTCATAACTCACCATATGCCAATCAACTTAGGCCATTTGCTCCCACTAGATATGCCATCACTCACCTTTTCATTTTTTCACAAGGTGTTCCACACTCTTTGAAACCCCTGCTCCCTTCCACATCTTAGAATCCTTAGCTTCTTTCTAGGATCACCTGTTTCTACTTTTTAGAGGAAGACTTTATTGATCCTCCTATTTACTAACTCTTTCTCCAATTATCTTATATTCAGTGTATTACCACAGTAGAATGCAAACTCTTTGAAGACAGGAGTTGTTTATTTCTGAATGCACTTAGTGGTTGAATGATTTTCCCAGTATCCCACAGCAATTGATAGGCAGAGAGAAAGACTGAAACAACTAGGTCTTGAATTCCAATTCACTCTACAGACATTCTTATGTTGGTTCTAGATTGCCAGCTTTTGGAGATTGTACCTAGAATTCATATAAACATTATTTTTCTTTTCTTTATTTCAGCCAATGATAAAAAAAGTCAGTAAGTAAAAACATGAATCCCAAGGGCGATTGGAGGAAAAATATAACCAAAGATAGAATCTTCTATGGCATCATTATCAGTGTGAAATTTATTTATAAAATTATTAATAATTGAACAATAATTGAGTACCCAGAGTAAATTTCTATTTCTATTATTAGCTCCAGTGAATTGAGCAATAACAAAATTAAAAGAAATTGCGTATGCTATTGAAATTTAAAATCTCTTAAATGGACTAATTTTTTCTTTCATTTTGGTTGTATATACTATATGCTAAAACATCATAATAAAAAAGAGAAAAATTCTTCTTAGTCATCCAAGTGTTTCCAAATAGCTGGCTATTAAACACTCTGAAGACAAAAATCACTTCAACACTTTAGGAATTTGTGATTTCATCAGTTTGAGTACTAGCTCCATTGAAACACATAGCAAATCATCAATATCTTAGCTATCTGGACTTCATGACTTGCCTTGCCTAAAAAAAAAAAAAAAGAATCAACTACACACCAGTTTACTGGTGGTGAGCCTCATAGTTAAGCTATAATTGTAATTAGATTATTTTATAATCAACTGGAAAAGGCTTTGAACATCTGGAGTCCTTGTAACCAACAATGTTGCAATGAAATATTTGTTTGTTTTTAGTTTAGAAAAATAAAGCATCAGGATAAAAGTTAGAAATACTGTGAGTTATAAGATATTCCTAAGCTACTAAGCTTTTATGCATTGTGGACAGCTTATAGGATGTGATACTTATTTATGCATGGTTTTTAGTTTAGAGAACTTTTATTTTTTTTTGTTTTTTGTTTTCATGTGAAGACGACCTAAAACTTGATGCTGAAATTTTTCCAATTTTCACTCTTCAGTGTGGCTCAGTGTTTCAGAGACATTTTATTCTATAGGTGAAACAGACAAATGTGAATGAGGAGAGTTATGTGGAAGATGGCTAATTGACCCTTTGGTGATTTATATCATTATAAGCTTCAAATAATCTTTAGGGCTAAGACTTTTTGACACAAAAGTCCAAGGGCTATTTATGATCATCTCTATTAGGAAGAAGGGTTTAGTTTTAGAAATGACAATTGACTTACCTTAAACCTATAATATGTCCACTGAAAGGAAATTTGAAAGGAAATTTCTCCACAAATAAATCTGTATGTTAACAGTCCCAGACAAGTGGAAATCAATTCTTTTTTTAAAAATTGAGATTGTACAGCTTCCCTCTCATATATTGAATATTTATAAATATCTGTGTCTAAGCAATGTTTGACAATGAATAATGGGGGAAAAGTTACATTTCATTTCCAGCCAGTTTTAATCTGGTGTCCAAATGATTACAGGCTAAGCAATAAGAAAATGTGAAGTTTCAAGGAGTTTAAATTTATTTTTCATCTATCAAGGCTATGAGGTTTGATAAAACAAAAAAAAACCAGTAATTTTGAATCTTAATTTTGCCTTTAGATTACTGTATGACATTGAATGGGATATTTACCCTATTTCTATACTATTTCTCATCTGAAAATGGGGATAACCATATCCAATATCATACAGAGAGGTGATAAAGTGCTAAATAAAATGAAACATTCACATCATGTCCTTTCATAACCCTTATTGAACTAAGCCAAGCTACCACTTCAAACAGGCTAAGGTGTTTTGAAGGCAGTTATTACTTTCCCCACAGAGAAGCAGCAGAGGAAGGACATTACATCTTAGGAAATAAAGGTACTCCCAACAATGTAAAATTAAACATGAGGATATTAGAAATGCCAAGTTCACATGGATAGTGGCCAAACATCAGATAGAATCCATTGGTGGCTCAGGATAATGGCACATCAAATAGTGCTTTTAATCTTCAGCTTTATAAACATTCCCTAATTAATGGTTTCAGCGCTGCTTGGAGCTACAGTTAAGCATCAATGTCTCCGTTATATAGTTGGGGAATCTGTCATCAGAGACATTTGAGTCCCTTGCCAAAATCCACAGTGGGAGTTGGTTTCAAAGCTGGAGATATCATTCAGGAGAACCAAGCTCCCTAGTCTGTGATCAAATCAGTAGACCATGCCTCATCTCTGTAAATTTCCATTAGCAAAGAAAGTGTAAAGGCTGACATTATGGAATGGAGGCTTTAGGAAACAAGGCTAACTTTCACCAGTCACATAAAGTGATATGGACAAATTACGTCATGCCAAATGGTCTCTCCCTTCTCTGAACAACATTTAGTCACCATTTGTCAACAAAACGCATCAATATATCAAGATTCATCATTTTTTTCCTATGGGAACTCCCTCCAATGACACAAATTGCAATCCAACTGTAAGTTATGTAAAGAGACCCCTGAGGCTCATGGAGTTTAAGTGACTTGTCCAGGTCCACAGAACTAGTAAATGATATATGTAGGATTTGAAATACTTCTTCCCAACCCCATGTTCAGCACTCTATCCATTATAATAATAATAATAATAATAACAACAACAACAATAACATCTGGCATTCACATAGCACTTTAAGGTCTGCAAGGTACTTTATAAGGAGCATCTCAATTTATCCTCACAACAACCCTGGGAGGTTGCTACCTACTAGTAGGTGCTATTATTACCCTCATTTTACAGATGAGGAAACTGAAGCAGACTAGTTAAGTGACTTGGCCAGGGTCACACACTTAGTAAGTGCCTGAGGCATGATTTGAACTCAAGTCTTATTGATATCAGTTACAGTGGCCTATCAAGCGCACCACTGATGCAATGATAGGAAAAAAAATAAAAACCTGGAAAATGTTTTTTTCAATCAGCATCATTGTAATGAAAACAGTTATTTTTTTTAAAATATTCATTTAAATGGGTTAATAAAATATTAAGAGAAACAGTGCAAGGTAGATGATAAAGGACTGACCTCAGAGCCAGGAAAACCTTTGTATAAGCCTTGTCTCTGACACAAAATTAATTTGTGACCTTGAATAAGTCATTTACCATCTTAGTAAGAGAGGGATGTTTTTAAGATTATAAATTGCAGTGAAGGTGTTAATGTAAACCGATAGAAAAAGTTTCCATTCAAGAGGTTACTATGCCAATCTAATAACAGAAGTATTCCTCATTCCTATAAAGCTCTTGGTTATGGACAGGCATGAATGAAACTATATCATAACCAAGCTTTACATAATCTTAAGAAAAGACAAAGTTGATCTCTATCTCCCTAGGGAAAGTAAGAAAGGTAAATCTATCTCCCTTCTCCTATCTTCTTTCCTATTAAAATCCCTATACTTGCTTTAAAATTAAGGAAAAATGAAGTTTTTCAAACAACTTAAATGAAAGAAAGGGTAGAGATATGTTAAATTGTTATGTCACCTCTGTCTAATGTTTCTTAATAATCCTTACAGCCTGGCTGGTTAAAGACACAGGGGTATGAAATAAGCTACATACAAATTCAAGTCTCTAGGGACACTTTTTGGCATGATAGTTCCAGATAACTATTATGGGTGGCAGTATGTTATTAAGAAAATGGCACTAACTTTGGAGTCAGGAGTTCTACATCAAGGCACTTGCCCCTTTGAGCCTATTTCTTAAACTTTGAAATGAAGGTAATTCTCTGTTTCCTATTCCACAAGGTTATTGTGAGAAAAATATTCAGTAAATTATTAAGTAATAATCCACACTTAATTAGCTATCTTTTCCCTTCTGCTTCTTTAATATTTAAAATTATTTATTAAGTTATTTAATAATAATAATAAAACCAATTAGGTTAATAGAAATAACATGTTTTATGAAAAGACTTTTTTTAACAAACTAATGAAAGTAATGGTATTGTTTTACATAGTTTTGCATATCTTTTTTTTTACAAAATGTTTTTATTGATGTCTCTCTCTCTCTCTCTCTCTCTCTCTCTCTCTCTCTATATATATATATATATGTATAAGTTATCCCTAATATGCTTTCCCCTCCAAGAGAGCTAACTTATATAAAAATATTAAAGACAAAAATTAAAGAAAGAAAAACATGAAGAAAAATACAGCACAACTGATCAATGCATTGAAAAAATCTAAAAAATACGTACAATGTGCAATACCTGTGGACCTCCTCCTACTTCTAAGAAAGGATAAGTTGGGGATGTTCACTCATTATTGGTCTTTATAATTTTGTTATACTCACTTTTTTGTGTGTATGTGTGGTTGCTGTTGTTTTTTTTTTCATTTCATTGTAGTCATTGTTTATATACGTTTGTTGGCTCTGCTTACTTCATTTTGTATCAGTTCACATAGATCTTTCTATGCTTCTCTGTATTCGTGCAACACATCATTTCTTACAGTATAGCAATATTCAATTACATTGATGTACAAGAATTTGTTTAGCCATTCGTCAGTGGATGGGCATGCAATTTGTTTACAATTCTTTTCTTGTAGGAAGAAAATAAAGCTGCAATAAATATTTTGTTGTATATAGGGATTTTCTTCTTACCAATGGCTTCCTTGGGATATAAACCCACAATGGAGTCTTTGGTTTAAAAGGTATGGACATTTTAATTATTTTATTTGCACAATTCTAAATTGATTTCCTAATTAGCTGTGCTATTTCACAATTTTACCAACAATGTATCAATTTGTCTATTATTAAAGAACCCTTACAACTTTGACTATAAGCAATTTTGTCATTTTTGCTAATTTTCAGGATATAAGGTGAAACTTCAGCATTAGTTTTATTAGTATTTCTCTTCCTTATTAGTGATATGAAGCATTCATTCATGTAGTTTTGAAAACTTTGTAATTCTTTTGAGAACTATTCATTCCTTGGAGAAGAGTTACTAGAGAGATATAGACAGAAAGATATATACCATGGACAACAAATTCTTATTCATTGGGATTCTCTCCAACTCAACTCTTTGCCTTCCTATCCTAGGTTAATTAATTTTGTCTGTGCAGCTTTTCAGTTTCATGTAATTAAATATACCTATTTTAGCTTTTATAATTGCATTTATCTCTTGTTTGGTTAAGTATATACTTAACATAGGTGTGAAAGATATATGATCTACTTCTCTTCTAATGTTTTATAGTATCATTTTTCATATAAAGGTTGCATATCTATTTAGAATGTGTTGTGGAATGTGGCAGAAGATGGTGGTCTAAAACTAATTTTCTGCCAGACTGCTTTCCAGTTGTTCTCAAATAAGATTTTTCTGTAGGTAATTTTTTTTCCATTTTATCAAACACTAGATCATTGAGTTCCATTGTTTCTGGTTTTCCTTTGTATAGACTGTTCCATTAATTCTTCTCTCTATTTTTTAGTCAACATTAGTTGATTTTGATGACTGCTGTTTTATAATATGTTTTAATGTCTATGACTATTAATCCCCATTTCCTCCTAGTTCATTTCATCATTCTCTTGACATTCTAGATATATTTTAATGAATTTTGTTATTATTTTATCAAGTTCTATATATTATACTTTTATTAATTTGATTGGTATAAAATTATAAATTAATTTTGGTAGTAGCATGGCACAACCTTGCCATGAGTTCTGAATATTCCATCAGCTATTTAATCTGTTCTTTATTTTTGCATTTGGATCTATACAAGTCTTTTGTGTGTTTTGATAGTTTGATCACCAGATATTTTATGCAGTGTATTAGTTTGTTGGAATGGGACTTCCATCTTGATTTTTGTTTTTTGGATTTTGTGAGTATTATGTAGAAATGCATTTGTTTTTTGATGGCTTATTTTGTATCCTTGCCATATTGTTTAGTATACTAATTGTCTTGATTAGAATGTTTGTGATTCACTAAGATTTTCCAATCACAACATCATATTATCAGTAAATACAGATAATTTTTATCTCCTCTTTACTTATCTTTATGTGCTTAATTTCTCTTGTCTCATTGCCATTACTTGCATTTCCTGAATTGTGTCAATATTAGCAGAAAGAGTAGAATCCTTGCTTTATGCCATTATTTATTTGGGTGTTTCAGGGAAGACTAATATTCTTGGTATGAGGACTGCTGAGCCATTTTTAGGGCTGCTTTCCACTTTTGTGTCTACCTGATTCACCCAATGATCATGGCTCCAAGAAGTTGTAGTATACACAATGGCCACTCCCCAGTAAACCATTTAGGCAGATGGCCTAACCAGGTTGAGAAAAAGTGAGAGGTCTCAAAACCATCAAAGAGTTAAGGAGGAGTCAGCCCCAAGCATTTGGGCAGAATGGGTTGATGAGAACTATGTGTTCCAATGGCCATGTTAAGTGGTAGAAGCAGGTGCTATGGAGTACTTAGAGCCTGATTAAATATTAAAAATACCAAGGTCATCCACTGTATCCCAAGCCATCAACAGTTGTCTTGACTTTGTCTTTCCACTGGACTCCAATAACCCTGGAAGAGAACAAGGCTGATGACTTTGCACAAGACTACTTCACTTAAATACAATTTATTTGTAAGTCAAAAGACATCACCTATACCATTTCATTTATGTCAAAGTTCATGACAACAGGCAAGTGATGAAGAAACTGATGAGGATACACTGGGAGCTGTAGTCACAACCCTGTACACAGGCAGTTTAGATCATAGAGTCATTTTCTCACTGGACTGAAGCAACAGTGGGTTTCAGCAGCCCCCTAGGTATAAGAGAAGCCTTTTCTAAGGACCATTATGATTACCTCCTGGCATGAAGAAGGGACTAGAAAAGATGCCCTAAAAATGGTCTGATTCACCCAACCATGGTCAGTTTACTGTGGCAGGCTGAGTTTCTACTCTGCAGTTGAAACATTAAAACGTGTACAAAAACTTTTGCAAAGATGATTCTACTCAGTTGTGACCTGATCCAATCATTCTGGAGAACATTTTGAAATTACTCCCAAAGGGCTATAAAACTGTGCATACCCTTTGATACAACAATACCACTACTAGGTCAGTATCCCAAAGAGATCATAAAGAAGGAAAAGAGACCCACAGGTACAAAAAAGTTGCTAGCAGCTCTTTTTGTAGTGGCAAAGAATTGGAAATTAAGGGGATGCCCATCAATTAGGGAATGGTTGAACAAGAGGTGGTATATGAATGTAATGGAATACCATTGTGTTATAAGAAATGATAAGCAGGCTGATTTCAGAAAAACCTGGAAAGATTTACATGAACTGATCCTAAGTGAAGTGAGCAGAACCAGGAGAACCTTGTACATAATAAGAGCAATACTGTGCAGTGATCAATTACGATAGACTTAGCTTTTCTCAGAAATACAGTGATCCAAGACAATTCTAAAACACTCATGATGGAAAATGTTATCCACATCCAGAGAAAGAACTATGGAATCTAAATGTAGATCAAAGCATACTATATTCACTTTTTTGTTGTTTGTCTTTTCTTTCTCATGTTTTTTCCATTTTGTTCTGATTTTTCTTTCACAACATGATTAAGACAGAAATATATTTAATATGATTGTAATGTATAACCCATATTAGATTGCTTTCTGTCTTGGGGCAGGAGATGAGAAAGAATGGAGGGAGAAAAATTTGCAGATCAACATCTTATAAAAGTGAATTTTGAAAACTATCTTTGCATGTAATTAGAAACAAATAAAATACTATTAAGTGGGAAAAAAGAAATCAAAGCTATCTGTATCTATCTATCATATAAAAATGCTCTTAAATCACTACTGATTAGAGAAAAGCAAATTAAAACAATTCTGAGGTGTCACCTCGCATCTATCAAAAATGACAAATGCTGGAAGAGATGTGGGAAAAGAGGTACACTAATAAATAGTTGGTAGAGTTGTGAACTCATCCAATTATTCTCGAGAACAATTTGGACCTAGGCTTCAGGGACTACAAAATTGTGCATACTCTTTGACCAAGTTAATACCACTACAAAGTTATATCACAAAGAGATCAAAAAAAAGGAAAAGGCTTTATATGAGCAAAATATTTATAGCAGCACTTTTTGTGGTGGTAAAAAATAGGAAATTGAGGGGAAACTCATTATTTGGGGAATGACTGAACAAGTTGTATATGATTTTGATGGAATGCTATTATGCCATAAGAAATGACAAGGAGGATAGTTTCAGAAAAACCTGGGAAGACCTTTATGAACTGATACAAAGTGAAGTGAGGAGAACCAGAAGAACATTGAACACAGTAACAACAATATTATAATGATGATCCAATATAGAAGACTTAGCTATTCTGATCAATATAATTATCCAAGACAATTCCAATGGGCTCATGATGAAAAAAACTATCTACCTCAAGAGAGAACTGACAAACTCTGAGTACAAATTAAAGTATAATTTTCTTGCTTTCAAAAAAGAAAAGATGATTCCACTCACCATTGGTACATGGAATGTGAACACACTTATGGACAACATGAAACCTAATAGACTTGAAAGACAAATAGTTCTTGTGAAAGAACTCAGGAGGTATCACATCCAAATAGCAGCCCTGAGTGAAACAGGGATGACAAATGAAGGGCAGCTTTCACAAGTGGGAGCTGCATACATACTTTTCTGGAGTGCCCACAGTGATAGGGAGTACCATGAAACTGGTGTAGTTTTGTAATCAAAACTAATCTTGTCAACAAGCTTGTATACCTACCAAAAGGAGTGAACAACAGGCTCATGACAATGCGATTGCCACTTGAAGGAAAGCACCATGCCCCCATCATCAGTGTGTGTTTCCCACCATGGCGAACCCTAATGAAATTAATGAAAACATTTATGAAGACCTGGAGACCTTCATCATCAATGTGCTGAAAGAAGACAAGCTTGTAATTCTTGGTGATTTTATTGCCAGAATAGGCACAGACCAACAGATATGGCAGGGAAGTCTTCGGAAGAATGCAGTCAGAAACAACAATAGCAAAAGTTATTTACTCCTGAAGACTTGTGCATCTCAGGATCTTCTCATTATCAACACTATTTTCCATTTACCTACACAATACAACTTCACAGACGCACCCTCACAGAAAATATTGGCATTTAATAGACCATGTCATAGGGAGAAGAGATAGGCAAGATGTGATTTATGAAGGTAATGTATGGCACAAACTACTGATTGATGATAGACTTATCCTCTCCAAGGCAAACATTCACATTCAACAAAAGTGACTGCTCCAAGACAAATCAACTAACAGAAGACTTAATGTCAACATATTAGAGAACTTCTCCCTACATGAACAGCCTGTTGTTAACTTGGAGGGAAAGCTAAGCAAACACACAGTTGGCAACACTGGAACAGAAAAAAAGTGGGAAGTGCTCAGAGATTTGGTATACAGCATTGCATTTACTCATCTGGGCCAGAGCAATCACAAACATCAAGAATGGTTTGTTGAAAATGATGGGGAAATTCAGAAGTTTCTAAACAAAAACATGAATTACAGTAGCTCAAAAGAAATGTGAGGTGAGCTAATTTAGAGACATCTCCACTCCAATGTTCTTATGGACAGTGTGTGTCTGGCCTGTGGTAGAGCCTTCCAAACTCATATTGGTCTGATCAGCCATAATCAGATACACTGTACTTTGACCCCAACATAGTGATATAATTGTCATAAATAATATTGGCTAATCCTTTTCCTTCTGTGTTTTATCCTTTCCTAGTTAAGTTATTAGGGTTATGTTTATCTCATGAAAGGATTATGGTAGTTTGCCTTCTTTCTCTATTTTTGAGAATAATTTGTGAAGCATAGATACTAATTATTCTTTACAAAATTGATAGAATTCTTGTGTGAATTCATTTAGTACTAGGAGGTATTTTTCCCTCCCCTTAGGTAATTCCTTTTAGAACTAGTTCAATTTCCTTTTTTGAGATTGGGTTATTTAAGATCTCTTTCTAGACTTCTTATAGGTTGGACATTTTTTTTTCATTTTGTAAGGTATTCTGATATTTCTTTTCTGATCTCAGTTTTGTTAGCAAATAATTGTGCATGTTATTTTTTTATTTTTTTATTTTGTTTTGTTTTCTTTAATTTGACTTTGTTCATTTGCTATATTATTTATTTGATTTTATCTCTCTTTTTTGTCAGATTAGCTAAAATTTTTTCAATTTTATTAGTCTTTTCAAAGAACTAGCTTTTCTTTTTTATTATTTTATTTTGTCTTCAATTTATGTATTTCTCCTCTAATTTTTAATATATCCTCTGTTGCACTTATTTTTAATTATTTGTTAGTTTTCTAATTTTAATGAATATTCAATTTATTAACCTTCAATTTTTTCTATTTAATATTTGTTCATAAGAATATAATTTTTTGAGTACTGCTTTAATTGAATCTGAGAATTTTTGGTATATTGTTTCACTACTACAATTTTCTTTCACATAGCTATTAATTATTTAAATCATCTGGTCTTTGACTCATTCCTTATGTAGGATTTCACAGTTGAGTCTTCATTTTAGTCTGTGGATTTTTTTCATATTCTCTAAGTCAAAAACTATTTTTATTCCATAATTGTCCATAAAGGAGGAATTATTTCTGCCTTTAAAATTGTGTTTAACCATGTTTTGTTGCCCTAGTAATTATTCATTTTGGTTAAAATTATGTGGTACTCAGATATATGTGTGAGTGTGTGTTGTGTGTGTGTTTGTGTGTGTATATAGATATATCTGTCTATATATATATTATATAAGATATATAATATAAATATAGCTATATGTAGGTATATACACACACTTTAAAATACCTTTTGGAAGATGCCAGGAGTCTTTTAGCTCTACTTTCTCTAATACTTTGTGAATTTCTGTATTTTTCATCTTGTTTGTTTTTCTTTTAGACCAAGAGAGAAAACTGAAGTTTCCTGTCTTTATTGAGTTACTATTTGTGTCTTCTTCTAACTCAGTTAATAAACTCTTTACAATTTAAATGCTAAAAGATTTAGAGCATATAAGTTTATTATTGATATGGTTTTGTTGTCTATTTTTTTCAGCATAATGTCGTTTCCTTATTTATTGTTTTTTTAAATGCTTTTTCTGTCATTTTGTTTGCTGATTTTTTAGATTCAGCTGATGCATGGTAATTTTTCCCCATATCATATTAAGGAAGAGTGACTGAGACATAGGGTTGAGTTTTGTTATAAGTCCATGTGTCAGGTCAATGAGGGCAGCCTCACAACCAGTAGCATAGTGGGCAATGGGGGAAGAGGTTATGAGTAGGCTCATAATAGGTGTTCAGAATTTTTTTCAAACTTCTTTAAGTTTCCTCATTCCTAGACCATAGAGATAGCTGAAGTTGATTTATCTCTGGTGCAAATTTCCTGTTTGGGATAGTTGTGAGGGTATATGATCAGAAAAAAAATCTCTAGTCCTCCATCTTGATGTTCCTATGACCTGGGAATTCTCCTTCCGCTCTTAACCAATACAAGACAATTGGAAAAGATCAAGTATCTTGGCCCTCAAACTATTATCATGTAGAAACAAAAAAAATACATTATTCCCACTTCCTTCAAATGAAAGAAAAGACTAAAAATAAGCTATTCATTTTCATATCCTTTCATTTGTGCAACCACATATTTACAAATTAATTTCACTGATATTTTCTCATCAAGAAAAAGCAAATTGATGACTCAGAATATGAATGAGAAGTTCAATTTCACGTAAAATCAAACATAAAATTCAAATCTTTGACCCTCTTGCCAAGAAAACCTCAGTAAGTTGGTATGGAAATTTAGAGATTTTCAAAAGACACCTGGATTTTTTTTTCTTTTTTGGCTTGGCAATGGGGTTAAGTGACTTGCCCAGGGTCACATAGCTAGTAAGTGTTATGTGTCTGAGGCCAGATTTGAACTCAGGTTCTCCTGAATCTGGGGCCAGTACTCTGTCCACTATGCCACTTAGCTGCCTCAGAACCTGGATTTAATAAGGAAAATTAATAAATGATGAAATCAAAATGTGTGCCAATATTCATGGATAAGTTGATTAAATGTCCTTTGCATTAAGCAATACTCAATTATGAAATTTATATTCTAGGAATGTAAAACTGGGAATGATGGATTATGTCATCCCTTGGCATATAGGCACTACATCACAAAACTTTAATTTTTTAATTTTGCCAGTAGATGCACACATTGTTGTATTAAAATAACTAAAATATATATGGGCTTCTAGTTTACTTTGTTATTTGACATAATAATGCAATGTTCTAACAATATCAACTAGACAAGAAGAGGAAACTAGTGATATGCAAAGAAGCAAAAAGAAAACAAAATTCACCACACTTTTAAGTGACAGGATAGCCTATGCAGCAAATCTGGGGAAATCAGCAAAAAAACTAATTGAGATAATGGATAACTTTATTAACATATCAGTATGCAATATAAATGTTCAAAATCAATTCTATTTCTATACATTGATTTTTTAAAAGTCCAAAAGGAAATAATAGAATGAAAAGGGAGATTAAAAATAATTTTATGCATAAAAGATATGGGAGTCAATCTACCAAAGAATACTCAAAATCTGTATAGATGTAATTGTAACTTTAAAAATAATGATTGAAATAAACTTGGGCATATACAAAAAGGAATTTGGGGTTAGAGATTGGTTCTTTGGCAGATCAGTTACCAAACATTTATGAAAAATTCTAGATTTTTAAAAATATTTTTACTTAAAAACATGGTTGAGCTGGCAACAGGACAAGAAAGAAATTGTTCAAGAATATCCTATACTTTGTTATATTTTATTTTTTCAATTACATGTTAAAATTAATTTTAAATTAATTTAATTTAATTAATAATAATTTTGTTTAAATCAAATTTAAAAGTTTTTGCACAAACAAAACCAATACTGTCTTTATAAGATAATAGATAATTAATGTAAATTAATTTAATTTAATTTCAATTACATGTTAAAAAATAATTTTGAGTCCCAAATTCTCTCCTTTCTTTTCTCCCTTATATAAAGCAATTTTATATAAATTATGCATGTACAGTCATACAAAACATTTCCATATTAGCCATATTGCAAAAGAAAATGCCAACAACAAAAAAACAAGATTTTTTAACAACATGCTTCAATATGCCTTCAGATTCCATCACATTTTACTTGAGGCAAATAACCTTTTTCATCATAACTCATTTGGAGTTGTCTTGGATCATTGCATTGCTGTTAATAACTAAGTCATTTACAGCTGATCATTATATAATATTATTGTTACTGTGTCAAATGTTCTCCTGGTTCTGCTCACTTTACTTTGCATCAGTTCATGTAAGTCTTCTTAGGATTTGTTTTTCTTGAAGGAATCCTAGTCATCATTTCTTATAACACAATAGTATTACATCAAAATCATGTACCACAACTGGTTTGGTCATTACTCAATTGATAGATATCCCTTCAATTCCTTTCCCTTCACAAAAAGAGCTGCCATAAATATATTTCTACATATTGGTCCTTTTCCTTTTTTGTGATCTCTTTGGGATACAGACCTACTGGTGGTATTGCTAGGTCGAAGGGTACATGCAGTCTTATAGCCTTTGTGGCATAGTTCCAAGTTGTTCTTCAGAAGTGTTTCATCAGTTCACAACTCCACCAACAATTTGTTAGTGTCCTGAATTTTCCACCTCCCTTCCAGAAATTGTCATTTTACTTTTTTTGTCTTATTAGCCAATCTTATAGGCATGAGGCAGTACTTCAGAGTTGTTTTAATTTGTATTTCTCTAATCAATAGTGATTTAGGACTTTTTTTCTCTGACTATAGATAGCTTTGATTTCTTCTTCTGAAAACTGCCTGTTCATATTCTTTGACTATTTACCAATTGAGGAATGATGTGTATTCTTCTTATACATTTGACTCCATTCTGTATATTTTGATACATAAGGCTTTGATAAGATGAATTTGCTATAAAATATTTTCCCAGTGTTCTGCTTTTCTTCTTATATAGGCAGTATTGGTTTTGTTTGCGCAAAAACTTTTCAATTAAATTTAACCAAAATTATCCATTTTATATCCCATAATTCCCTCTTTCATTTTTTGGTTATAAATTCTTTCCTTATCCACAAATATGACAGATAATAATGTCCATGCAACCCTAAGTTGTTTATGATATCACTCTATTTCTAAATCATGAACATATTTTGATCTTATCTCAGTATATGGTATTAGATGTTGGTCTATATCTAGTTTCTGCCAGACCACTTTCTAGTTTTAACTTTTGTCAAATAGTGAGTTCTTATCCCTAAAGCTTGGGTCTTTGGGTTTGTCAAACATTATATTATTTTAGCCATTTGCTACTGTGTATTGAATACTTACTGTATTCCATTGGACCAGCATTCCATTTCTTAGCTAGTACCAGACTGATTTAATGATTATTGTTCTGTAATACAGATTGAGATTTGGTACTGCTAAGTCACCTCCCTTTACTTTTTTTTCTTTGATTCCCTTGATATTCTTGACTTTTTATTCTTCCAGACAAATTTTGTTATTATCTTGGGTCTCAGTTCCCCATCTATAAACTCAGCTGGAAAAGGAAATGGCAAACTACTTCAGCACATTTGCCAAGAAAATCCTAAATGGTTTCACATATTCAGATATGGCTGGAATAATTGAAAACAACAACAATAATACTGAAAAAGTAAATTAATTTAGGTAGAAATATCATCATTATTTTACTGTCTTTACTTATCCATGAGCAATTAATATTCCTCCAATTGTTTAGATATGACTTTGTGTGAAAAGTATTGTAATTTTGTTCATGTAGTTTCCGGGTTTCTCTTTGCAAGTAAACTCCTAAATATTTTATATTGTCTGCAGTTATTTTAAATGGAATTCCTCTATCTTTTCCTACTAGAATTTATTGGTAATGCACAGAAATGTTGATGATTTTATGTGGGTTTATTTTATATCCTGAAACTTTGCAGAAGTTCTTAATTATTTCCACAATTTTTGTTGTTGTTGTTGGTGGTGGTGGTGGTCCTCTAGGATTCTCTAAGGACACTATTTTATGATCTGCAAAGAATGAGGGTTTTATTTTCTCTTTACCTGTTTTCATTCCTTGAAATTTATTTTTGTCTTATTTTTATAGCTAGAATTTCCAATACAATACTGAATAATAATGGTGATAATTGGCATCCAGGTTTCACTCCTGATCCTATTGGGAAGGCTTCTAACTTACCTCCATTGCTGAGAATAATTGTTGTTGGTTTTAGAGAGATGCTATCCAGCATTCTGAGGTAAGCACCACTTAATCCTATGCTCTGTAGTGCTTTTAACAGGAATGAGTATTGTATTTTGTTTAAAAAAAAACCTGCATCTATTGAAATAATCACAGAATTTATGTTATTGATATGGGCAATTATGCTGAAAGTTTTCCTTTATTGAACTAGCCCTGCATTCCTGTTTTAAGTCCTTCCAATAATAGTGTATTATCTTTGTGGTGTATTACTACAATCTCTTTGTTTCTGTTTTATGTAAAAATTTTCCTCAATATTGATTAGGGAAATTGGGCTATATTTTTTCCTCCATTTTTGTTTTACCCAATTTATCTATCAGCACCATATTTTTGTCATAATATTAATTTCACAGGACTATATTTTTTTCAAAATAGTTTATGTAGTATTGGAATTAATTATTCTGTAAATATTTGGTAGAATTCACTTGTAAATCCTTCTGGTCCAGGGGATATTTTCTTAGGGAGCTCATTGATGGCTTGATCTCTAAGATAGGATTTTTTAAGTTTTCTATCTCCTGTTCTCCTAATCTGGGAAATTTATATTTTGGAAATATTCATCTGTTTTATGAAAATTGTTAGATTTATTGGCATTTAATTTGGGCAAAATTGCTCCTAATAATTTCTTTACTTTCATCTTCATTGGTGGTGAATTCAAACTTCCATTTTTGATCCTAGTAATTTACTTTTATTCTTTCTTTTTTAATCAAATTAATCAATGGTTTATCTATTTTTTTATAAAACCAGCTTTTAGTTTTATTTATTTGTATAATAGTTATCTTATTTTTTTCAATTTTATTAATCTCTCCTTTGATTTTCAGTATTTCATATTTTGTATTTAACTGGAAATGTTTAATTCTAGCTTTTTTTAATTGCATACCTAATTCACTGATCTGCTATTTATTTTATTGATGTAAGCATTTAGAAATATAAAATTTGCCCTATTGCTTCAGCTGCATCCCATAGATTTGTGTATGTTGTTTCTTTGTTGTCATTCTTTTTAATGAAATTATACACAATTTTCTCTAAAGATCTACCATCTCTAACTTTTCCAAAATCCTGCTTATCTCCTTAACTTCTTTCTTGTTCACTTTATGTTTAGATTTATCTAGTTCTGAGAGGGGAAAGTTGATGTTCCCCAATATTATAGTTTTACCATATCCTACTACAAATCATTGAACTTCTTTAAGAATTTAGATGCTATGCAATTTATATATTTAGTATTGATGTTATTTCATTGTCTATGGTACCTTTTAGCAAAATGTAGCTTTTCTGCTTATCTCTTTTAATTAGGTTTATTTTTGCTTTTGCTTTGTCTGAAATTATTATTATTATGTCATGATTTATTGTGACATAATCATATTATTATATGATTATTAGTCATGATTTTTTAACTCAGCTAACACATGAAGTCTTCTCTAGTTCCTTGTTTTACCCATGTGTGTCTTTCTGTTTCAAGCATATTTCTTGTAAGCAACTGATTGTGTATGTTATTCTTTCTTTGAGCCAATTTTATTGAGAGCAAGGTTCAAGCATTGTCAGTCACCCCCCCATCTTCTCTTACACTGTAAAAGCCCTTCCTTTCATTCTTCTTCTATGTGATTTTTTTTACTTTCTTTCTCTCTTCCATTCTCACAATGCATTCTTCTTTCTTACCATTTAATTTTTTTTAGATCATCCCATAATTTTCAACTCATACTTGTGCCCTCCCTGTATACTCCTTCTAATTGCCCTAATAATGAAAAGGTTGTTAGGAATTCCCATATAGAAATGTAAATAGTTTAATCTTATTGAATCTCTTATGATTTCTTTTTCATGTTTTGTACTTCCTTTATCATTTTGCCAGTCTTACTTTTTAAGGAGTTCTTTTCTTCAGTGAATTTTTGTACCTCTTTTTTTCCCATTTGGCCAATTCTGCTTTTTAAGGAGTTCTTCTCTTCAGTAGATTTATGTGCCTCTTTTACCATTTTGCCAGTTTAGTTTTTCAAGGTGTTATTTTCTTCATTATTTTTGTGAAACTCTTACCAAGCTGTAGACTCTCTTTTCATAATTTTCTTGCAACTCTCTCATTTCTTTTTCTATAAATTTTAAATAAATTTTAAAAAATAATGTTCCTATATCTCTTTTATTTGAGTTTTAAAATTATTTTTGATATCTTCCAGGAATTCTTGTTGGACTTGTGTCCAATTGACATTTTAAGGCTTTGCTTATAGCTGAGTTTTTGTCTTGAACTTTTCTGTCACCATAGTAACTTTTTATTGTCAGGTTCTTTTTGGTTTTTTGTTTGTTTGCTCATTTTTCAGCCTACTTCTTGAATTTAACTTTTTATTAAAGTTGGGCTCTGCTTCTGGAGTGGAAGAGTCACTGTCTCAAGCTTCAGGTTTTTCATGTTTCTGTTTTCAGAGCTAATTATGGGGGTCTGTAAGTTTTTGTGCTTCTAAAAAGGTATGATTTAAGGACAAGTGTAGTCACTGCTCTCCTGACCTGTGCCCTGGTCTTTTGTACTAGAAGAGATCTTCTAACTCTGTAGCCACAAGTGCTAGCACTCCTCCTGGCCCTGGACCTGTGACCAGATTCCCTGCTCTCTTGCAGAAGCAATCATAATGCTCCTTTCTGCCTTGGAATTGAAACCAGGGTCCCTACTCCCCTGCAAGCTACCATAAACACTCTTCTCTGCCCTGCAACTGGGACCAGAGTCCCTTTTCCCCTAAGGACACAAGTGGTGGTTCTCTTCTCTGCTTTGTATCTGAGATCTGGAATGATGTATGGGCAATGTAACATAATCCTGAACCCAGTACTAGCAAATGGCCCCCATAATCTTTTTTCTGACCAGTTGTCCAACCCCCTTACCACCTGTGGGCTCAGAGCTTCCAAAACTCTTGCTGCCACTGAGGCAACTGCCTCCAAAGCCTCTTGCTGGTACAACATCCAAGTTTAGGCAAATTACCACCCCACTGAGTAGACAGATCTTTCTTACCAATGTCCTAAGTTGTCTTTGGCTGGAAAATTGTTTTATACAAGGTTGTGTTTGTTATGCTACTCCAGAATTTAATTTTAAGTGTGATTTTAGAGGTTTTTTTTTTGGTAGGATAATTTTGGGAGAGTTTGGGTGAGTTCCTGCTCCTACTTTGCCATCTTGGTTCTGCCTCTCTACTTTGTCACATTTATTGAAGAAAAGCAGAGCACAGCAATGGACATTGCCCATAGAGGCTTTGCCTAGGGTACTGAAATACCAAGGACTTGAATAGTCTTCTTTGAATTAGGTACAGTCCTCTCTTATGAAACCCGAAGAGACATCACTGTCCATAATTGTTCTTAGAAAAGGAAGCAAGTAGAATTGTCATCAGGGTCAAATTTTCATGCTTACTTTGGGATAAGAGTGCCAGCTCTCCTGAATTTCTGATATTTGCATTTGTTCCTGCAGCAATGATACCATCAGAGTTAGATGAAAAATATATGATGAGCAAATGCAGAGTGTCACAGAGAGCTTAAATATTTGAAAGGAGTTAAAGTGGGAACAAATAAGTTTTTCATTGGGAAAAAAAATCACCATACAAGCTTTTTTTTCTTCTAAAATTGCAAGGTTTTTTTTTTAAGGTAGATGTTTTATTATTTTTTATTGGATTTTGCCTTAATATAAGCCTCTTCTGTGGCACTTCCACACAGAACTTTGAGGCTAGGAAACTCAACATCTCATTAAAGCAAAAATAAGACAATTCCCATTGTTGAGAGATGAGCAGATTCTAAAAGAACTTAAAGTACATGAAAATCAGAAAGCAGCATGCAAATTAAAAATGACAATCTCACTTCTCACTTCTTCCTCTCTTGGTTTTTAGAATGTGTTTCCTCATAGCATTTGAGTGATTAAGAAGTTAATCTATAGTTGGAGGCCAGAAAATTCAAACTTTTTTCTGTGCTATAGACAATGATTTTATCATGAATTGTACCAAAAGAGTTCTGGGGCACAACTGAAGTATGAAATATTCATAGATATAGACATAACCATACTATTCAGGGATAATTAAAGGCAATAATAACACCAATAAATGCAATAATAATACTAACAAACTGCAAGCCTGATTTCATCTTTTTTTAAAGGAAGGCATTATGTATCTATTACACAAAAGTGATGACAGCAATAACTTCTCCAAATATAGGCCAAGTACATGTATATGTATCAAATACAAAGCATTTTCATAGAGAATTCCCTACCCCAAACATTAAAACTTAAAAGAAAACAGTAAGAGATCAGGTAATATGGCAGTCAAAATATGCATAAAGCAGTGCAACCCAGCAGCCTTGAAAACTATTTCAACAAAGGTATCAAACGAGTACCAAACTAACACTGCTCAGAATCCTAAGGAGAAACAACACTAATATTATATGATCTTTCTAGTGCAAGATCATATACTTGACCCATAGACAAGTGACCAAGTAAGCAAATATGGAACAAGGGATGAATGAGGATCACAAAGACTTATTGGAGTAGAACAAAGCCACAGCATAGTCTATCTGACCTCAGAGAAGACATTTGGAACTTTGCCTTAGCTTATGGAGATAGAGGCCACAGTACTATTTCTCTGACCCTAGAAAGGGACCTCAGCTTCAGCCTGTGGGTAAATAACAGTCTTCCAGTGCTGTCATTCTCATCCCTGAAGGCATCTCAGACTCACCTCCTTGCTACAAAGTCTGAGTTGATGTCACTTCAGGCGAAGAGGGAATATTTTAGAGAGAGAGAGATGCCAAGAATAGGAGAGGGCTACAGCACTTTCTAAACCAGAAGAGATCTTATACTAAGACCTAGGAACCAGAATTTGCCCATAATGCAGTCATTCTGATTGAAGGAGCATAAAAGAAGAAAAGACAAACTGGAACAATTGAAGGCCACGGCATCCCTGAAATGTTTATAGCAGCATCCTAAAATAAAGTCTCTGTTCAGGAAGTAAGAATAGATAAAGTAATTACCAAAAATGGATGTATGTATGAATAAAATTAAATAGTGGTAAAGCCAAAATGGTAAAATGAAGACATTTTTGCTCAATTCTCCCCATAGCCCCTCTATAACAACTTAAAAATGTAACAAAATTAATTCTGAGAGGGTAAGCCAACAAAAAGTCACAGTGAGTAATCTTTCTATAGCAGCATTGGTAGAAAGGAGCAGCCCAGTGCTCAGGGAAGGAATGAGACTGAAAACCTGGTCAGTAAGGGATACCTGGGAACCCATATACTAGCACTGGGTTTTAGGATTAGCTGCCTTTTGCAAAATGTTGTCCCAATAATTGCAAGACTCAGTTATAGAGTGGAAAAGAATGCTCACAGTCATGAGGATGAAGGGGACCAACCTGTACAAGGAGCAGAGTACAGAGGAGGGTAATGACCACAAGTCTTCCTAGATAATACCACTTCATAAGCACTGAAAACTTACAGGCCTCCAGGAAGCTATGAAAGCATCATAAGGATATAAAAAACAGATGCTCAGGCTAGACATTCCCAAAATCCTCAGAGGTAAGAACCAAAGTCTAACATAAAGACAAAAGTCAAAAAGATGGTGGAGTAAAAGCAGTGACTTGCTTGAGCTCTCCCCCAAACCATTCTAAATATCTATAAAATGGCTCTAAACAAATTCTAAAGCAGCAGAACCCACAAAAAGACAGAGTGAAACAAATTTACAGCCCAAGACAACCTGGATGGTTGATTGGAAAGGTATATCATGCCAGGTAGGGAGAGGAACACAATTCGTGTGGGTGTGCAGGCAAAACAGGCTTCAGCGAACCTGGAGCAGGCCTCAGAGGACTAAATCATCTGCATCTGTGGTGGTTTCCTGACTTCTCAACAAACACCAAAGACAACTTAGAAGGTCAGTAGGAAAAGTCTGTGTCTGCTGTGTGAGAGAGAAGCGCTGGGTCCCAGACCCAGTCCCTGAGCATGGCCCTGGGGTGGTAGCTGCTTACAGAACTTCCAGCCCACAGACTGAGGGGGGATTGAGTGGTTGATCAGAGGGAGATTGCAGGGATCTCTTTGCTGGTGCTGAGGCAGGATTCTCTTGCTTTGTCTATGCTTGGATCTGGGTCACAGTTCTGGAGCGAGGAGGAGTGCTGGCATGGTGGATCTTGTAGTGGTGGTGGAGAGGAAATCCTCCTCATAGTTCCAAGGCAGAAAATAGTGCTTATGGTCACTCATAGACCAGAGCACAGGTCATGAAAGGAATAAACACCTCACCCCTTATCATACCACCTTGGAAGAACTGAAAATGCACAGTTCCCTAGAAGTATCTCTGAAAACAGCTTCACAAAATGGGGTAGAATAGGGTAAATTATCTCACATAAAGCAGACAAGAGAAGGCTTTTACAGTGGAGGGGAAGGTGAGAGGGGATGAGTGAATCTTATTCTCATCAGATTTGGCTTAAGGAGGGAATAATATACACACTCAATTGGGTGTGGAAACTATCTTACCCTACAGGGAAATGGGAATAGGGGAGAAGAGGACAAGAGAGGAGAGGGATGGTAGAAGGGAGGGCAGATTGGGGGAGGAGGTAATCAGAAGCAAACACTTCTAAGGAGGGACAGTGTCAAAAGAGAGAATAGAATAAATGGGGGTTGGGATAGTATTAAGGGAAATATACTTAGTTTTTCACAACATGACTACTATGGAAGTATTTTGCATGACTACACATGTATAACCTGTATCAAGTTGCTTGCCTTCTCAGTGAGGGTGGATGGGGAGGGAGGAATGGAGAAAATTTGAAAGTCAAAGTTTTAAAAACAAATGTTAAAAAAATTGTTTTCACATGCAACTGGGAAATAAGATAGACAGGCAATGGAGTACAGAAATCTATCCTGCCCTACAGGAAAATTGAAGGGGAAGAGGATAAGAGAAGGGGAGGGGGAGATAGAAGGGAGGGCAGATTAGGCGAAGGGGTATTCAGAATGCATGCCATCTTGGGATGGGAGGGGAGATGAGGATGAGATGGGGAGACAATTTGGAATTCAAAATCTTGTGGAAGTGAATGTTGAAAACTAAAAATAAATAAATTAATAAAAAAAGAAAATCAAAAAAAATTTAAAAAGGAAGAAAAATTTAAAAAATTAAAATAAAATTAAAAAATAGAAAAACAAACAAACAAAAAAAAAAGTCCCAAGTCAAGAAATATGCCTAAAAAATGAGCAAATAACAAAAAGAAAAATCCTGACCATAAAAATCTACTATGGTGAAAAGGAAACTCAAGACAAAAACTCACAACAAGATAATACTGGAAAATATCTATAAACAAATCCTTAAAGGAAAAAGTGCTGATTGGACACATATCAAACAAGAAATCCTTGAAAAATTAAAGAAAGAGATTTTTTATTTAAAAACAAGCAAAATGACTTTAAAATAAGAGTTATAGAGGAAAATTTGAAAAAAAAAGAAATGAGAGTTATGCAAGAAAATTACAAAAAGAGCATTAACAGTTTGCTAAAAAGTGGTACAAAAAAGTACTTAAGAAAATAACTCCTTAAAATCAGAACTGGCCAAATTGTAAAAGAGCTATTAAATCTCATTGAAGAAAATGACATTTTCAAAATCAGAATGGGTCAAGTGGAAGCTAATGACTCCATGACACAACAAGAAACAATAAAATAAAACCAAAGACTGAAAAAATAGAAGAAAATATGAAATATCTCGTAGCAAAAACAATTGACCTAGAAAATAGATTGAAGAGTGATAATTTAAGAATTATTGGGATACCTAAAAGTCTTGATAAATAAAAAGAGCCAAGCATCATATTTCAAAAATTGTAAAGTGGAACTGCCCAGGTATCAAGAAAATAAATTAGTAATTGAAAAAAAAATCTACTGATCACCTCCTGAAAGAAATTTTATAAAAATGAAAATATCCTATAATATTTAACCAATTAACATAGCTTCCATGAAAAGGAGCAAATATTGAAAGTATCCAGAAAGAAATAATGCAATACCTTCAAAACACAATCTGGATCACACAAGATACGGCAGCTATCAGTATAGAGAAGTAGAGGGCTGGGAATATGATATTCTGAAAGGCATAGGAGCTAGGGCCACACCCAAAAATAACCCACCTAGGAAAACAGCCTTTCTGAAGGAAAAAAAAAAAAAGTGGCCTTTAAATTAGAGGCCTGTAAAATATTCTTGATGAAAAGACCAGATTTAAATAGAAAATTTAATATTAAAACACCTGACTCAAGAGAAGCATAAAGAGGTAAACATGAGTCAGAAATCATGAGGTTTAACAAGGTTAAACTCTCTACATTCCTACACGGGAAGATGATATATGAACTTTTTTTCCCATCATTAGTGGGGTTATAGGTAGTCTACTTGTATGAAATGAGTATGAGTCTATTATGCTGAGATAATTTTATTGGGAGAAAAGGAAGGGAGAAAGAAGAGAAAGAATAGGGGGAATACATAAAAAAGGCATGAAAGGAAGAGATTTTATAGTGGAGGGAGAAGTGAAATATTTAATACTAATAAAGTGTCTATGACATCTGAAGACTTTTTTTTCTGTCTTTGAACAATTATTTCAATGGGATTAGCCAGGTCATTTCTTCAAATGCAAGGTTTTCATTAAGAAAGTTCTAAATCTGTATTTGTTTTGCCTATTCCCATCTGGTTTGCACTTAGAAAAACTGCCTCAGGCTGTCAGAAATGACAAATAGATCTAACAGCGAACTAAGAAGCTAAAAATGTGAAAGAGGAAGTAGAGGGAATCCCTTTCAACAGATACTTACGTTCATTTGCAAAACTGATGAAAACAGGACAAAAATAGAAGGAATTTAAATGGAAAGATGTAGAGTTAGAGAGAAAGATATAGAGAAGGAGGCAAAGACAGGAAAATATGAAATCTAGTATTCTCATAGACTATAGTATGGAAGCATGAGAAATTCAAAAGCTTCTTCTCTGGCTGCCTGCTATTCTCTATCAGAAAATTGCCAATGGCTATTTGAAGAAGGAAAACAGGGCAAAATCTTTGATAGAAGAAAAGGAAACTTTTATACAGGAAAACAATGTTTGTCAAGGACAGTTTATTAAAAAAAAAATGTCATTCCCTGGTGCCTCCCTTTTACAGAGTAATAAAAAAGATTTTAAAAATCTAATACAGTCCTCGTACACAAGTATATGACTTCTCCAAGAAAGTAGACTTTCAAAAGTCAAGTTTTGCCTCCAGTCAAGGACAAAAAGTTGAGAGGTGGGGTAAACATCATCAATAGAAGATTATCCCAAGGCAAAGTAATATTCCTTGTCAAGGATGTTTATTGTAAATACTCACTTCAAATTAATGAAAGAACAAAATCTGGCCTTTACTTTTTAGCTACTTTTCATACACTTCCATTATTTTCCCCATACACCAGAACTTTCTATCTTAGAAAAAAAGTTTTTAATTTTTTCTATTTATTTTTCATTATAAAATGAACAGCAAAGGTAAGAAAAGAAACAACCTATAAATGTGAGTCTGAACAACCATTCTCTCAGCAAAGTATAATCACACCTTATAAAAGGGAATAGTAGACTCATTCCAAAGTTTGGGGACAGTACTTGGTTAAAATATGGTTCAAATAAGACCTAGCTGAGTAATATAAGAACCCTATACTCATCTTAACAAGAGAGGAAAGAAGGATCAACATTCACAAATCTTTACCTTTCTATTTTTTTATATTCTGAAAACATTGAGAAAATTAAAAACAAAAGTGGATAATAAATGAGTGTTCTTATTAGGAGAATGACATGGTTGAAAATTCAACAAAGACATACATAAAAAGAAATGAGAACACTAAGTTATGGCATAGTGTCTGGGGATGCTCGGTATTGGGAAATCAAAATAGAATCCCTTGGGTTTCACTGTCCTTTCCAAGTTTCATAACCTAAGTGGTCCATGCTGTTTCCATGGAAACAATATAAGATAAAAGAAATCAATGAGTTCAAAATAAGAGAGAAACCCATAGTAACACACTTGCTTTGTGCTGATGGCCTTGTTCCTCAGAATCTGACTAGGTATGGCAGAGGAAGTGGAAGAGGAAGACAAAGAAGAAGAGGAAGAGGAAGAAGAGGAAGAAAGAGGAAGAAGAGAAGCAGAAGAAGAAAGAAAGGAGGAGAAGGAGGAGAAAGAGGAAGAGGAGAAGTAGGAGAAGGGAAAGGGGTAAAGGAAGAAGAGACAGGAGGAGGAGGAGGAGGAGGAGAAGGAGGAGGAGGAAGACTCCCAAAATTAATATGTAGAATATCAGAGTAGAATTATCTAGACAACAGGTGAGTAAGTTGGTTCAATTTTCCCAAGCATACACAAGTCTCTAAGATTTTATGGGTACTGTTCCTTCCCTAAACTAACTCATTGAGGAATAAAACACAACAAATAAAATGGAATGGAATGCAGTGATTTGGGAGATACCATAGAGGAAATGCATGATTGGAAAAGGAGGTGGGCTCAAATATAGTGACATCAAAAGATGATAGACAAGCCCACATTGCATGTATGCTCATGAATATAAAAAAAGAAAGAAAAGAATAAAGCCTATAGAAAATTTTGAGAGAGTATCTGCAGAAGATCTTTGGGAGAAAATTTAAAAAAAAAAGAATTGCCTAGAATGAGAAGGCTTGAATTGGTGTTCGTCTGGGCCTGGGCCTATGGAGAGAGTGAATTCACAGATTCAATGAAGGTATTCAATGAATAATAGAATAAAATCCAATTAAAAATGAATTTAAAACAAGTTAAAACTTTTATTAATATTTTAGAAAAAAAAAAGAAGTAGCATGTAATGGTAGAAAGGACACTGGTTTTGAATCCAGGGATCCTTGGGTTCACATTCTACTTTTATCACTTATTACTGGTGTGGCTTTTGGGCAAGGAGAGAGTAACATGGCATAGTGGATAACTTGCTGGACTTGGAGTCAAAGATCAATGTTCAAAACCTTTCCCTGACACATTAAAGTTTCTTAACATTGGGCAAGTCACTTAACCTCTCTGAAGTTAATCTGTAAATTGATGAGGTTAGACTACATGAATTCTATGGTCCATTCCAGATCTAAATCTACGATCTTGTTATCTCATGGTGCTTATTATGAGTCACTTAACTTTTCTAAGCCTCAGTTTCAGCATAAGTAAAATGAAGAGTTTGGATTAGATGGATTCTGAGGTCTCTTCCAGCTTTCAATTCAAAATTCTGATGTGTCATAAGTTCTTCATTGGTCATCTTACACCAAGAGTTTTGTATGTTGTTCTGAGCTTCACATGTTAGCAAATACATGGTTAACTTGGAGAGTACCAAAGGAAATGAAGTAGGATGTGTACAGGCCTTAAGTACATGCCATAGAAAACTAAGTTAGAGGCACTGGTGAGGACATGATAGCCATGTTCAAGAACTTATAAAAATCTGTCACATAGAACTATGGTTAGAGTTGGGATCATAGATATGAAGCTAGAATGTACCCTGTTATTATTCAGAAGTTTCAGACTCTTCATGACCCCATTTGGGGTTTTCTTGGCAAAGACCTTGGAGTAATTTGCCATTTCCTTCTCCAGATCATTTTACAGATGAGGAAACAGGCAAACAGGATGAAGTGACTTGCCCAGGGTCACACAGCTAGCAAGTGTCTGAGGTCAGATTTGAACTTAACAAGATGAGTTTTCCTGACTCCAGGCCCAGTACTCTGTTCACTGTTTACCTTAGCTACCTCAGAATATACCTTAGAGGTCATCTAATCCAACTTATTCATTTCATATACAGATTAGTGTACTAAGACACAAGAAGGTTACAACATTCCAAAGGTGGTAGAGGTATCAGGTGTAGGAGGTGGGGTTATTCTGCTTGTCCTCTAAGGAAAAACAAAGAACAAAAACTAGGAGATATAAATAAAAGTTGCAAAATGTCAGAATTAAATTTGATATAAGAGGAAACTTTCTAAATATTAGAATTTTCCAAAAGAAGCATGAGTGGGCTATATGTGCCTGGTGGTTTAACCTTCAATGGAGGTCTTAGAGCAAATGTTGCGTGACCATTTATGATTTATGTAGTTGTTTTTCAGGTATGAATTAAATTAGATAGCCACTGAGATCCCTTGAAAATAAGTCAGCAAAGTGATACTTATTCCTATTGTCAACTGCATAGGAAATAAATGATCATATTTTCACATTCCAAATGACTATTATACCTGTTGTAAAATCTGCTTTGACTAACATATGCTTGACCACCAAGCATAACGTTGGCTAAATAATTTGTAAAACCTGAAAATAGTCTACATATATCAAATGATTAGAGTCAAAACTATCAAGTGGGAGCTACATTGGGACATAATTCTAAGTCTATGATATCAAAGAAAAGAACTGACAAGAGGGAATTAAAATGAAAAATTCAATTTTGAATGTCATTTATTTTTAAAGTGTCAAGCAAAAATATATACTTTTTTTTTAATTCAGAAGAGGATTATTTTGTAGTCTTTCCAGACATCTCTTTCAAATTCACCATTGGTTCAATTCATTTATATTGGTACCTAAAACCTAATTCTTTAATTGGTAATCTGATTTTACAAAGGATAGGAAATTGTGAGCACTAGCTGGTGTTCTCTCTTGTTTTTAATCTGGTCCCCGAAGTCATAAATAAATGGACTGGGCAGGTTTATTACTAGACCACGTAACAATATTGTGTTCCATATTCTAAATTTGGGATGATTAAAAACAATTTTAAAAAGTCTTTCTTTCAGACTTTAAGCATCCTCTAAGGTCAATAGGGGCAGCTAGTTGACCCAGTGGATAAAGAACTGGGTCTGCAGTCAGGAAGACCTGAGCTCAAATCTGGCCTCAGAGACTTACTAGCTGTGTGAACCTGGGCAAATAATTTAACCTCTGTTTGCCTTAATCCACTGGAGAAGGAAATCATAAGCTATTTTAATATCCTTGCCAAGAAAGCCCCATGGAAAGTAGAGAACTAAGGGTCACAAAGAGATGGATACAGCTGAATGACTGAACAATAACAACAAGGTGAAATTTACTTGAAAATTAAATATAGCTCTTGTGGACAAGAGTGTAACTTGTCCAAAAAAAGAGTATTTTCAAGGGTCAAGGTTTGTCTCCAGGAAAGGATACAAAATTGAAAGGTGAAAGAAAAGCCATCAGCATATTATCTCAAGTAAAAGTGATATTCTTTGTCAGGAATGTTTACTATGAATATTCACTTCAGATTACTGAATCTACAACAATTCATCTGGTATTGACTTTCTCTATGCTAACTGTAGAACCCATTTCACAAGCAATGGGTCTTCGCATTTGTAATTGTTCATTCTTATTAAGTAAGGTCTAGAAAAGTAGAACAACAAAAATTCACAGTCATTTCCTCAGGGAAGTTAGAATGGTTGATTTGATAGTACAACAAGCAAATGGCACTTTCCTGGATTGCCTATATTAATAAAGGGGAATAGTTGAGCCAAAAAAAAAAAAGATTTCATTTCATGAAACCTCTTATTAGAGGAACATGAGTTCATTAATAACTAAGAATATTTCACAGATAACTTATGTTATATTAAGTATGAATAGCACCATTGAAGGGACTCTACAAAACTGGAATTATCAACACTGATGAAATCACAGGGCAAGACTTTAATCATCATCATAACTTACATTAGTTTTTATTTTTTTATTTTTTATTTTTTTTTAATTAATTTATTTTGAATTATCAACAATCACTTCCATAAGTTTTGAGTTTTCAATTTTTTCTCTCCCTCCCTCCCCACCTCCATCTCCAAGATGGCACCCAATCTGATACAGGCTATACATATACATTCTTATTAAACATATTTTTATGGTAATTTTTTATTTTTTTTTGTTTTCAACATTTACTTCCACAAGATTTTGAGTTCCAAATTTTCACCGCATCTCACCCCGCCCCCCGGCCCAAGATGGCATGCATTCTAAATACCCTTCCCCTAGTCTGCCTTCCCTTCTATCTCTCCCCCCCTTCCCTTATCCCCTTCCCCTTCAATTTTCCTGTAGGGCAGGATAGATTTCTGTACCCCATTTCCTGTATTTCTTATTTCCCAGTTGCATGTGAAAACATTTTTTTAAACATGTATTTTTAAAACTTTGGGTTCCAAATTTTCTCCCTTCCTCCCTCTCCACCCACCCTCATTGAAAAGGCAAGCAACTCAATATAGGTCATACATGTGTAGTTATACAAAACACTTCCATAGTAGACAGGCCATGAAAAACTAACTCTATTTCCCTTAATTCTATCCTGCCCCCCCCCCATTTATTCTATTCTTTCTTTTGACCCTGTCCCTCCTCAGAAGTATTTGCTTCTGATTACTCCCTTTCCCAATCTGCCCTCCTCTCTATCATTCCCCTACTCTCTTGTCCCCTTCCCTCCCTATTTTCCTGTAGGATAAGACAGATTTCCACACCAAATTGAGTGTGTATGTTATTCCCTCCTTAAGTCAAATCCTATGACAATAAGATTCATTCATTCCCTCTCACCTTCCCCCATTTCTCCTCCACTGTAAGAGCCTTTTCTTTTCTGTTTTTTTTTGTAGGATAATTTACCTCATTCTACCTCTCCCTTTCTCCTTCTCCTAGTATATTCCTCTCTCACTCCTTAATTTTATTCTCCAGATATGACCCCTTCATTTTCAACTCACCCTGTGCCCTCTATCTATCTATATCTATATATATGTACATATAATTTTCCCCTCCAACTACCCTAATACTGACAAAGGCATCATGAGTTACAAATATCATCTTTCCATGCAGGAATGTAAACAGTTCAACCTTAATAAGCCTTTTATGATTTTCTCTTTCCTGTTTACCTCTTCATGTTCCATTCGAGTCTTGTATTTGAAAATCAAATATTCTATTCAACTCTGGTCTTTTCATCAAGAATGCTTGAAAGTCCTCTATTTCACTGAATGACCATTTTTTCCCCTAAAGGATAATACTCAGTTTTGCTGGGTAGTTGATTCTTGGTTGTAACCCTATCTCCTTTGCTCTCTGGAATATTATATTCCAAGCCCTCAGGTCCCTTAATGTAGAAGCAGCTAAATCTTGTGTTATCTTGATTGTGTTTCCTCAATACTTGAATTATTTCTTTCTGGCTGCTTGTAATATTTTCTCCTTGACCTGGGAACTCTGGAATTTGGCTACAATATTCCTAGGAGTTTTCCTTTGGGGATCTCTTTCAGGAGGAGATCGATGGATTCTTTCAATTTCTATTTTGCCCTCTGGTTCTAAAATATCAGGACAGTTTTCCTTGATCATTTCTTGAAAGATGATGTCTGGGCTCTTTTTTTGATCATAGCTTTCAGATAGTCCAATAATTTTTAAATTCTCTCTCATGGATCTATTTTCCAGGTCAGTTGTTTTTCCAATGAGATATTTCACATTGTTTTCTAATTTTTCATTCTTTTGGATTTGTTTTACGGTGTCTTGATTTCTCATAAAGTCACTAGCTTCCAATTGCTCTATTCTAATTTTTAAGGAAGTATTTTCTTCAGTAATCTTTTGGACTTCCTTATCCCTTTGGCCAATTTTGCTTTTTAGGGCATTCTTCTCATTGGCTTTATGGACCTCTTTTGCCATTTGGGTTAGGCTATTTTTTAAGGTGTTATTTTCTTCAGTATTTTTTTGAGTCTCCTTTAGCAAGCTGTTGAGTTGTTTTTCATGATTTTCTTGCATCACTCTCAGTTTTTCCTCTGCTTCTCTTACTTGCTTCTCAAAATCCCATTTGAGCTCTTCCAAGGCCTGGGACTGATTCATATTTTTCTTGGAGGCTTTGGATGTAGGAGCTTTGTCTTTGTTGTCTTCTTCTGGTTGTATGTTTTGATCTTCTTTGTCCCCAAAGTAAAATAATATAGTCTGACTCTTTTTGCGCTGCTTACTCATGATTCCAGCCAATTACTTGTGTTTTAAACTCTTTGTTAAGGTAAAAATCTGCTTCCAATGTGAAGAGTGCGCTTTCCCAAGCTTCAGGGGTTTTGTACAGCTGTTTTCAGAGGTACTTCTAGGGACCTGTAAATTTTCAGTTCTTCCAAGGTGCTATGATAAGGGGCAAGGTGTTTCCTCTCCACAGCCACAACAAGCTCCACCACACCAGTGTTCCTCCTAGCCCCAGGACCTCCCCTCAGAACTGTGACCCAGATCCAAACACCAGTAAGGCAAGGGATTCCTGCCTCAGCAATGGCAAAGAGATCCTTGTAATCCCCCTCTGATCAGCCACTCCATTCCCCCTCAGTCTGTGGGCCAGAAGCTCAGGAAACAGTCACTGGCCCAAGCCGCACTTGAAACTTCTGACTGAGACCTATCTCCTCTCTCACAGCAGTCACATACTTTTCCCACTGACCTTCCAAATTGTCTGTGGCATTCCTGGGTCGAGAAGTCTGGAAACCACCACAGCTGCCTGCGATTCAGTCCTCTGAAGCCTGCTCCAGGGCCTGCGCACCCATGCTGCACTGTGCTTCTCTCCCAGCCCAGTGTGATATACCTTTCTGATCAACCATCCAGGCTGTCTTTGGCTGGAAATTTGTTTCACTCTATCTTTTTGTGGGTTCTGATGCTTTAGAATTTGTTTAGAGCCATTTTTTTAGATATTTGGAGGGCTTTGGGAGAGAGCTCACAACAGTTACTGCTTTCCCTCTGCCATCTTGGCTCCGCCCCTCCCCATAACTTACATTTTGATAAACTTTTATTCAACAGACATTTGTTGAGTACTCTCTACTTCTGGTTGTAAAACACATTTTCATATATTGTTATTGTTGTTGAGTCATTCCAGTCATGTCTGATTCCTCATTACCCCATTTGAGGTTTTCTTGGCAAGGATTCTAGAGTAGTTTGCCATTTCCTTCTCCAGATCGTATTACGGATGAGGGAACTGAGGCAGACAGGGTTAAGTGACTTGTCCAAGTCACATAGCTAGTAAGTTTCTCAGGCCAAGTTTGAACTCATGAATATGAGTCTTTCCTGAGTTCAGACCCAGCACTCTATCCACTGTACCACCTAGCTGCCCTTCTCATATATTATATTGATCTTAAAACAATACTCTGGGGCCAGCATGGTAAGTAAATTATTGTCATCATTATTTTATAAATTGGAAAACTAGGGTTGAGAGAAATAATGTAACTTATGTGAGATCACACAGCTAGCAAGGGGCAGAATTGAAACTAAAATTTAAGTCTTCTAAAACAGTTTTAGTAATTTCACATTTCAGAATGAAGCCATAGCTCTGGGCTGCAAGATGAAAATGAATATCCCTTGTTAATTTTAAGCCAAGTAAATGAATAGCTTGCAGAGGAAGAAAAAAATCCTATAGATACTAATGTTAGGAAACTTTTTCACAGACAATGGAAGCGTTGAAACTGCCTAAAGAAAAAATACATAAATTTTCATTAAAGTAAATCACTCATGTGTTAATAACATCTGTATTTTCCCTACCCTATAAGAATAAGCGATAAGAGAATTCCTAAATATCTGTTATCCTCCACCTTAATGTCCTTCGTAGTATGGTCCTGGGAATCTTGGGGGTCCCCAAGAATCTTTTTTGGGGTCCACAAAGTAAAAACTATTTTCATAATAATACTGACATTTCAATGTTCCAATATGTGAATTATTAATAAATACAACCCACAAAAACAAAAGTGTTGGGGGAGTCTTCAGCAACTTTAAAAGTGTAAAGGGTCCTAAAATAAAAAAAAAATGGTGTGAGAATTACTGCTCTACTTAATACTTTGACATCATAGATAATATAGGAAAAGGAACATTCAACAAACTAGTTCCCTTTTTCAACCTTTTAGGTACTACAGTAAAATAAATCAAATAAATTTATTTTAATCTTGGCTCATTGTCACCACCTTTAGTAAATCAGTTTTCACGTCTGGTTAATTTCAAACATTTTTCATATACATGACCCTTTTCTTCTCTGACACTGCTATTTCACATTTGTCCTGTATTTATCTTGTTTGAATATAGTTGTTTACATATTGTCTCTGCCAATGGACTATGAAATTCTTGGGAGAAGGTACTTTTTAATGTTGTTTAATATTTTATTTTGGGTTTGTTTAGCTTTGCTTTGTAACCTCAGAAATTAGCACAGTGCTTGGCACTTAATAAATATTATTTATTTGACTTGACTTGTTCTATATTATTCATTTTTTTGCTTACTAGAGCAAGGCCTCAACTCTGATTTATACCTTTTTTGAGTTTCCAAAGACTCCTTTTATCTACATATAAGCAGTCATAATCATAATCATAATCTTTTCCAATGAAGAAGACTAAAACTAGTCATCTAACAATTACTTTTTTTTTTGGTTCCTATATCCCTTTTCCACAAAATCTACCCTGAACACTAACAACCCACATCAAACCCTCTCCTCTATAGGTGGTAGTATTTATTGCCTATATTTTTCATATTGGTGTTTAATCCTACACTATCCTATGTATTAATGTTTTAATCATTATTTTATATGTCTGCCTCACTCAATGGCTAACAAATTGCTACTGTTAAAATAGGTACTCAGATACTTCTTGAATGAACAAATGGCTAATATTTACGTTCATCAAGGGGATTAATACCACTAGAAGCACTTGTGAACCATTAGTATCTTTCTTTGGAATACTAAGAGTCCTGGACTAAAAATTAGAAAACACAGGTCCAATTCCAGCTCTATCATTTCCCCATTGTGTGACATTGAAAAGGTCATTTAACTTCTCTGTAGCTCCATTTCCTTATTTATAGCATAAGAATAGTAACACCTTGTTTCATAGAGGTGTTTTCAGAAACAGTAAGATCATGAATAGGAGAGAATTATGTAAAGATAATTCCATGGAACATCTTTTCCCATGAAATGAAATGATGGAACATGATTGAAAGTAGACCATGCTGGTTTTATCTTTTGATAAGATTCATTTATCCATTTCCTCAGAAAGATTATAATAACAGTTATAAGTTGTTAATAAATCTTATTTTAAGTAATCCTAATTGTATTATGAGTCATTTTAAAAAATGGAGTCTCATTCTGAGTAAAAGAAATAAATACATGCTTCCATATCTGGATTCCACTATATATTGGATATTTTTTTTAATTCTCTTTTTGAGGAGACCTAAACATTGGGTAAAACCTAAGATTTAAATAACAAGTCCCTGCAAGGTTGGGAGATTAACAAACCTAAGAAGGGAAAAAATAGAGCCTACTCACCATTAGAAGTCAGGTTTCCCCACAACTAAACCTAAATTATATTCTATGACTAAATGCACAGCAGAGGAGCCATTAGGCCCAGCAGTCTAATGTTATAATTATAAAAAGAAACATATTAAAAGGTGCTAGTATTAATCTCATAGAACAATGAAAGGTGCATTGTGGCTCAATGATTTGGGAGTCAGAAAATTTAGACATGAATCCTGGTTATACTGCTTATTTTAATTGTACCTTTAGCTAAATCATATAACCGTCAGTTTTAGATTTCTCATCTTTACTATTCTGTTACAACAATTAGCTCATTTTAAGCCTTAGGATGATATTAATAACCCTTAAGGTTCATGTAGTTTCCTCTGTGCCTTTAGGTATAAAATAGTAAGTTCAGTCACAATCACTCCAAGATACCAGTGAGCAAAATCCCTGACATTTCAGACAGAGGTTATACTCTCAATCTAAATTTACATTTATTTCTATTTCTACTTGATCCCCAGACCCTTTGTGGTTGAGGTAAAATTTGAGTTACTGAAAATGTTCTGGTAATGAAATAGTAACTGTAGTGTGTTTGGATAAATAAGCAGGGAGTAGGAGGGAAGGGAGGTTGGAGAAAGAGTAGGCATTTTACTGAGACTTCCCTCGGTTTTTGAATAGGTTGGTATATTATTGGCATCATCTCAATGTTCCAACATCCCTAGAGAGCCAATGTCCCCTGATATCTACTTTCTCATTTTACTAATTATATTGAGGATGGTAGTTCTCAGTTCTCTTTATGACCTATGTCATTTCTTTCTTCTTCCAAATCCTCTAAATTGCTCTCTAGTTTTGTGATTCTGTTGTTGTTTATTTGTTACAGTCATGTCCAATTCTTCACGACCCCATTTAATGTTTTCTTGGCAAGGATACTGGAGTGATTTGCCATTTCCTTTTCTAATTCATTATGCAAATGAGGAAACTAAGACAAACAGGGTTAAGTGACTTGCCCATGGTCACACAACAAGTAAGTGTCTCAGGTCCAATATGAACTCAGGAAGATGAATTTTTCTGACTCCATGCCCAGTGCTCTATCCACTGTGCTATCTACCTGACCTAGTTTTGTGATAGTTCCTTACTTTTATACAAAATCCTTAGAGCTTGATCAAGTCTCTAATGAAAATACTTGAAATCATTCAAAGAGTTCTATAGGACTTGATCGCACTTGATTCTGATTGATTCAAGAAATATTCTTACCCAACAAAGGTAATTACATTTAGGAAGGGGGATAGGATTATCAATGGAGACCCATCTTCATATGTAAAATTAGGAGGTTAGAATGATGATCTCTAAGGTCCTTTCTTGAGAAATCATAAGGGACTTATTAAGGCTGAACTGTTTACATTCCTACATGGAAAGATGATATTTGTAACTCATGAGACCTTTGTCAGTATTAGGGTAGTTGGAGGGGAAAAAATTATATGGATAGATAGATAGAGAGATAGATAGATAGAGGGCATAGAGAGAGTTAAAGATGAATGGGTGATATCTGGAGAATAAAATTAAGGGATGAAAGAGGATTTTATTGGGAAAAGGAGAAAGGGAGAGGTAGAATGGGGTAAATTATCTCACATAAAACAGACAAAAAAAGGCTTTTACAGTGGAGGGGAAGTGGGGGAAGGAAGTGGGAGAGGGAATGAATGAATCTTATTCTCATCGGATTTGGCTTAAGGAGGGAATACCATACACACTCAATTGGGTATGGAAAGCTATCTTACCCTACAGGAAAATAGGGGGGAAGGGGATAAGAGAATAGGGTGATGATAGAGGGGAGGATGGATTGGGGCAGGGGGTAATCAGAAGCAAACACTTCTGAGGAGGGACAGGGTCAAAAGAGAGAATAGAACAAACAGTGGGGTGGGATAGGATGAAGGGAAATATAGTTTTCCACAGCATGACTGCTATGGAAGTGTTTTGCATGACTACACATGTATAACCTGTATCAAGTTGCTTGCCTTCTCAGTGAGGGTGGGTGGGTAGGGAGGAAGGGAGAAAATTTGGAACCCAAAGTTTTATAAACAAATGTTCAAAAAAATTGTTTTCACATGCAACTGGAAAATAAGATATACAGTCAATGGGGTATCTATCCTGCTCTACAGGAAAATAGAAGGGGAAGGTGATAAGAGAAGGGGGCAGAGATAGAAGGGAGAGCAGATTAGGGGAAGGGATATTCATAATGCATGTTGTCTTGGGGTGGGGAGTAGGGATGAGATAGGGAGAAAATTTGGAACTTAAAATCTTGTGGAAGTGAATGTTGAAAGCTAAAAATAAATAAATTAATCTAAGGTCTTTTCTTCCTCTAATATTTGTAAGACTAAATTTACTAAATTAGCCTTTAATATGCTAATACCTGTATGTGAGAGACAGCATGGAGTAGTAGATAGAGGGCTGACAAAGTCAGGATGACCTACATTCAAGTCCTACTCCTGACACATTTATTGTAGGAGTTAGTTATTTGATCTCTTACTGCCCTAAGGCTACTCTAATTCTATTAACTACAGAGCAGTTGCTATTTTGCATTGCTAGAGGTAATTTCCTTACTAAACATTCCTTAATGTAAAGAAAATCATGGATCCAGACAAATAATTATAATAATATTTTAAAGAATATTGAAAACTTGACCACAGCTAAAATTTCAAAGGGAATATTTTATTGTGATCCATTTTTCTTTGGATCTTTCAAGTAATTGGAAGTCCTTGGTGAAGTTGAACTCCAATCTTTCTCTTAGTCCAAAGAACAAAAATAAATTGTATTCTGTTAGCTACAACATCTCATCTAAATCCTCAAAGGAACAAATATAAACAAAGTACAGTTCTCACTATGCTCTTGCCTCTCACTAGACATTAGGTCTCTTTCCAATTTTTCAATTAGCAATGTGACATGTTTAAGCATGTTCTCTCTTTCCTCTCTTTAGGATAAATAGCCATCTTCATTCAGGAGTTTCATATACTTTGGAACCACAGAATTTTAGAAGTAGAAAGGAGAATAGCAAATATTAAATCAGGGATTCTTGGTGTCCCAGGACTTGACTGACTGACTGACTGACACTCTCTCTCTCTCTCTGTTACTCTTTCTCTCCATCTCCCTCCTCCTTCCCTCTGTTTCTCTCTTTCTCATATGCTATATGATATCATGGCTCTACTCACTGAATCTCATTGAGATTCTACCATGGGCAAGTTTTATGAGTTTACCTTTTGCACACACATATGTGTGTGCATATGTGTGTATACACTTTACATATATACACATATGCATACACCTAAGTGTGTGTAAAAGGTAAATACATATATAGTATGTGGTTTATACATATATGTGTACGTGTATAGGTGTATTTGTATATGTGTATGTGTGTGTATTTATGTATATATGTGTTTATGTGTGTGTGTGTATATATACATACAGAATTTCCAAAAGTCTTTGTGCTCTTTTAGACTCAAAATGGCACCAAAACTTTTTAGAGTTTCTATAAGTAAAAAAAAAAAACCTCAATTAAATTCACTAATATACTCAATTCATTCTATATATGAACCTGATATCTGTGCCCTGATAAAGAAATGTCTTTTATAATGCTCTACATTAAACTTCAGATTTCAGATGAAAGGGATCTATAGATTCTCTTTAAAGGCCTCTGCATAAATAGATTTTTAGAGAACAAAATAATGCAGGATCTTCTCCGGCCTTTGATTCTTTTGATTCTGTGATTCTTCCCTGGCTGGGAGAATCCTATAGCTTTCTTAAACTTCTTGAACTTTTGGCACCAACTGAATTTCATAGGAAAAAGAAAGGTGACACAGAAACAACTGTAAGTAGGAATAAACTCTGTTAAACTGAAATTTTCCTCTTTGAATTCTTGTTCCAGGTCTATGACAGAATACTAATCTCTTATGATTCATTGAGGAAGGAAGAGAGGAGAACTGAAAGGAGGTATCATGGGACTTGATGAATTAACTCTTATTATTTTGTATATGGCCTTAATAATTAGAATGATAACATAGTAACACAGACTTCAAAAAAAAAATCAATAGAAGGAAACCTTAAAAACATCTGCGTCAATCCCTTCATTTTACCAAACAACAAACAAACACACAAACAAAAAACAGTCCTAGAGAAGTCTAGTTATCTTAAATTATTGAAGAATAATTGGGATTAAAGCCCCATCTCATAGTCCGCTGCTGTTTCACAATAACTGAAATCTGACTTTTCAGATCTAATTTTCAAATCCAATAGTTTTTTTTTTTTGATGCTGCCTAAAGTCTCTCCACTATGAATGTAAAGAAGATATAGAACTTCTGAGGAATGACTTTTTGATACACAGCTACCTCAGAGGAGTTATATTTCATTGGAAAAGTTGCCCTGGGTAGTGAGATTGCTTTTCAGGCTTGTCCTGGAAAACCCTGTGAGTTTATTGAATGACAAGACATTTCATGATACCGTTGACTAAATAAAAGAATGTTGCCAATCTCCTTGGGATTTTTCACTGACTGGAGATCATCACCAAACCCCTCTGGTACAAACTTCTGGAGTGAGTCAAAAAGAGGAAAAAAAGTCTTTACTTTTGCAATTGGAATTAACTGAGGTAAGTAAACCACTTACTTTCTGCCCTCTTTGTGCCTAAAAGACTATAGTGGTTATTGTAAACAAGGATAGGTTGGGGAAGTGGGGGGGTGTTCAGAGGGAAAAATATTATTGTATTTCTCTCCCTATGAAATTTTAAAATAAAAATTCTGAAATTCTCTTTTTTGTGATGAGCAAAACCTTTGATATAAACTAGTTCATCCTGCTCATTTTAAAGATAAGAAAATTACATCTTAAAGAATTTAAATTATTGTAGAAAAGGGGTTAAAATACTAATCTCAAGAAAATGTAATGATGCTTACCCACAGTTATAAAGAATTTCAAACACCAAAGTGGAAACTATATTAATATCACTCTGTAAAAGCACTATTATAATGGACAATATAATTCAATGTAAGATTATATTGTGGATCCATTAGCATTTAGAAAGGGTCCAATCATTCTTCTTTTAAGTCAAATCAAGTTCATGCATAAAGTATTGTGGTACAAGATTACAAAGACAGGCCTGAATTCCTCATAAAACAGCAAACTGAGGAGACAAGGAGGAAAGAGACCCAGCTCACAGTCAGGTGCAGTGGAAAGAGTGTTGGGTCTAGAGTCAGGAAGACCTGATCTGAAATCTGGCTTCAGACACTAACTGTGTGACCCTGGGCAAGTCATTTAACTCTGTTTGCTCAGTTTCCTTATTTATAAAATGAGCTAGAGAAGGAAATGGCAAACCACTCCAGAATCTTTTCCAAAACAAAACAAAACAAAACAGAAACAAAAACAAATGGGGTCATGAAGAATCAGACTGAAAAATTGAACTATTGACAATTGAAAAATGACTAAACAAGAACTAAACCACAGCCAAGAGTATTTGTAGATGGAATTAGAAAAAAGATGCCAAATAATTATGAAATGAAACAAATCTATGATAGGTCTTATAGACTTAGAGTCAGAGGATCTAGGTTCAACTCTTCTGTTATTTATTATCTTTGTGATCTTGTCATTTAAGGATCAATAAAAATATTATGGAATTTTTATCCTGCAGAGGAGAAGACTCAGGGGAGAAAGGCATATAAATCTTCAAGTTTTAAAGGGCTATCTTGGGCAAAGGGGAAAAGGAAATATTCAATGCCGTGATTGCAAGTTGCTAGAAGATGCTTTTCGGCCAGATGTAGGGAGTTTTCTAGAGCCATCCCAAAATGAAATGATTTGATCAGGAGGTAGCCTCTGACTAGAGGTCTTTATACAAAGGCTCGATAACCACTTGACAATGATGTCATAGAAGGATTTCTTTTTCAGGTTCTATATCAATAGAACTAGCTGACCCCTGAGTTGCATTCTAATGTCAAGATTCAGTTTGATTCTGTGATTTCTTCAACATTACACAGCTATATTAGTTATCACCTAAATGAGGATTTGAACCAGGGTGTCCCAAATGACAATGACTTTCTTTTTCGAGATGATTGAGATACTTATACTAGCCTGAGTGATGAATATTTTGAATACATCAATTAAACAATTTAGTCTTCAAGAAAAAAAAGACACACTGACATCTTCCTGCCCACCAGATACCACACTGACAAAAAGGCTAGGATACCAGAGTTAAAGGCAACAGGATACAGGCAGGGTATATGTCAAGCAAAATGGTCACCTGGGTGGTAAAAACCCAGAAATATTTCTGCAGCAAGCAGGTAAAGCTTCTTGGAAAGGCTGAATTATTTCAGTGATAATTGGATGACAGACCCAAGTTACTTCAAATTCTCACTTTTCAACTATGTTTGCCATGTAATCCCATGTGCCAGCTTGCTTTAACTTAGTGACCTACTTTTTTAAAAAAATATTTAATATGTTGATTCCTATGGAGAGAACCTTCATGAATATCTCCTCACCAATGACTTGAGACAGAGTGTTCATTTTCTGATTCCCTGATGCACAGAGAGAAATGAGTTAGAAGCAGAACAGATTTGCTGCTCGCTGCTGCTGCTAAGCATCTTTGAACAGCGGCTCAGTCTTGACTTCCTTGCTTACTCATTTCCACAGCCTGGGCCCCAAATTGCTTTGGGATCTTACTTCTTACTTAATAAACTGCACAGGGAAAACTATTAGAATCTGTGCCTCATTCTCCTCCCCTTTCTTCCCAGTGATTATAAGAGGGTAGAGGAATGAAAGTCTATGAAAACAGTTTTAGCTTTCTATAAAACTAAACTTTCTGATCAAGTAGCTGCCTCATTTGTTAACCTATTTGCAACCAGTTCCTAGAAGTCTTTTAATCTTTGGAGGTATCAGAAATGAATAGAGCAATCTGTGAATGGAATTACAATTTTTATTGACTTTAAAGTGATCAACTCTTAGCAAGAAGAATAGAGAAAATAGCAAAAGAAACCAAGGATTGGAAATGAAGTTAAGAGATTGGCAAGAAGGGGTTGGGAAGAGAAAGGGAATGTGACAGAGTGGACTGCTTCAAAATGACCAGCTAGTATCTCTATCCTACCTTTCTCCCAAGCTGATTTTCTGAACCTTTTTTGCTTTCCTAGCTGATACTTTTAGGGCCTCTGAAAGCATACCTTCCAGTCCTACCTCCAATCAGACTGCTTTGTGGAAAGGATCTGATTAACTTCTCAATGATGGACAGAATACTGGACCAGGAGGCAGGAAGATCTTAATTCAAATCCAGCCTCAGAAACTTAATTGCTGTGTAATCTTGGAAAAGTAACTGAAACTCTCTCTGCCTAAGTTTCCTTATCTCTAAAATGAGAGAGATAGTAGTACCTATATCTCAGGGATGTTGTAAGAATGTAATGAAATATTTGTACAATGCATTGCAAACCTTAAAATTCTATAAAAAAAAATGCTAAATGTTAAATACCTGAAAAGACCTAGTATTATTCTTCCCAGAAATATTTGCATTTTAACTCACAGGCAACACTAATACAAAGGAATTCTTCTATATGTGTAGAATTGAAGACATTAATTAGTGGGGAGTATTAACGATAACTTTTTCTTTTTTATGTAGGGCCATCCTGGTGACCCTAAAATTATACCACATAGGTATCCACCTACTTGTTCTAAGCATATAGCTATAAATTATCAGAAGTTTAAGTAAAAAACATGCAAGAATATTAATCAGTCTAAAAAGAAAAATCCACTATTAGGTCTTTCTCCAGTGCCTCATTCATGACCTCTTTTCATTAACTTAGGAAGAAAATAAGGAAGAATGAACTCATTATGTCCATATAGACAGACAAATAAGGGCATTTGTTTCTGGGTGACAAATATTCTTTGTGTTTTAACTTAAATGTTCAAGATGATGCATCAATTCTTTTATGTTAAGCTTACATTTTGATTTGGACACCCCCCATAACTAAGTACAGTGCTTCTGTACATAGTAAGTATTTAATGCTTCATTCCTTAATTTATATTAGCTAATGTACCATTTATGCTCCACTAAGAAGCATCTAAGCAATTGGTAATCACACAGGCTTTGATAAACTCTAAGGTCCCTACTAGGTCTGAATCTGTAATGTCATCTTCTGCCCTGCACAATTATTTTAGGCTTCTTTTCTCCAACTAAGCATACCAAGTTATCTCTTGTAGAGATAACACTGTTTTACTACCTAGATTGCCAACCTCTCAAAACTCTTCAGTTTATCAGTGTTCTTCCAGAAATAGCATAATATACCAGTCATGGTCTGACCAGGAGAGACTAAAATGTGGCTGCTTCCTCCTCATCCTGAATGTTATGTCTCTCTTAATGAAGCATAATTAAAATTAAGAATCAGTATTGAAATAAAAACAGTAGGAATCACTAAGTGGGGTAGATACAGACCATATCAAAGTCACTAAGAGATAATTATCACTTTTCATGCGAATGATTTTCTTGGCTCTGTTGTCAACATTTTTTTTCTTATTAAACAGATGTATCATGCTGTCTGTTTACAATTTTGGTGCTATCATCCCTTTGTCATTGAGACAGGTTGTCTAAGTTGTTTTTCTATGTGCTTTTTCAACTACTCTCTTTGGTTTACAATTTGAAAAGTAATATCTTGGGTAGAGTCAAATTTTTTTTTCTTTACCAAACTCTGGGTGGGGGATCAATTATTTTATTTTTTATCTAGGTAAAAAACATTTCTGATCTCATTGGCTTTCAAATGTCTCTCTGACCTAGACTGACGCATCTCAAAAATCATCTCCTTTCTCATTGATCTAGATATGATGTGTTATGCAGGGAGTGTCTCTAGTAAAGCAACTGGATCTTGACCAATCCTTAGGCAATAGGATTGTTCTATGTTCATTAGGCAAAATATAGATCCAGTAGTCAATCAATGAATCAAGTATATTAAATGGCTACCGTGTGCCAGGCATTGCGTTACACACTGAGGATATAAATACCAAGAATGAAATGAACCCTATTCATAAGTAAGTAGCTTGCATTTGAACAAGAGAGAAAGCAAGTATAAATGTATACAGACATATGTATGTGTGTATATATATATATGCATATATATACATATATGTTTATGTATACATATTCACATATAAACAGATACATATATACATATATACTGGATAAAATAAAGAAAATTAACACAAATTAGTGCAAAAATAGTTAATTAAAAGGAAATTTAGGAGCAAGGGCACTTGAAGTTGGGAGAATCAGGAAGGATGTAATGGAGGAGATCATGATATAGCTTTTATGTGTTCTATCATGCAAACCAAATTTCCATATGAATCATGCAGTGAAAGAAAACACAGACCCCCTCACCAATGAAGAAAAATAAGGATAGTAAAAAAAAAAGTATGTTTCTATCTGAATTCAGACTCCTCAGTTCTTTCTCTGGAGATGGAAAGCATTTTTCATCATAAATCCCTCAGAGCTAGTTCTGGGGGTCTGCAATTGTCTTAGATCATTGTATTGCTGAGAATAGCTAAGTCATTCACAGTTAATCATGGTACAGTATTGCGTTACTGTGTACAATGTTCTCTTGATTCTGCTTATTTCACTTTGCATCATTTCATGTAAGCCTTTCCAGTTTTGTTTTGTTTTGTTTTGTTTTCTGAGAGCATCATGATTATCATTTTTTATAGTACAATAGTACTCCATAACAGCCATATGGTACAACTTTCTCAGCCAATCCCCAATTGATGGGCATCCCCTCAATTTCCAACTGTTTGCCACCACAAAAAGCTGCTATAAATATTTTTGCACATATAGACCTCCTTGGTTTTTTTTTTAATCTCTTTGGGGTACAGATCTTGCAGGGGTATTGCCAGGTCGAAGGATATGCAAAGTTTTATAGCCCTTTAAGCATGGTTGCAATTGCTCTCCAGAATAGTTGAATTAGTTCACAACTCCAATAACAGCTCATTAATGTCTCAAGTGTCTCTACATCCTCTCCAAAACTTATCATTTTCCTTTTCTGTCATATTAGCCAATCTGATAGGTGTGGGGTAGTACCACAGAGTTGTGTCAATTTGCATTTATCTAATCAATAATTATTTAGAGCATTTTTTTTGTTTTTTTGGTAAGGTAATCAGGGGGTTAAGTGACTTGCCCAGAGTGACACAGCTAGTAAGGGCCAAGTGTCTGAGGCCAGATTTGAACTCAGGTCCTCCTGACTCTAAGACCAGAGCTCTATCCACTGTGCCACCTAGCTGTCCCCGTATTTAGAGCATTTTTATATAACTAAGAATATCTTTAATTACTTCATCTGAAAACTGCCTATACATATCCTTTGATCGTTTATGAATTGGGGAATGGTTCTTATTTTTATAAATTTGACTCAGGTCCCTATATATTTGAGAAATGAGATCTTTATCAGAAAAAAAAAATTTTCTTTTCATGCTTCCTTTCGGTTTGTATTTGAAAGTCAGTTTTCTATTTGGCTCTGGTCTTTCCATCAACAATGTGTGAAAGTGCTCTATTTCAATGAATATCCACTTTTTGCCCTCAAGGGTTCTGCTCAGTTTTGTTGAGTAGATGATTCTTGGTTGTAATCCTAGCTCCTTTGCAATCCAAAATATTATATTCCATGTTCTCAAATTCTTTCATGTAAGAGCTGTTAAATCTTGTGTTATTCTGACTGTGGCTCCATGATATTTGAATTGTTTCTTTCTACCTACTCGCAATATTTTCCTTTTACCTGGGCATCCTGGAATTTGAGTATAATAATCCTGGGAATTTTTGTTTTGGGATCTCTTTCTGGAGGTGAGCAGGAGACTCTTTCAATTTCTATTTTACCCACTGGTCAGAGCAGTTTTCCTTGGTGATTTCTGGAAATATATATAGGTTCTTTTTTTTTTTGATCATGGTTTCCAGGTAGTCTAATAATTCTTATATTCTCTCTCTTAAATCTATTTTCCATGTCAGTTGCTTTTTCAATTATATATTTCACATATTCTTCTATTTTTATTCCTTTCTTTGATTGTGTTTGATTCTTTCTTGATGTCCCATGAAGTCCTCAGCTTCCACTTGTTCAATTATAATTGTTAAGGAACTATTTTCTTCAGTGAACTTTTGCGCTTCTTTTCCATTTGGCTAAGTCTAGTTTTTAAGGAGTTATTTTTCAGTAAATTTTGTGTATTTTTGTTCCATGTGGTCATTTCTGCTTTTTAAGATATTCTTCTCTTCCGTGAATTTTTGTGTCTCTTTTTATCATTCAGCCTATTTTCTTTTATAAGGTGTTTTTCTTAAGTATTTTTTGTGCCTCCTTTACCAAGCTGTTGACTCTTTTTTCAAGATTTTCCTGCATCACTTTAATTTATTTTCCCAATTTTTCCTTGACTTCTCTTATTTAATTTTTAAAATCCTTTTTGAGCTATTCAAGGAATTATTTTTGGGCCAATTCACATTTTTGGGGGGTTTTTAATGTAGCACTTTGACTTTATTGTCTTCTTCTGAATTTGTGTTTTGTTTTTCCCTGTCACCATAGTAACTTTCTATGGTCAGGTTCTTTTTTGTCATATGCTCATTTTTTTCGGCCTATTTCTTGACATTTAACTCCATGTTAAAGTTGGACTCTGCTCCTGGGGTAGAGGAGGTACTGTCTCAAATTTCCCCTTTTTTGTTCAGTGGTTTTCAGAGCTAGTTCTGGGGGTCTGTAAGTTTTCAGTTCTTCCAAGGTGTTATTATCTAAGGAGAGGTGTGGTTACTACTCTCCTGGACTGTGCTTGTGATTGACCACAAGCCTTCTTTTCTACCCTGGAACTGTGACTTGGGTCTCCGCTCTCCTGTGGCTACAAATTCTGGTGTGCTAGTGCACCACCTCACCCTGAGACTGAGACCCAGGACTACAACTCAGATCTGAGTATGGACAATGTAATAGATTCCTATAACCCAGTAGGAGCAAAGGGAACCCTGTAATCTACTTTTGACCAGTTGTACAACCCACTTACTTTCTGGGCTGTGATCTTTGGAAGATGCTGCTGCATTGTTGATTTAGTCACTCCCAAATCCTACTGCTGATTTGCTGGCATGGGGCCTGTGCTGGTACAGCTTGATTGGATTGTATTCCACTCCCACTCAAGTGGGATAAACCTTTGCTTCCAACTTTCTAAGTTGTCTTGGCCTACAAAATCATTTCACCTTATAATTGTGTGGTTTGTGCTGGTCCAGATTCATTTTGAGGTGTTATTTAAAATTATTTGGACATAAATCTAGAAGAGCTCAGGTGAGTCCCTGCCTTTTTTCTACCATCTTGGTTCCACCACCTCTTATTTTTTTAGAACTAGGGATAATAAAAGAGTAGGGGATGATGTCGTGGAGTTTAAGATAAAGTGAAGGGAAAATGAAGGAGACCATATTAAATGGTTTCAATTTTCTAAGTAAAGAGGTGAAGTTTTGGATAGCTAGATAGCACAGTGGATAGATTTCAGGCCCTAGAATCAGGAGGACCTGAGTTCAAATCCATCCTCAGACCAGACACTTCACACTTACTAGCTGTGTAACCCTGGGCAAGTCATTGAACCCCAATTGCCTCACCCTCCCACCCCAAAAAAAAAGAGGTGAGGTTTTCAGCTGAGAGAGAAAAATGTGGCAGTTTTGAGGAGCGAAGTGAAGGTTAAGAATAGCTTTAGTGAGTAGCAAAACAGGAAATGAATTAGGGAGAAATAAAAAGATTACCTTGCTGCAGTGAGGTCCTAGTTGAAGTTGGATAGCATTGATTTACTAATAAGCATGGTTGTGTGATTTCCCCTAGATGTTTTCAGCATCACGTGAATAAAAACAGAGAAAGTAGCTGGTGGGGATGATTCTGGCTGAGGATTGAAAAGTGGTAAGAAGTGATAAAACAATAGGTAAATTTAAGAATAAAAGGTGGAGTTAAATTGTTTCACTATTGGACTAAATTTAGAAATCAAACAAAATGAGACCAGAGAAATGGTAATGGTCTGAAAAATACTGAAGGATAGAGAGATTGGAGTTCTTAATAACAATAAAATTTGGTTTGATAAGGAGAGATGAAATGATAAGTGGTTATGGTCACAGAGAGAAATATTAGAGTCTATTATTTAGGAAGGTTTTGGATGATAGTGAAATCAAGTTATGATTTTCCCTATGTTGGCTGAGTTAGAGTTAATTACTAGATAATGGGATTTAAGGAATCTGAGGAACTTGGGGTTAGAAAGTTTGATGGAGCTTCAGTATAAGTGTTTAACTGCCCTAGCATAGAGTTGGGGAATAGGAAAACATGATGAGCCACAGGCTGGTTTCCTTAAGAAAGGAGGAAGAATAACCTGTGTGTAATATAGAATAGCTATTATGATCTGGATGAAAGAAAAACAGTAATTAAATAAACTTCAAAGGAGAGAGGTCACTGAATGTTGGGAAAAAGGGATCTGGAAGTAGTAATAGAACTAAACATTATTCCAATTAACCCTCCAGGACTCTGTGTGTGTGTGTGTCTGTCTGTGTGTGTGTGTGTATCTGTGTGACTGTGTGTATGAATCTGTGTGTATATTTGTGTGTGTGTGTGTGTGTGTGTGTGTGTGTGTGTTTAGGGGGATGAATGTGGATCAAGGGAAATGTGAGGAGGAGATGTGGAAGAAAAGGGTATGTGATGGAATAGATACTTATAGTATGTCATCAGGAGTGAGGTCTTAGTGAGGGCTAGTAAATATAAGGAATATGAGAGAAAGATGGCCAGGATGAAGGGAAATTTGTTCACTTGAGAGAGGAATTTCGGAGGATTTAGTAGAAGGGGTTGACAGTATTGGGGTGGTACAAGTTGGAGTAGGCTTGAGGAGGATGGGCGTGAGAGAACAGACAATATTTCAGGATAGTTTGATTCTATGGGGCTAATAATTGATTAAAATATGTAGTAAATTTTTCTCCTACCAGTCATATACCCAGGTGGCTAAGGAAGGTTCTTTCTAGTTTCTCTCACCTCTCCCTTTCATTCTTTTAGATGGAGATTAAAATCCAAAGCCTTTATGTTTCCCTTTTAACCTTAAAAAAAAAGTGTGGTTTTGTGTGTGTGTGTGTGTGTGTGTGTGTGTGTGTGGTAAAGTGAATCCAATTGTTGTCTCTGTATGTTTTCAATCACATACAGAGTATGAAGGTTGTACAAGTTCTGAGGAGGTAGAGTTCACAAGGAATAATTACCTATAAGTCTCTTTTCAGGCTTGGTGACATAGAAGACACCTGGAAGTGAACAAGCTAATATTGATTTTTCCCTTTCTATTAATAGCTCTATCGCTTGGAAAAGAACTTTTAAATCTAGGATTTTTCCTTGTGCATCTGAACATAAATGATTCTATTGCATTATTTTAAACCAGGGCAAATTCCTAGGCAAACATGGTGTTTGGTCCAGTAGGACCCATAAGACTCCAAATTCTCATACAAAGAAGAGTAGGGGAAGTAAAAATGAAGAGAGGGTGGGGGCAAATCCAAGTCTGTGGGTGAAATTTGGTGTGGTCTGGATGAATTCTGTTCCTGACTCCTCTTTAGGAGGGAAAGGAGTTGCCTTATCAGTCAGACACTTTGCTCTCCACAGTGACACCTCATGATTACATAAAGATGAGGAAAAAGAGGAAAATTACTTAGGGATGAGGCAAACAGAGTTTAAGTATCTTGCCCAAGGTCATATAACTTGAAATTATCTAAAGCCAGACTTGAATTCAGGTCTTCATGACTGTAGGGCTACTATTCTCTACCACCTGTGACATCTAGAGCACTATGTTTGTTTGTTTTGGTTTTGTTCACTTACATGGAAAGAAGAAGGAGAATCAAAGAAGAGGACCTCAGCTTAAGGTGGATGGGATAAAAATAATTGAAATCAAAGAGAAATACAGAACAGCTCAACTGCTACTTTTTTTCTATTTTCTCTGCCAAAGAGAATGACCATTGCACTCCAAATGACATCACAAAAAATGGCTGAGTTCATGACTAAAATAAGTAAAGCCACTAGAAGCCCTCCAAGTCACAAGGTTCAAATTAACTATATCCTTGGGTACTGAAAGAAATGGTAGATCTAACTATCAAAGATTTTTAAAGATCATGTCAAATAGGAAAGGTACCACAAGATCTAAGAAATGAAATGCTGTCCTGATCATCAAATTAGCAAAAGGAACAGAGTCAGCCCATTAATTGGTCAGTGATTCTAATTTAACTCCTGGGGGGAAAATCTAGAGTTAACCATTAAAGAGATGGTTGGTGAGCACCTGGAAAGTGTAGTGACAGTTGCAAAGAGCCAGCAGGGCTTCATCAAGAACAAATTATGCCAGGTTTGCCTGCTTCTCTTTTTTGACAGCATTACTAAAGTAATAGATGAGAAGATTTCTGTAGATATGGTGTGCCTTAGATCTTAGTAAAAGATTTGATGAAATTTCTCATGTCATTCACATGGAGAAGATGGAGAGATGTGAACTAGGTGATAATACAATTTTCTAGTTTCAGAAGGAGGTGGACATTCAGGCTTGCAGAGTATTCATTCATGATTCATTTTTAGTGTGGCAAAACATCTCCAAAGGAATAACTCAGGAAACACTTCTTAGTCCTGCACTGTGGGGACAAGTTTATCATTGACAAGGATAAAGGCATAGAGGGTATACATGTGAAATTTTCAGATGACACAAATCTTGGGTAAATAGATTGCACAATTAGTGACTGTCAAGTTCTAACAAAACAAATTTGACAGGCTATACCCACCAGGGCATGCAAAAAAATTCATAAAGATGAATGTAAAATCTTGTAAAGGTAAAAAAAGAAAATAACTTTAAAAGTACTGCACAAGATGTGAGAAACATAGGTGGACAGGGAGGGAAGAGAATAAGCGTACTTACTATATACACAAGGTGCTCAGATATTTCATTTTATCTTCACAACGACCCTGCAAGGTAGATGCTGATATTAATCCCATTATACAGTTAAGGAAACAGATAAACAAAGATTTACTGACTTGCCCAAGGTTACATGGTAGGATATATCTGAGGCTGGCTTTGATCTCAAGTCAAGGCTTAACACTCTATTCATTGTGCAGCCTAGCCACCTCTAGCATCACTTGTTTTGAAAGAGATCAAGGAGTTTTAGCTGGCAACAACCTCAAAATGAATCAACAATGTGTTGTGACAGCAAAAACAAAACAAACAAAAAAGCTAATGCAATTTGGGGACGTATTTAGAGACACATGGGAGAGGGTCAGTTCAAGGAACATTTAGGCAGGAGAAGAAAAGACTGATGAAGGTGCAAAGATGATATATGCCTTCTTTGAAGATCCGTTTTGTGAACATCAATTAGACTTCTTGTATTTGACCCTAGAGGGCCAAATCAGCAATATGTCGAAGTTGCAAAGAGGAAAATTTAGACATGATGTCGGGATGGGTAACAACCTAACAATTAGAGATTCTCAAAAGTGGAATGGTCTGTCACACAACGTGTTGATATCTTGAAAATCTAAAAGCAAACACTGGATGAACATATGTTTGCAATGCTATAGTGAGGATTGGACTAGCAACAGAAGGTCCTTTCCACTCTTAAATTCTGTGATTCTGGTAGCATGTTGTCGTTGTTGAGTCATTTCAATCATGTCTGACTCTTAGTGACCCCATTTGGAGTTTTCTTGGCAAGGGCACTGGAGTGGTTTGCCATTTTCTTCTCCAGCTGATTTTATAGATGAGGAACTGAGGCAAACAGGGTTAAATGACTTCCCCAGGATCATATAGATACCAAGTGTCTGAGACCAAATTTGAATTCATAAAGATGAGTCTTTCTGATTCCAAATCCAGTGCTCTATCCACTGTGCCAACTAGCTGCCCTCTGGTAGCATAGGTTCCTCATAGAGACCTCAGGTTACTGATGAAAAATAAACAAACAAACAGGTCTGCTAGGGGGAAAAAAAGTAATTGCATTTTCTTCTGAGATGGGTAGTCCTGTGTATCTTTTTGTTTCTCTAGTGAATAATTCAAGAATTTCTAAAGTTATTTCTGCACTTTAAATTCATTCTTGTTGACATCCTAATTTTCCCCTTGCATGTTAATGGCACTAACACAACAAACAGTGTCTTCTAAGAGATACTCTTTCATTAGGAAAAGTTTTCAGAAAGAGCCAAGGTAATAGAAGGAACTCAGGAAGAGTAATGGTTAGTAATCCAGTGGAAGCCTAGTACTATGCAGTGCACTGGCTACAGTCAGACACAGGGAATTATAGGTTTTTAAGGAAAAGGAAGGGGAAGGGTGAAATGGGGAAGATACATACATACATATACATATATACATATAAATACACATACATGATTCATATATACATATACATATATAAATACGTGTGTAAAATAAATAAATAAATATGTGTGTGTATGTGTGTGGGGGGGGGGGTGTGTGTATTCCATAACTCAAGAAAAGGCAAGCAAATTCTGAAATATGAAGGAGAAATTTATTGATGAGAGAGACCTTGCTTTTCTAGCAGTATTGCATGGTCAGTTAGAAAACACAACAATGAAATTTTTAAAAAATAAATACTACTTCTCTCTTACCTCTGCCCTAAAACACACACACATACATACACATGCACACATATGACAACAACAAATGGAACAATTTTTTTTTCCAAAATTACTGATTTTGAAATTATCTACTGAATGAAAGAAGGAGACATTGGCTCCTTTATTAGAAAGCAAGCTCCTTGAGGACAAAGGCAGCTGGTCACATAATTAAGTGCCTGATGTTGTTGCTTGGTTGTTGTTATTTGTCCTTTGTTTTTGAAGAGGACGTGAGGGTGATGTCCTGATATGTTTATGGATTGCATTTGTGAGCAGAGCAGGGCAAAGTAGTCAGCCTCACTCTCTCCTCCAGAGCCATGGAAGTTCAGTGCCAAAACAAAAGTCAAGATGATTGGCAATGTCCTGGGCCTAATAAGTGTTGACTGACATTTTAGAAAAAAGACAATGGACAAAGGTTTCAAGGATCCAAGGCAAAATATGCCTTCTTGGGGCAGCTAGGTGGCACAGTGGATAGAGCACCAACCCTGGAGTCAGGAGGACCTGAGTTAAAATCCGGCCTCAGACACATGATACTCACTAGCTGTGTGACCCTGGGCAAATCACTTAACCCCAATTGCCTAAAGAAAACAAAAATAAAAAAAAAATATGCCTTCTTCTGTTTCCTCCCTACTATTGCAAAAATACTCCCAAAAGAGATCTGCAACCATCCTGTCCACCTATCAGTGTTAGAACACAAATATTCAGGTTTTGTCACTGTGCCTCTAGGTTCAGGGTGGCTATGAGAGACCCAGAATAAAATTGTGTCCTCCTCAAAGGCTTCACCAGTGTAGGTTGCCCCTGACACGCCTTAGAAACATTGAATTCAAGATGCAAATCAATATTAGACAGCACAGATCTAGAATCAACTGTCCCAGAAACCCCTTCATTCTTCCCCCTTATTGCCCCTTAGGGCATGGAATAGAAAACTCTTTAAGAACAAGAATGGGGACTATTCACCTGAGCAAGTACTTATTTATTTATTTATATTTTTTAATGTGAGGCAATTGGGGTTAAATGACTTGCCTAGAGTCCCACAGTTAGTGAGTGTTATGTGCCTGAGGCTGGATTTGAACTCAGTTCCTCCTGACTCCAAGGCCAGTGCTGTATTCACTTCACCACCTAGTTGCCCCCTAAGCAAGTAAAAATAAAGATATGGGAAACTGACTACTTCTCCAGTGACCTGAAAAGCAAATGCCAAATACTATCCTTTTGAACTTCAATTTCTTAACTACTCATTACCCTACTCTCTGCCATGACTAACATATCATTTAAGGAATTTAAGTAACCCAAAAACAAAGGACAAATAACAACAACCAAACAAAAACATCAGGCACTTAACTATGTGACTAGCTGCCTTTGTCCTCAAGGAGCTTGATTTCTAATAAAGGAGCCAATGTCTCCTTCTTTCATTACAGAAATTAGAAGACATCTCCAATCTTCCCCCTTCTGAAATATATAGTATAACATACCATTCCAAAGGATATATTCTATTTAGGAGGCTGATTGATTGGACCAAGTATTTTTCTTGCCATTGTTCATTTTTTTGTCTCCAAAATAGCACCCAATAATTAAAAATAACTTTCTAATCTTTTAGAAAAATGTAGATAGACTCTGACATTTCTCAAACACCTCTGGATGGTTAGCCTTGATGGAAAATGAAGGATTTCTGTGTTGACATCACCTATTATTTATTGCAAGTAATTCTGGGGAGGTATAAGTAAGAGAAAATGAGCCTTAAAGAGCCTACTTGTTTATTCCTCTTCCCAGAATAAACAAACCCACCAAAATTGGGGAGGCATGAGAGTGGGGAGGGTGTTTAGGCAGGTTCAAATATTGAATAAAATATATTAAAATCATTCTGTCTCTATTTGTATGATACGCAAGGGAACCTTCCATGCACCAAGATGTATGCAAGCTAGTTTTCAACATGAGTATATTAACAAACCTGAAAGAGGTTTTATGAAATCCCCTTACAGGATTTCTAGATGAATATCACACTTTGTGCAGGTTGATAACTAGCTCAGTCCATTCATATATTCTTTAAATTCCCTGGTAGAGCAACAACCACAGTGATACTCCCAGGTTAGTGCCACTACAAATAGTTGTCCAGGAGTCCTTGATAACAAAGTTTTTATAGAGAATTTCTATTTCCTAAAAGCATACTTTTGCTTATGGGCAAATGCTTTACCAATTATCAAAATTATCTCACTTTCTATATCCTGTGGAGCCATATGTCCAACTCTTATGGGCAAGTTGGGTCTGCAGAAGGGATATTACTATTTCTTCCTTTAGGATTCTAGTTGTAACCCTGAGGGACTATGACTTCTAACACTGGCTCCTGAGCTTCCATCCAACAGCTATCTCTTATCAACAAGTTTATATCAATTAGCTTTTAGAAAAAGCATGTTTATTGAGAAGAAATGGTAAGGACAGCAGATATAAAAACTTCCCTCCAACCAAGAGAAGCTAATCACATCATCTTGCCTTGGGCTATAGCCTCTTAGCTGTGTCAAGGTCACAAATAAATATTCAATGGCTCTTGACACTAGGCTTAGTTGGAACTCTTAGGGTCTGTAACATCACCAAGAACTATTAAACTGGGTCTGTTAGACATATAACTTCATAGATGACTACTAGTTTTCATCTCAAGCAGATGACATATACCAATGTTCTGAATAGGTGAATGGAGTTAGGTCAGCTGTGATTACAAGTTAAAGTACATATATTCCTACTAAGTCTCTACAAAAAAAAAAAATATTCTTAAGCAAAGAGTGACTTTTTCCCCTCAAATTGAAATTGAAATTCTAATGGTTGTCAAGTTAACATGTATCACTTTCTTGGGTTAGTCAGAATACTACATATCACCACATTTAGAGGCAACTTAGAAACCAAGGAGTTAGGTGGTATCAGCTGAGTCCAGTAGGAGGCCTCAGAGAGCTTCCAGAACCAAGATTTGGAGTAATTTTTTCAACTTAAGAGAAGTGGTTAGAGCTAGTAGGAACTGGTTACAGGATACCAAGTAGATTATGGACAAATTAAAGTCTTAAATTGCTAGTTTGTGTAGTGAGGTGAACCAAAAGCAGAAGAACAGAAAGAAGAAAGACAACTAAGTCAACAAACTTAAGGGACAGATGTTAAAAAGGAAATTCTAGGTAGCTAAATGTCAAGTAGTGCTGGGTAGCAAGCTGAAGTGATGAGTTTAATGTACCACACATGCAGAAAAGATTGGATCTCATAATATTCCTTCTATTCTAGGTGTCTTTTAATGACAAAGGATGACATTTGATTAATCCATTGATTAAAGAACTTCTTTGGTCTCAACCCTTATGATGTTGTGTCTATGTTAGTTCTTTAAGGAGAGAGATTATCTCATTTAAAAAAATAGTAATCTCTATCCGATATGTGGCACAGTGTTTAACACAGAGATGGCCCTTAATACATGGTTGTTGATTGGTTGTTTTGTTGTTGTTGTTGTTTTGCATTTTATGGTGAATCTAAGCATTGCTATAGTGATAGAGATCGCATAAGGTGATATTGAGTACAAACCCATCTGCAAAATTTAATTTCATGAGTCCAAGTATTCATCAAATTTTATAGAACTCCACTTAGATCCAGGAAAACTTAGGATTAACCCTCTCTTTGCCCAGTTATGGGATGAATGACACTAGGCAAGTCCCTGGACTTCTCCGAGCTTAATTATTCATCAATTAAAAAAAAAAAAGAATATTAGTACAAGGTAATTGTAAAGATCAAATTCATCACATAAAGTACATTGTAGATCTAAACTGATATAAATATAAACTGTTTCTACTCTTAATATTACTCTCATATGAGTTAACAGATAAAAAGTGCTTTTCAAACCTTAACAAGCTATATAATTTCTAATTATTATTTTCCTTATAATTATCATTATCATCATTTTTAAGGAGAATCTGAATAAGGCAAATCTTCCTACCCATTTTTTGATGGATATTCTTTGCTAGTCACATTTTATCTAATTATAATGGTGACTTGGCCAATGGAGCTCTATCCTCAAAACATGTGCAGTGTTCTATCCCTGGCACCATCCTAGGTGGAAGAGGTGAAGCATCCTCCTTCTCATAAGTCATGTTGATTATGATGAAAAACCTCTGCTCCCTGATTTGGAGCATGCCTAGACATTCCATAACTCATTATGGTCTGTTAAACATGTGGTGATGAGATAGACTGTTGGTTTCTTAGCTAGAATGATGTAAATTAAAAATGTTACCTTCCCTGACTGCTATTCAGGTAAGAGAGACATGATTTAAGATTCTGGATGGAGAGAGGATGCAGGCCCTCCTCACCAAGGCCAGGAATATGATCCATAAATATGGACCTTATGTTCTTTGCCTCACTGTGTTTGTTTATTTGTTTTTGTTTTTTATTTCCCTACTTGAGATAAATGAGTATTGGAGATGGGAGCATCAGAAGTGCCAGAGCTAGTGTCTCTGCTGGGATTGGCTAGAAACATTGGGCCACCTATCTTATCCAGCCTAGGTTGAAGGCAACCTAGAGGGATCATCAGTAATTCATTTGTTTGTCTTTGTAATATCAGGAAGTAAAATTGGTAGGGTAAATATTTTTAGGAGCCATATTAAGTTTGAGCCCACTGTCCTCATGGACCAAGATTGTATAGGGAAGAGTACAAGCCTAGGTGTTGGTGGGGGGAAGGAGTGTTTCTAACTTTGGTTCTTGTTTTATCTTCTCAACAAGTGCCCCTTTTTAAAAATCTAATTTAAATCAATTCGCTAAAAGAAATAAGGAAACTAATTATTGGCAACAAACACTGAGGAGAACACTCTGGAGCTGGGCCTTGCCCTGGTTGCATTAGAAAAGAATCCTCCCACCCTCTCAGATTACCACTAGACTCTTAAGTGGGAGATGTAGCCTTGTTCCCTGACCTGACTCATCTGTGAAAATGGGAATGAGGATAAGAAAACTCATAGCTATACAGGACACGTATATTTTATGGTCCTGCTCCTTAGATCTGTCTGTGGATCAAAGAGAATCATAACTGAGAGAAGATATGTGGAATTCAAAGTAAATAAAATTTGAAGCTGGAATGCCCCCAGTGTTTTACATCACTCTCCTTTTTTTTTCTTTTTAACCAGATTATAGAGATGATTCATCTAGGCAACCTAAACTGAGTCCTTCATACATAGAAATGGTATCAGAATCATCATGAGAGATAATTTCCTTTCTTGGTTAATGTAGAAGATAGGGGAAATTTCAGATTTTTGGTACTTCTATGCTTAGCTCAATATCAGACTGAAAATCTTGTTAATTAGATAGCATCATCTAATCTAACTTTCTCTGTCTCAACTCCCTCCTCTATAAAATACAGATAATAATCCTTGAACTGCCGACCTACTCACAGGGCTAAAGTAAGTCTCTCATGAGATAGTGGGACCTTTTCAGAAACTTAAGGCAGTATACAATTGTTAGGGATTATTTGGAAGATGTTAGATTGACAACCTACCCCTACTATATAATAACTTGGTATCTTTATTGTTTTTTATGAGGTTAAGTATATTCAAGATAGATAATGAAAACACAAGTCCAGAATGGAGTTTTAAGAAATTTAGCTATAAATAGCCACAGATAGATTCCATATCTTACACAGAGACTATAAGAATAGAAGCTACAACGTATTAGTGCCAAAAAGGAAGGGGTTGTGAGATATAATATAAGCCAATTTGAAAAGAAAACAAAGAGAGAGAAAGAGAGGGGTGAGGGGGGGAAGGGGGAGGAGAGAGGAGAGAACAAAGTGGGGAAGAGGGAGAAGAGAAGAAGGAGGAAAGGGGGGAGGAGAGAGGAGAGAGGAAAAAGAAGAGAGGAGAAAGACACTCTCACAAAGGAAACAAGGGAATAATCCAAAGCATTGGCTTCTGACTTGATTTCTGGTAGAGAACATGAAAACCCCATAGTTCAGGGCCTCTAGCAAGGGGTCAGAGGAAAAGATGGGAAGAGAAAGAAGGGCCAAGGAGGCCACAGCTCTGACAGTCACAAGGTTTGATTTAACAGCAGAGTTTATTTTAAGTCACAGGTTCTTTCATCCAGGCAAGTGCCCTCTAGCCTGAGAAAGAGCTTTGCTGATTTTATAAACAGGTTCTGTGTAAGCCAGAGGATAGTTCCTGTTGACTTTTTATTGGATAGTTTATTTATTTTAAAAATTCTGTGGCAAGACCCATAGTCATTCTAAGAGCCCTGTTAAGGCCTCAACATAGTTATTTTTGACAAACTGAACTCTAGCTATTCTGTATTAATATATAGCTAAAACTGTTAGTCATCAGCCCATATTTGTGTATGCCCTAAGGTGATAGAAATTATTGATAACAAATATGTTGTGCTGTATCCCCCCTGATATATGGTAAGAAATATGATACCAAGGACAGTCTTATTTGATTTTTTTATATTTACTCAGGACCTTATATTTCTCTGAACATATAGGGTCTTTTTAATTAAAAAAAAAATTTACTCCATCCCATCCTGTTATCTACTAGCACACCAATGGCCCAGATAGTGTTTTACCTTCTGCCCTATTACTATAGACCATTTCTCAGAAGAAACACTGATTCCTTCAAGCCAAATACCATAGGCCTTATTCTCCTTCCTTGGAAAAGGTAATTTTGGGTATGTGGAGATGACTGGATGGGCTGGTGAATCAATCCTTAAATCATTCATGTAATCCCAGCCCTCCTCAGATGTTCAGTCCAAGCTTCATCCAATCCATCCATTCACCAGGAAAATAAAGACCAGCTAGTGTGAACATTGATCATCTCCCCTGCCAATGAGTGTGTACTGTCTTCTTCTCCCCTTACCAAAGACACTTTTTTTTTAATGTCCAGAGAATGATAATAAGGTCTTTAGTGTTACTACTGGAATATACTGCAAGTTAATATTACTGTTATTACTGTTACTACTGAAAAGTAGAATGGATCTAGTACCCTATAATTCCACACACAATCTTTATGATTGTATAAGTGTTTGACACTTAATACATGTTGATTCAGTGATTGGTTTTCTGAATGAAGATCTATATATAAAACTAGAGGGAATATATAAAAAAGTATGAAATCAGGTCATGTGATTGGCAAGATAGTTGGGTTATATTCAAAATAACTATTTAAAATTACATAAGAATGATATATACATAAAATATATAGAAATTAAGGTGAAATCAAAGAGTTAATAAAGAAACATCATATAAGGTAGAAGCCTTATGGAATAATGCCAGAGCTCTGTATCATTCCAGCTGAAGAGAGCATAGTACCACCCAACCAAGCCAGTGCCTTCCTAAAAATCATTGCACCATGCCAAATCATTTAATAAAAACCATAGGGCTTATGGGAATATAGAATTAGGGGCACACCACTTAAATACATTGTCAGCAACACATATAAGATAGGGGGAAAGACAGGAACCTCATAAAAATAGCATATTTTTCCTTTGCCAGACCAGGCCCCATGGGAAGCAGAGTGCTATAGGAAAGAAGGTAGGCAATAAGACTGAAACATAAGGACTAGGAGTTTGGGGGCTACATATATACCATATGTCATATTAAAACTGAACTAAGTTAAATGTTCTTGTTATGGAATTAGAGTAAATTTCTGTGCCAAGGAATTGGTTCTACTAGTTGATTTTTAAGGGAAAAATGACCAGTGGGTGCTTGTGGGCTAATGTTTAGGTGGACAGCCACCTCAGGGATATTCCTAGGACTATGGAAGTAGCAAAAGTCCTCTCTATGGCAAACTAGTGTGTTAGTGGTAATAAGAGTTGTACAAGTGAGTTTTAAAGAAAGAATACACATACTTATTATCTCTTAGCAAGGAGGCATTTTGCTACAGGTGCAGAATTAGGTATACTACCCAAATACATACATACACACACATAAATAAAAGATTAAGAAAAATTATGAGAGAAACTAAAATTCTCCAAGCATAATTAACAAAAGAGAAAAATAAATTTTTATTAGACAGTGACATGAAAGGCTATAGAATAGCCCTTTTCTCCCAAACAAATTCCAGTCAATATCTAAAATTTATCCCAGAAAGACAAATGGCAAAGAAAATATAAAAAAAATGCTGACTAGAAATAAGCTATCTCATCTAGTGCATAATTGCTCAAAAACACCACCAGAGACTGATAGAAAGATCATGATGGGGAAAACAATGTGAACACAATAAATTTGGAAGCTAATGGAGAGAGAATGAGGAACAACTATGGGTGCCAGCATGATTTCCCATAAATGTTCCAGAAGTCAATGAGTTCTCTGAATAAAAGGGGATGAACACATCTTAATTCGGTCAGTCAACTAGCATTTATTACTACCTACTATGTTCTAGGCACTGTGCTATGCACTGGGGAAACAATACAAGGCAATCAATCAATCAATAAAATAAACCATAAGCAAAACCATCCTTATTATTAAGGAATTTACAGTCTTATAAGGGAGTAAATATGTAAAAAAAAAAAAAAAACTATGGACAAACAAGATATATGAAGCTTAAATTGGGGCTTAGTCTCAGAGAAAAGTTGCATTAAGATTATGAGGGATAGGGAAAGGCCTTTTATAAAAGGTGGGGCTTTAGCTGAAACTTGAAGGAAGGTGATAGGAGGGAGCAATTAGGAGGGATTCTAGGCATAGGGGCCAGCTGGTGAAAAATCTCAGTGTTGGGAGATGGATTGTCCTGTGTGAAAACTGCAATGCGGCCAGTTTTACTGGATCACAGCAGTATATAGAAAGGATTAAAATGTAAGATGACTAGAAAGGTAAAAAGGAGCCTAGTTCTGAAAAGCTCTAAAAGTCAAACTGATGATTATATATTTGATATTGGAATTGATAGAGAACCACTGAAATTTATTGAATAGAGAGGTGACATGAACAAACCTGAGCTTGAGGAAGATCCATTTGATGTCTAGGTGTGGCATTACAACATAGTATTATATTATAGTAGGAAGAAACTTGAGGCAAGGCGAACAACCAACATGCTCTTGCAATAGTCCAGGTGTGAGATAATGAGGACCTGCCATAGGAGTATGACTTTCTCAAAAGAGAGAACTGGACATATGTGAAAGATGATACAAGGAAAGAAAGAGTAGGACTTGACAAGTTGTTGTGTAAGGAGGAGTGAAGTAACAGACTGAGGAGGTGAGGATCATATCTAGGTGGTGAGCCTGGGTAACTGGAAGGGTGGTGCTATCCTAAACAGTAACAGGGAAGCAAGGAAGAGAGGAGGAAAATGGAAAGATAAGGATAAAGATAATGATTAATATGTTGATTTTAAGCTGTCTGTGAGATATCCAGTTTGAGAAATCTCATAGGCTGACAGGGCAGCTAGGTGACATAGTTAAAAGAATGCCAGACTTGGAGTCAGGAAGACTTATCTTCTGGAGTTCAAATCCAGCCTCACACGCATACTAGCTGTGTGACTCTGGGCAATTCACTTAACCCCAATTGCCTTGCAAAAAAATAGTATAAAAGGAGAAAAGGGTTCAGGATGAATCTTTGGCAAACTCTCATGGTTAGCAGGTGTGACGTGAGTTAAGATCTAGAAAGGAGACAAATAATGAGCAGTCAGATAGGTTGAAGAACTAGGAAAGAAGAGTGTTATGAAAACAGAGAGACAAAAGAGTGTCAAGGAGAAGGGGGTATCCTAACAAAACTATGTTTGGACCATTGAAATTGTTTTGTAATCAGTCTTCCTGTCTCCAGTTTTTCCCAAATTCAATCAATCATTCACAGGGATGTCCAGGGAAATTTTCCTGAAGCAGGTCATGACACTCATCTATTCAATAAATTCAGTGGCTCCCTATTAACTCCAGGATGAAATATAATTTTGTCTTTATCCTGTTTAAAATTTTCTATTTTTGTAAGTATATATAGATACACATGCATATAATTTGGTACAGAAAAAAAGAAGCACAATTTATAAATAGGTAAGTATATAGATATTGTTTCATGCTCAAAATATTTTTTTTTCTGATTGCCATGTGATTTTAAAAGTTGGGAGACTTGTACTAGGCACAAAAAAAAATTTTTAAATAAATGGAAAAGGGAAGAATATTAAATGTATCTTTTAAAGCAATAAATCAAAGGAAATAATTTATACAGTGAATATTATAAAAACAAGCTTATGAAAATAGATACATAATAATAAAATCTCAAACAATGAATAGTTTAAAGAGTAAATCATAGAAAATAGAGAAAACTAAGGGAAAGAGAAAGACAAAAAATAAAAATATAACATTTGGGGGAGAAAACTAGAACAATTCTTTGACTAAAAAAAGCTTATATCATATATTAATAATATATAACAATGAATTAGTTATCTATAGATATAAGTTTGAGACCAAGGAAACAAAGTAATAAAAACAAAACAAGCACAGAAGGAAATCTTAAAAATTATATGATAAATAAGACAGCAAAATTATAAAACATAATAAGCAAAACTACAAGATAGTTCTTTAAAAAAACTAATAAAAATGTAAAACTTTTAGCTAAGCTGATTTAAAAAAGAAGAGAGAAAAAAATTGATGCCCTATTTTTTCATTGAAGAAGGTAAAATTACAGGAAAAAAGAAATAGAGAATTATCAGAACTTATTATAGAAAATGATCATCATTCTTCTCATCTTCATCAGTTTGTTTTCATCTGAGCCTTTGATTTCTTTGGTATAGGGAGTTTCTGGTAAGAAACTTCCTCTACTGAAGTAAATCATTCCCTTCTCTGAAGATAAGAACCTTAGATAGTTGCCTCAGGCAATGAAAGGCTAATTGACTTGCCCAGGGTAACACAGCCAGTAAATATCAGAAAATTGTCAGGAGCCAACTTTTTCCTTACTTCAAGGTTTGTTCTCTTATCTGCTATGTCATACTGCCTCTCTTTGCATAATCATATGCCACCAAAACTGAAAATTTAGAAATATTGGATTATCTCTAAAAATTCAAAATACTAAAATATTTTTGTCCTTCATTCTTGAAGAGGATCATAATATCAGGTAGGTGATGACATGACATGCAAATGAATTGGATTTAAGTGAGGGAGGGCCATGCAAAGTCATCAGGCTCACTTTCACCTCTGAAATCTGGATCCAGTGGCCAGATATAGATCAGGACAACAGGAGATGGCCCGGGATGCAGTGGGGGACTTTGGTCTTTTCAAGCTAAGGTCTTTAAAAGGCTTCAGTTTGATAGGCCCATTCAGTAATTAAGGATTAATAAAAATGAGATGAAGAATGGCCTCTTTAAAAAAAATAAAGTTGGGGGGGAGTCTGCATCTAGGTGGCTAAGTGGATAGAGCACCAGCCCTGACATCAGGAGGACCTGAGTTCAAATCTGGTCTAAGAACAGACATTTGACACTTACTAGCTGTGTGACCCTGGGCAAGTCACTTAACTCCAAATGTCTCACCAAAAAAACAAAGAAAAAAGGATCTGGGAAGGGAAGACCCTCAGGGTCTCTGGCCAAAGCAAAAATAATGATTATTTACATTCATTCTGAGGTCTGGAACTTTTTCTTTTTCTTTCTTGTACTCTTTACTTCTATTCTCTCTTCCCTTCCTTTCTTCCTTCTTTCCTTCTTTCTTTTCTCTCCACATAGGGTATCACACCCTTACCTGAGAGTGCTCTGCCCAAAGGGAATATAAATTTTAATCTCAGAAACTTATTTTTTGGCTTTATCTTTTTTCTCTTAAAGACCAGCCTTAACCCCAAATCACTCTGGTCCCAGACAACGCCATGCTTGGTTTGGTCCTGAATGGCTCAGAATGAATGTAAATAACAATTGTTTCTGTTTTGTCCAGAAACCTTAAGAGTGTTCCCCTCCAAGATCTTTTTTTTTTTTAAAAGAGATCATTCTTTGCCTCATTTTTATTAATCCTTACTCACTGATTAGTCTCTGTCTCAGTCAAATTGAGACCTGTTAAAGACTTTAGCTTGAAAAGGCCAAGTTCTCCCACTGCATCATAGTCCATCTCTAATTGTTGTGATCCATATCAGGCCACTGGACCAAGATGGCTCCAGAGGAGAAAGTGAGGCTGGTGATTTTGCAAAGTCATCAGGCTCACTTTCACCTCTGAAATCTGGATCCAGTGGCCAGATATAGATCAGAACAACAGGAGATGGCTCAGGATGCAGTGGGGGACTTTGGTCTTTTCAAGCTAAGATCTTTAAAAGGCTTCAGTTTAATAAGCCCATTCAGTAATTAAGGATTAATAAAAATGAGATGACACTCATCTATTCAATAAATTCAGTGGCTCCCTATTAACTCCGGGATGAAATATAATTTTGTCTTTATCCTGTTTAAAATTTTCTATTTTTGTAAATATATATATAGATACATATGCATATAATTTGGTACAGAAAAAAAGAAGGCTGTACCTCCCTCACTTGAATCCAATTCACTTGCATGTAATGGCATCACCTCCTGATGTCATAGTCCTCTTCAAGAATGAAGGACAAACAACAACTTCAATGAGTAGAGAAGGCAAATTTCCAGTTGGGCAACCAAAATAAATAGAGAATCAAATAAAGATCTTCATCAATTTTAGTAAAGAAAGTTGAAATAGCTGTGTATAAAACTGCAAAACATAGAAGGATGTGAAGGGACAACAATCTTATCTGAGATGAATTTAGTCAAAGCTATAAACAATGTGAAGCTAGGTGGCAAGTTTCAACTCAGGTCTTCTTCACTAATTCCTGCCCTCTATCCACTAGGCCACCTAACAGCATAGGGTACTAGTATTATTAAATCTAAATTTGAAAGGAATGCCTGAGGCCCTCTAGTCCAACCCCTTCATTTTCAGATGGGGAGACTGAGGGGTGATTAAGTTATTTTCTGAAGGGCAAACAAGTCATTAATTGGATTTGAACCCAGATATTCTGACTGTAGAAGCAGTGATCTTTCCACTGTACCATGATTCTTCCTATCTCTTTCTCTTGAGAAACCACAGAAAGAATACTGGGTTTGGAATCAGAGACCATGTGTTCAAATCCTCAGCTTTCCCATTCACAACCTGAATGACTTTAGGAAAATTATTTGCCTTCTCTCCCACAGTCTTTCTGTATGTAAAAATCCATCTTCTCTCCATTAAGGTGCTCAGATTCTTAAAATCTAGCCAATGGCTACGATTCTCTCTAGCCTGATTATCAATATGAGTGTCACAAATATTCAGATTCCTTAAGAATGTGGCCAATATAGTAAATCTTTAATAAATCTTGTCTTTGGCTGAAAGAAGGTTTGGGTCAAATTCATTCAGGCAGGAACCAGGTGTTACTATTTTGAAGACCCAGTACCCCAAAACCTCAACAATGGCATCACAAAGATTTGGACATGACTGAAAAATGACTGAATGACAACTCTTAATACCTACAGCAATGTATTACATACTTGGCGTAGAGAAGTGAGTATAGGGAGTACAGCATGGTGCTGGCCCTATGATTTCCTTGCTATGAGGTATGACAAATGATTTTTAATAATCATTATCTTGGAGATTCAAAGCTTTCCCCAGGCTCTTCTTCAAAAGTTCAGTTTCTTCTTCAGAAAGACATTATAGATAATGAGATTGCATTAAGTCTCCTTATCCTGGTCCACCTCCAACCCAAGCTTGGAAATAACTTAATCTTGGGTAGGGAGGCCTACCGTGTTCTCCTCAGGGTTAGTGGAGATAGATTCTTACCAAGGTTTTTCTCCTTTTCTACTTTCTTATCCAGAAACCAACCATTGTGGGAAATCTGTCTCAAGACTTACCCAAGCTAAGATGAATGTATCCTTGCTCATTGTGTTTGCTCAAACAGGTCTGGGAAAATGTTGATTCTCCAGATTGTCAAGGCATATGGAAATTGATGTCTCTTTGACCAAGATGTAGGTGTAGTACCTGAAGACCTTCATTTTAATATGGTCCACCTTCCAGTGTGTTAACCGATCATATTTGATTGGAACCCCTTGGGAATACCTACTCCTTGAAGGACATAAATACATCGTGTACGTCACCCATTGCCAAGTCTTATCCAGTCTATCTCTACAACATGTCTAATGTTTGTTACCTCTCCACTTACACAGCTTCTATCCAACTTTAGGACATCATCTTATCTGACCCAGAATGTTGTAATACTCTCATTTTTTTTTAATTTCCCTTCTTCTGTCTCTCTCCTCCATAATTATCCTACATACAGCTGCCAAATTAATATTTCTAAATCACTGATCTGATCATGTCATTCTCCTAATCAAAAAATCCTCCATATTTCACTACTGCATCTTCAAACTCTTCAGCCTGACATTTAATGTATGAACAAATTACTCAGAACAAATTATAACTTTGAGATGGTTTCATTTAGTGACAACTAAGGTTATGTGTCTGCTTCTACTGACACTGTTGCCTCAGCAGTCTAACAGTGACCAGATAAAAATAAATTGAGCTTGTTTCCTCATATTTAGTTAATTCTCTAAAATTTAAGTGCTAGATTTCATGACACATGTTTTGTTGCTCATTTAATTTGACAATTTTTAAAAATTAATATTACTTCAAGAAAATATGAAAAAGTTGTAGCTCTTAAAAAACGCCCTTCGATGACTATTGGAAATGATGCAATGGATGTTGATGTAAGGAAATCAGGCATTTAAAGGCTCATTCAAAACTACAATTAACGCAGATCAGTCACACCGAAGCCCAAAGGAATATGTGATAGAAAATGAAAAATACTATGCAAAATTGGTAAACTATTACAAAAAATGGTATAATTTATCCTTAGAAAACAAGCGAAGACATCCAGAGAAAATTGGCAGTGGTTAAATTATTACTGATTCCTTTAAAATGTGTGGAGGTTTCTTGAATTTGGAAGAACATTGAGATTTTTTTTAAAGCAGCAGATAACCATCACTATGAAGAAATAAATAAATAATATATGAATATATAGATATACATATCATGGGAGAGCCAATAAAAATAACTACAGTACTAATTATTGGAATATACATACACACATGTACACTTATGTATATATTTCTGGTGAAACTAGTTTTTTTTTTAATTCAAGCCTATATCAAGGTCATTGTTAGAAACATGCAAATAAGAGTATAAGATCGAAGGTTATTTATCAGACTATAAATAATCTACCTCCACAAATAAAAGACCTTTGAGAATTTTTGTTTTAATTATAGTAGACTTGGATTTCTGATACATACTATAGAAATGTTGAAGTCTAAAACATATTTTGCTATTGCAAGAAACATTTTTTTAAAATTATAGAACTTCTGAAATGCAGATGAAATACTCTAACACAATTTTATGTTTTGTTACACATCAAGAATGGTTAAGGAATTTATCAAAGAAATAGAGATAAACCCACTTCAGTAGCCTGTAAACTCTTCTGTTTTAACTCATTGAAAACAAAATCAAGTCTCTTGGAAAAATGGACTATTAGTCAAAGGTGCACACAATATCCAATGTGGTATAGGATTTCATCATGAAGAATTGAGGAATACATCAAAATCTTGTGAAATCAAAGTCACCTTGCATAGAACAAGCTATTGCAGCAAAAGTATATATAACATTAAATTATTGAAGAGATTTTTAAAGGGTACATCATTTAGTCAATATTTCATTTTTTCTTCTTTAATTTGATCACCAATAGAGCACTGCGTTCTGTACACTTCAGAACTCTAAAGATACACATTTTGTGATTGTGAAGACTCCCTAACCAAAAAAAAGTCACAATCAATATCCCTGTGTGATTTGTCAGATTATCTTTTAAATTTGTTGTGACCAAACATTGCATTAACTTGAAGTCAACCTAGTGATGAGAATTTCCAAATGTAGCTGGGATGATCCTCTGACAAGTGACTCATGCAGTATTATATAATGGCAATATTCATTATTATTTTTCGCTTGATTGAACATCTCAGAACTTGGTCTTTGTCACCAGAATACATAAGAACCCATTGTCCCTACTACGCCACTATATAACATTAGATTAGTTCTTTAGCAGAAGGCTTTGTACCTGGTAGATTTTTAATAAGTGTTAATAGAATGAATGAATGAGGAAAAATTCTCAAGATTCCTCTATAACAGTTATAGGCTTATAGGAGTTAGAGCTGCAAGGAAAGACAATATACAATATAAAAAGGAATTGGAATCTAGGATCAAAAGTTCAGGGTTGAAGTCTGGCCTCTTAATTAATAATTGAGAGTCTGGATGCCTGTCCAGGCCTCACATCCCTCCTCTGTAAATTAAGGACTAGATAGTTGCTTATAGAATTAAAATAGTCATCAAAAATCATTAAGTTCCATTTCCTCATTTTGCATGTAAGTAAGTGAAGACATAGAGAAAAAGGAATTGATTCCCTTGGATGATTTAATGGCACTCTAGGACATCTCTTGTTATTTTAAGGGGTGTCAGGAAATTCTCAATCTAAACAACATTTTAAGGCATAGGCCAGCATCAAAGAGATTATGAAATAAAACTGAGTGCAATTTAAGTAGGACATTCTAAAAAGACTGATAATTTTTGCTGTATAGATATTTTCTGCCAGTAGTTTGGGCCTATTCAATAAAGATCTGTTTAATTATTCTATATTTTGCCAGTCTATCTATCAGGTAGAAGGTGGAAAGTGGAAGACACTCTAGAAAGCACAGATTAATGAATGTTCATCTTTTCCTTAAAAGTGACAGGAGAAGGCAGAGTTGGGGTAGAGAATAGACTGAAAATCTCCAAGGAATGTACTAATTACTAAGCTGAGGTATATTTTCAGTGCCTAGATATAACTGCATGAGAAGACCCCCAAGGAATATTAAAGAATCATCAGACTGACAATTTGAATTTCTGTTGAAACCTATCTAATATATCAAATGAATGTACAGTAAATAAAAACCCACAATTGATTATCTCTCTCCAGGGAAATAAAATAGAGCTCTGTACCCCAACAGGATGTTTCTATAGTATAGATATCTCCTAAGTTGGGTAATACCTCATCTCTCTCTGCTTATGGAATCAGCTTACTGGAAACAGTTTAGCACCTCAACAAAGTTACCAGTCAAGAATCTCCTGCATCTGAGATAAAACAATTTACCAAATGGGAATGTTTTCCTGTTTCTGTTGATAGTGTCACCATCCTTCCTTTCAACTGGTAGTGAAAACTAAAGAGTTAGGTTGGATATTTCCCTTTCCTCTCCCCTCTCATCTAATGAACCAACAAATCCTCTTGATTCTAACTCCTCATTCTTTCTCTCATACACTCTACTTGGAGCCATGTACACAGGTAGTACAGTATATACAGGTTTGAATGTGAGTTCAAATCTAGCTTCATACATTGTATGTCCATGGTCAAGTCATTTAACCACTCCGCTTCAGGTTCCTCACCTGTAAAATGTGGATAATAATAGCAGATACCTACCATGGTTGTTTGTGAAGGTAAAATGAGATGTTTTATTTTTACTTTTCATTATTCCCTTTTATAAGATTTTGAGTTCCAAAATTTTCCCTTCCTCCCTCCCCAAGACAGCCTGCAATCTGATATTGGGTATATATGTACAATAATATTAAATATAAACCCACATTAGTCATGTTGTGAAAGAAGAACCAGAACAAAAGGGGAAAACACAAGAAATAGAAAAAGAGAGAGAAAATAGTTTGCTTCTATCTGCTTTCAGACTTCATAGTTCTTTCTCTGGATGTTGATAGCATTTTCCATCATGAGTGTTTTGGAGTTATCTTAGATCATTGTACTGCTGAGAAGAGCTATGTCTATCAAGGTTGATCCTCACACAATGTTGCTGTTACTGTGTACAGTGTTCTCTTGGTTCTGCTAACTTCACCCAGCATCAGTTCACGTAAATTTTTCCAAGCTTTTCTGAAATCTGCCTGCTCATCATTTCTTATAACACAACAATATCCAATTACATTCATATATCACAACTTGTTTAGCCATTCCCCAATTGATGGATATCCACTCAATTTCCAATCTTTGCAACCACAAAAAGGAATGCTATAAACATAAAATGAGATGTTTTAAAGCACTTTATAAAACTTAAAAGGGCAGTAGGGTGGTCCAGTGGATATAATGCTGGACCTGGAGTCACAAAGACTCATCTTCCTCAGTTCAAATCTGGCTTCAGATATTTACTATCCACATGACTTTTGGCAAATCATTTAACCTTGTTTGCCTCAGTTTCCACATCTGTAAAATGTACTGGAGAGGGAAATGACAAACCATTCCAGGAGATGTTGTACACAACTGAAAAACAACTGAACAACAAGTATTATTCTAAGTCAATCTTTTTATAACCACCTATATCTTCTTCGATCTGTCCCATGCACTTATTGCCTGACCAAGTTGATTATGTAGAATTGTGATCAAAGCACTCCAGTCCTCAAAATCCTTCAGTCTTACTCACTGCCTACAGAAATAACAAATTTGTAGTATGACATTCAAGGCTTTTTATCATGGTTCTAATTTATTTTTCAGGACTTCTGTTCATTGATAAAATCATCATACAATCATAGATTTCTTTCTGAAAGACATCAAGCTCTGTATTTCATTTAAAATATGATGAAAATGTGGTCTAAAGAAGCAACCCAAGATGACACAATTAATAAAATGGTAGACACAGAATTTTAATGCAGATCCTTTGATATTATATTCAGAACTCTTTATATTTTAATGTGAATTCCTTTCATATATATTTGTAGAAAAATTAGACTTATCAATTTCCTCAAAATACATGCCATGGTTTTATAGCTTATGGTGCTTGTTTATGTTGTTCCATTTATCTAGACTATTTTATCCCCTACCACTTCCTTTTTCATCTTTGCCTATTAAAATCTTGTTAATCTTTAAATCTCCAATTCTACTATCATTTTCTTCAAGATGTCTTCCTTACCTCACTCAACTAGAAGTGGTCTCTTCCTCCAGAGATTTATTATATCATCCCATTTTTACTACATATTATAACTAGCTATGTGTGTCTTATTGTCCTTAATAAGTTGTTATACCTAGGGGATCAAGAAATGCATTTTATCAATCTTTATTTTTCTCCTAAGCAGCCAGAAAGAAACAATTCAAGTATTGTGGAAACACAATCAGGATAACGCAAGATTTAGCAGCTTCTACATTAAGGGACCAGAGGGCTTGGAATACAATATTCCAGAGGGCAAAGGAGATAGTATTACAGCCAAGTATCACCTACCCAGCAACACTGAATATAATACTTCAGGGGAAAAAATGGATATTCAGTGAAATAGAGGACTTTCAAGCATTCTTGATGAAAAGACCAGAGCTGAATAGAAAATTTGGCTTTCAAATACAAGACTCAAGAGAAACATGAAGAGGTAAACAAGAAAGAGAAATCATAAGGGATTTATTAAGGTTGAACTGTTTACATTCTGCATGCAAAGATGATATTTGTAAATCATGAGACCTTTGTCAGTTTTAGGGTAGTTGAAGGGAAAAAAAACATATGTATGTATATATAGATAGGTAGATAAATAGAGGGCACAGGGTGAGTTGAAGATGAAGGGGTGATATCTGGAGAATAAAATTAAGGGGTGAGAGAGGATTATACTGGGAGAAGAAGAAAGGGAGAGGTAGAATGGGGTCAATTATTTCACATAAAACAGACAAGAAAAGGCTTTTACAGTGGAGGGGAAGTGGGGGAAGATGAGAGGGAATGAGTGAATCTTATTCTCATCAGATTTGGCTTAAGAAGGGAATAGTATACACACTCAATTTGGTATGGAAATCTATCTTACCCTACAGGAAAATAGGGGGGAAGGGGACAAGAGAACAGGGGGATGATAGAGGGAAAGGCAGATGGGGGAGGGTGTAATCAGAAGCAAACACTTCTAAGGAGGGACAGGGTCAATAGAATAAGTGGGTGATGGGATAGGATTAAGGGAAATATACCTAGTTTTTCACAACATGACTACTGCAGAAATGTTTTGCATGACTACACATGTATAAACTGTATCGAGTTGTTTGCCTTCTTAGTAAGAGTGGGTGGGGAGGGAGGATGGGAGAAAATTTGGAACCCAAAGTTTTAAAAAAACAAATGTTGAAAAATGTTTTTACATGCAACTGGGAAATAAGATATACAGAAAATGGGGTATAGTAATCTATCCTGCCCTACAGGAAAATTGAAGGGGAAGGGGATTAGAGAAGGGGAGGGGGAGACAGAAGGGATGACAGATTAGGGGAAGGGGTATTCATAAGGTCCACTGTCTTGGGGTGGGGAGGGACATGATGGGGTGAAAATTTGGAATTCAAAATCTTGTGGAAGTGAATGTTGAAAACTAAAAATAAATAAATTAATAAAAAAGCCACATATCAAAAAAGAAAGAAAGAAAGAAAGAAAAGAAAAAAGAAAATTAGAAGGTTGAGCTAGAATCTATCTTTCAGGTATTTTCCACCTCTAGATCTTATGATCAGAGAATAGTAGTATACTTTAAAATTTTCTGGATTATTTGATATTATGATTTTCTCCTCTGTTTTTGAAGGTATGTCAGTTATATTTTATGTAGCTCACATGTACCATTACCACAAAGTTCTCTGCTTAGTAAAGATGAACTAAGTCTAGATGTCTAATTGGCCTATATATAATCTACAAGAATACGGATTTTAATTATCTAGTAATAAAGAGAAAGTCCACTTGGCAGATTCTTTCAGTATGAGGCATTTGTGGCATATTATCTTTTTGTAGGGCCAATTCAAATATTATTCTCCTTCAAATATTGGACTACATTTTTTAGGGAAAACTTTTTGCCTCATTGAATCATAACATGCAGGACTGTAAGAAAAGGCACTTGTACCATGGGACTAGACTCATTGAGTTTAGAGAAATGTTTAATTATCACATGAATTCTACAGAATTCTAGGGCATAGAGGGATTAATATCACAGGGAGTCTGGGTGGCACAGCAGATAAAGCACTGGCTTTGGAATCTGAAAGACTCATCTTCATGAATTCACATCTGATCTCAGATACTTACTAGCTATGTGATAACAGGCAAGTCACTTAACCCTGTTTACTTTGGTTCCACATCTGTAATATGAGCTAGAGAAGTACATGGCAAATAACTCCAATATCTTTGCCAAGAGAACCCCAAAATGGCATCATAAAGAGTCAGGCACAACTGAAACAATGGAGCAACAACTGGTCTAAAGTTGATTGATAGACATGGCATACACATAAGTTAACAATATGTTTCTTTTTTCTTGAAGATTTCTCCCAGTTTATACAATGATTTAATCTACAAATATAAAGACACTGACACAAGTCTTTACAATAGAGAAAATTTTGAGGGGTTTTTTTTTGTACTATTTTTTTTTTAGTTATTTATAAACTATGTCCAGGGAAGTGGTGATGTATCACTCTTCTCAGGAACCTGAAACCTTCCCATTAACATGGGAATCATGTTAATGCCTCTTAAGAGTCATGATCATGGACCTTGACTTTATTTCTGACTGTGTGTCTCTGCTATATCTGGTGCTAGTACAATATTCAGAATCAATGACAATGGATAAGAGAAAGTAAAGAAGAAAAATCATAAAATGAGAATATTAATATCAATAATAACATCTAGTATTCATATATAGCTTTCAAGTTTGCAAAATACTTGATATGCACACCTCATCTGATTGTCACAGCAAGTCTGCTACAGGTCTTAAAAACCCAACTTTATAGATTAATAAGTAACGGATGAGATTACTTGAGCAATTTGCCTAGTCATAAAGTATCTTAGGCAGGATTTGATTTCACAAGACTCAAAATTCAGTGCTCTAGAACTGTAAAAAGTTCTAGACATTAAGAGTACAATTTAAAAAATGCTTCTGCTTGAACTGAAATATTACTTTAGAACATATGGAAGCAGTATCTAAAAGCTGAAAATGTATCTACACATAAGTGCTTGGCACTCTTACTGAGATCTAATTTTGGTAATATCATGGTTGGATTTATTGTGATCCCAAACACCTAAGGGACATGAATTAGTGAGGAGTTTATCTGTGTGACTTTATGCAAGCACAAAAATCTTTAAATGCCTCAGTTTCCTCACTTACAAAAGGAAAGTTATAGGCTAGAGAAACTCAAAGATATCTTCTAATACTACCCTTTTATGACCTTTTATTTAAGCTCCCACTCACTAGATATTTAATTCTGCCTCTGCAATGAATTCTCCTAGCATCAAGAGCTTTTTCTTCATGATCCTCTGGAAACTTTGGGAGAATTTGAGAGATTGTTTGAAACCCTCTGAAGAAAACATTTACCAATATGTGGTACCACTATATGGATAACAACATATGACTTTTTTATTTCTTTCTGATTCTGCTTGCCTTTTTTAAGAATTCAAGGTGAATCCAGCATTTTGATCTTGGAACAACTGAGATGGCTTGATGAAACAGATTATTTACGTGTGTGCATATGTGTGTGAGTATGCATATATAGGTTTTTGTGTGTATATTTATGAACATATACTGAAACATTTTCTCATATGTGCATATATATGCATATATTAAAAATAAAAATTACTTAAATGAGAGAATTATGTTCTGCTGTGGATGGATCGATTTTCTAAAATGAACGCTAAAGCTCTAAAAATGGCATTGGATTGAGGGAATTTTTAAAAAAATATTTCTCACTATCATAAAAGCAACTATTTTGTGACATAAAATTGAAAATGTAGGGGTTCTGCAGAGACCACCTGAAAATTCTTTTCTTTAGGACTTCTTAAAACTTTTTTCTATTCCTGACCCATGCACATCTATTCAGTAAAATAACTTCATTATAAGAAATCAGAATACTAGAGCTTTATAACCAAGTAATGAAATGATTATCAAACCATTTTATACCTTAACACAATTCTAACAGAGACTATCTCTACATTCAAAGACCCTGATTTCTTTCCTTCATCCATTCTATTGACTAGGCTAACCCATTGGTTTTCTCAGTATATATGACTTTTTCTATCAAGATTATAGATTGCTGAAACTTGGTGTATGTTGAAGTCAGTTTGAGGAACTGTTAAATTTTCATTGAGGATATTTATACCTTCAAAATCCCAAATACTGCGATTCAGACTTGATTTATTGTGTTGTTGATTGTCTAGGCTTGAGAAAGTAATAATGGTGCAGATTTAACTTACAAGTGTGTCATGCCTACTTTTAATTTTCTTTTGGAGAGCTGGTTATTAAACATTTACAAGCACATCACTATATCTTTGAGGCTACCTTTTCCACCCTGAACATTTTAGAAATGAAGAATATAAAGCCCAGAGATGTTTAGTTAGTAAGTATTATGTTTGGGATTATCACACCATCAAGTAATATTCATGAAGCACATAAAGAAGCACGCTATAACTGCAACATGCTATAACAGTCATATCAATCTAATCTGCCTGCCTAATTTCAGGCTAAAGAGTAAATGACATACAGTCTCTTTTATCTTCAGATCAGCAGTCTTAAAGTCCCCCAACTTGCCCTCTTTTCCTCTGCCCATTTCAAAAAAGAGAATATTTAGGAAAGAATGCACCATATATCTGAGATGAATCCAGATCCTCCAAACATAGCCCAAGCTTTTATAACCAAAGTTTTCACTAAGGAAAGAAGTGTTTTGTTATAAGGGAAAGCACATATACATAGAGTTAGGAAACCTAGGCTTGATTTCCAGGTAGGTCACTAATGACCTCAGTATGTGACATTGAAGGAAACTTTTCATTGCTCTGAACTTTCTTTTTGTAAAACAAGGAGGCTAGACTAGATGATATCTTAAGTTTCCTTCTAATTTTATAGATTTTTCTGATTCAAAAGAAAAAAAAACACAGATAAATTTCCAATTACAGTTTCAAGTCAGAAAGACACAAGGCAAAAAAAAATCATCTTTTTTTGGAAAATGAAACATAATTACTTGTCTGAGAAGCCTTTCTTAGATACTGATATGATGTTCATTTAAATTTCACATTTCAACTCAACAATGAAATAACTCCCTTCTATAAGCAACAAAATCAGTCAAATATTGATTGTTCTTAATAATGAGAGAATTGGGGAAAGCATAGTAGGGTCAAATGAAACCAACAGTAAAACAAAACAAACAAAAAAACCCTCTTTTTGTTGTTGGTTTTTCAACCTTATTCTACTAACAAATTAACCCCTTTACCAACACACATGATCCCATCCCTTAATGAGGGGCTAATTGGATTAAATTTAGTTTTTCCAATATCTTCCTAAAGATTAAGGTTCTGAAGGTACAGTATCCAGTTCAGGACCCAAAATGAAGATTAGCTTCATAATAGCTCAGCAGGGTTCAAACCAAATATTCAAACCTTTCCTGTCTAAGAAAGGAGAGGGAAAGTAATGGTGAATTTCCCACACAGAGTTTAGACAGCAGGATCTTGATCTGCATTGGTCCTCCTTTACTGCCCTAAGGCCTGCCCTGGGTTGATAAAGTCATGCTAAATAGAAGAGATCTATGCCCTACCACTAGGTGTTTTCAATTCACCTAGTTGACTATTTTTTCTTGCCCTGAGGACAGAAAGTAATAGCTTAGGAATGACTATACTAAGAAACTAGCTGACCAGGGAATCTTCAGGTATCTTTGAGAGAGCCACTGAGAATCATCTAGTTTTTCAATGTATTAACACAGCATTTTAACTAGCCATGTATACTTTGTACTTTTCTTCCCAAGAACACTCATACTTACTAATTCCTTCACAAATGTGAAGATCAAACATGTATACCAAGTCCTGAGCAGCCATCTCCTGAATATTTTTCACTACTGGGGGATGGGATCAAGTGATTCAATACCAACTCATGATCATGATGATCAATTAGATAACCACAAATAGCAAATTAGTCAAAAAGATCTGTCCTTCTAAGAATAGATTGGTACACATTCTACCTTTGCTAAGAAGCAGAAGATCCCCATGGCTGAAGAGTAACACACTGTAAACACATGTATGTGTGCTTAGAATAAGTAGTGAAAACAAAACCCAAACTTCTTTACATTCTTTTCCACTTCAAACCATTCTAAGCCTCCACAGGCTTACCCAAGCCCTTTAGCCACCCCTTCTACTTTGCTTTCTTTGCTATATAATGTCATAATTTAAGTGTCATCTTTGACATAACTGATAGAACTACTTTCCTATTTTGAACCCTCATGCATATTTAGCAAGTTTGGTATTGTAATAGAAATTGGCTGCTCCCTATCTGAGGCAGTATCATTGACTAGGGAGACTCATTTTAGGATTTTTTTAAAGTAAATAGTTCTTTATTATCATAAAAATAGTGCCTTTGAATTTATTTCTGAGATGAATTTTGAAAGGAGAAAAAATGGCCCATTATATCCACTGGTAGGGTTTGATGGCAAAGAAAAAGCAGCCAGGTACAATGGCTAGACACATGAAACAAATCATAGCTTACTCTTATCTTTCATCTCCTCTTTCCCAAAATCCTGAATTTTCACATTTTCAATAAGAACAAGGTGTTCACCAAGACGTTAAGGGAAGCCTTTGCAAAGCAAGAAAGAAATGTCTTTGTTTCCTTATGGCTCTCCAACTCTTCCTAATTTTTTTCTGGTTTGCATGTGGGCAGTTCTCTACTCCATGCACCTGGTCAGCCAATCAAAACTTTTAGTTTGCTTTCCTTGCCAACACCAATACCACTTGATATATAACTGCCACTGGTGGAAAGTAAGTCTAAGAGCATTAGGATTGGCAAGCACTTCCTTAGCTACCAGTCCTGCTCCATCCCAGCACCTGCTGCCATCATCATGGAGAAATACTGAATACTGCAGCCATAACTATGGAAGCCTCAGAAAAAAATTCTTGCCAACAAATTTCTTGGCACTGTCAAATCATTTGACATCAAAAATGGAAATAATTTTATCTGTGGGGGAAAAAAGCCACTATCGTTTGCCTAAGGACAATGGAATCATTTCATCTAATTTGCACCTAAAGCATTCTATATATGTTGGCTCTTTGAATGGAATGTGTGCTTTTTGAATGGAATGACTATTACTTTTCTAAAATTATCCACCTATCATGCCCCAAACTCAGTTTTACCTTTTCTAGGCTAAACATCTTGAGCCCCTAGAATCATAGATTTTGAGCTAGAAGTATTTAAGAGACCATTGAGTCCATCAGGTCATCATACAGATGATGAAATTGAGACTAGGATTGGTTGGGAGGGGAAAGCTAGATGGCAGAGTGGATAGAGTAGCAGGCCTGGAGTCAGGAAGACACATTCCTGAGTTCAAAACTGGCCTCAGATATTTGCCAGCTATGTGACCCTGGGTAAATCACTTAACCCTGTTTACCTCAGTTTTTTCATCTATAGAATAAGCAAGAAAGGGAAATGGTGAAGCATTCCATGATCTTTCCCAAGAAAACCTCAAATGCAGTCACAAAGAGTTGAACACCACTGAAAATGACTGAACAACAGCGAGGTTAAGAGATTTACCCAAAGTCATATCAATAGGAACAGGCAAAGGTAAAATTTTAACATATATTATCTGACTCAAGGCCATTTTTCCTTTATATTGTATCATGCAGCCTCCAGACCTCCTGCCCTTCCCATCTCCTCTGATTATGCTCTACTTTATCAAATTCATTCCTAAAATGTGACCTACAGTTGATGAAAACAATCACGTATGACCTGATCCAAGACAGACTGCATAGGGTCTGTCAATTACTTACTTCTGGGTGCTGCTAAAACTGTACTAGTGATATTGGCTGTCACAACACACTATGAGTTACTCTGAGCTTGTAGTCCACCAAAACCCATAGATCTTTGTTCAGACAAATTGCTTTCTACCCATGTCTGCTCCATCTTCTGTCTGTGAAGTTTTTTGGTTTTTTTTGGTTTTTTTTTTTGAATCTAGGTGTAAGATTTAACATATATTCACTTTTAAATGTCATCATAGTAAATTTGGTCTAATGTTCTAGCCTGCCAAGATCTGTGAATCTTGACTGTTATCCTATTTGTGAGGTGGTACTCCAAAGTTTGTGTGATCTGAATATTTTTACAAACACACCATTCATACCTTTGTACAAGTCATTAATAAACATCTCAAACAACATAAAATGAAGCATAAATTCATAGGATATTCCAATAGACACTTCATTTCATCTTAACATTAAACTTATCAGAGAAGGAAATGAGATTTCCTGATAATACCTGTTCTTAATCAAGCCATTATGTTTTTTGGTGATCACCATTTTCTTTTCTTGATATTCAATAAACATACTATAATATGAGCTAGATTTTTCCCAGCAATTGAAGTCAAGCTGACTGACGTGTACTTAGTGTAATTAAAATTTGCATGATTAAAAAACACCAACAGTGGTTCAAAATTATAGATGGCAAGAATCACCATTATCACCATTATTGTTGAATATCACATTAGAAATGCTAACTATAGGAATAAAAGAAGAAAATGAAATTGAAGGAATAAGAACAGACAAAAAGGAAACAAACTTTCACCCTTTGCAGAGGATATGGTAGTATCCTTAGAGAATTCTAGAGAATCGACCAAACTAGTTGAAACAACAAACAACTTTACAAAGTTGCAGGAATATAAAAAAATCACATAAATCAAAAGCATTTCTATATATTACTAACAAAAACCAACAGGAAGAGATAGAAAAAATCCGTTTAAATAATTGTGGAAAATATAAAATACTTGAGAGTCTATCTTCTAAGATACATACAGGGATTATATGAACACTATCATGAGATACTTTTCACACAAATAAAGACAGGACTAAAGAATTAGGGAATTGTTAATTACTTATGGGTAGGCTGAGCCAATATAATAAAAATGACAATTCTACATAAAATAATCTACTTATTCAGTGCCATATCACACAGACTACTAAAGAGTTATTTTATAGAGCTAGAAAAAATAACAAAGTTCATTCAGAAGAACATATAGTCAAGGATGTCAAGGAATCAATAAAAATAAATATGAATGAGGAAGTGTGGGAGTATTTTAAAACTGTTTCAAAGTGGTAATCATTAAAACAACCTGGTACTGGCTAAAAATAGAATGGTTGATCAGTGGAATAGATTAGTACACAATACACAGTAGTAAATAAGCATAGTATTCAGTGTTCAATAAACCCAAAGATCCAAGAATTTGGGGCCAGAACTCACTAATTTCTTAGACTATTGGAAAGCTGTTTGGCAGAAAATAGGCATAGACAAACATTTCACATTTTATACCAAATGATGAGATCCTTATTGTGGAAGTAAGAGAACCATTTTAGAATTTGTGTTAGAGAAGAAAACATTGTATTTTGAAGTGACCCTAGCTTTTATTAGAACGAATTTCGAAGAATTCACATCACCTAAATTCTAAAAAAAAAAAAAAAAAAAAAAGTCAGATGGAATACCATTACGCTATAAAAAAGGGTTTAATGAACTTCTGAAGGCAATAAGAGAAACAGGAAAAAAAGAGGAAAAGGTAATCAGCTTCTGGTTTGTATACCTGCTTCTCTCTCTGGAGGTGGATAGCATTTCTTGTTGTTTTCATGTGTCTTTTGGAATTCTCTTGAATCACTATATTAACCAGATTAAGTCTTTCACAGTTAGTCAGCATTCCAGTATTGCTATTATTTTCCTGGTTCTGCTCACTTCACTCTGCATCAATTAATATAAGTTCTTATATGTTGGTAGAAATGAGGTCTACAATATGTGCTCCTCTCATTAGTTTCTCCAGGTTCTGAAGAATGAAAGTATGATTAAGGAAAGTTAAGAAATTATTTGTTGATATGTTTTGAGGAGAGAAAGACACCCAATAGACATGCGAATAAAGAAAGTTTTCCAGAACTACTAGCATGCTTCCATGCCAGGATTACAATATATTTGCTTGACTCCTCACTAATTTCATCTTTCTGTCAAGATTTCCTGTAGTACAATTATGTCAAAGTAAAATAGACATAGATCCTTGTGGCCTCCTTATTGACTTAGAAAACTGTAAATGAACATTATCTTTGTTTTATTTTATTTTCCTTTATTTTGTTAAACAATTCCAAGTTATATTTTAATCTAGTTCTAGCCTAAGGTGAGTTTTGCCAGTGCTTATAGGCCATGTGAAGCAAGTTTGACATCTCTGCTGTATTATATGCCAATGATGATGTTACTACTGTTTTTTTTTCTTACAGTGATCTGCACTTCATGTTCTCCACCATATTTTTCTCTCTAGTTCCAAGAGTTCCTCACATAAATATATTATAATATTCAATTTTACTCCTCTCTAACTTCTTCCTCCTTTTCTATATCTTATTATTTTTTAATAAGATAGATTTTCTATAGTTATATTCTAGCAATGGTTCTCTTACCACCATGTTTCAGTGATAACTATTTGAATCCTGTTATTTGTATCTCCAGTTAACCTTATTTTTTGTTCATGCTTTTTGCATTTGTATATTGTCCTTAGATGTGACAGTGTTTATTGCTGGCTTCTTCCTTGGATATTTTTCCTCTAGCATTCTGAGTGTATCTACCACTATTCTTCTAATGTTACAGCTATTCTCCATGATAGACAGTTTGCTTGCTAAACATAGGCAGTTTTCTTCAATTCCTTTTCAGTTTAAAGCCTTTTATTAAAATAAACTTTGTAAGACTCCAGGCAAATACATTCATGTGAGCCTTTGTTCAGCACTCACTATCCATGGCTAGAAGGTTTTCATTTTTATTTTTTATCTCTTTGTACAAAAAATCAAGTCCCTTTTCAGATATCTCCTCCTAAGCAGTTTTTCAATTTCCAGATCTGTCTTCCTCTCCTGAAACCATTGCCATTGATAAGCAGCAGTGATGAAAATAGCACCTGTTTTCCATTGGACTTTCAATATTGTTAATTTCTGTTTCTTCAGTTTGGAGGGTTTTGTCAACCTACTATAGATGGAAGACCACAGGAATTACTTTCTCCTTATTCTCATGAACTTCATTCTAACTATTTGATTTAAGGAAATTTAGTATCAAGTACTAAAGGGAAATATATAAAAGTTATGGCCTCTTGAGCCAAAAATGAGAACATTAATAGTTATAAAATACAAGTTGAACAGATTCTTGTAGTTAAAGCCTGTTTTTTTTTTACATCAGGTATAGGGTATTTGGACTATTTTCTTTAGTTTCCTTCTGTCTAAATTTATTTTCCTAGTTTTAGTTGAAATGCTAAATTCATTTGTCATTCTATTGTTGTTGAAGTAGCTGGCTAGGACTATTCTTCCTCTAGAATTTTTTCCTCAGATTCCTTAGACATCTCCCTAGTTCCCACCTTGTTGTGCTCATTTGGGCCTTCTTTGATTTCTCCAACTGACCTCTAGTAAATGTATCATTGGAAAATACCATCATCCTGTGAGATGCAAATAGTCGTGGTACTCAGACCTCCTCAATATCCTCTGACCCTCTGATTATGGATGGTGGAGACAAACTTCGCAATCACCATTTTAGGAAGGGAAACAGGAGAGAAATAGTCATCTTTGCTACTCTGCTGCAATCATTTTGCATTTCTTTGGCTTTTCTGGCTGCACTCATTTTGGAATTCTTTTTCTCCACCATGCCCCCATACTCCCATGCCCAGGAAACCCTGTCCCCTTTCAACATTCTTTTGTGTATTAGATTGGAGGCTCCTTTAGGGCAGGGACTTTGTTTCATTTTTTTTGTATTTGCATTCCCAGTGCTTAACACAGGGTCCTGCATGTAGTAGGCCCTTAATAAATTATTTATTTACAAACATAAAACACTTTTTTAATGAAAATAATGTCAGATCTAAACAATTGAAGTAGCATTTTCTATTTATGTATAGGGAAAGTCAATATAAAAACTGACAATTTTACCTAACTAATCAATTTATGTAATGCCATTCCAATTAAATTACTAAAAAATTAACTTACTGAGTTAAAAAATAATAACAAAATTTATTTGGAAAAACAAAGGGTCAGAAACTTCAAAGAGACCAGGGGAAGAAAGATGGAAAGGAACAGATTCAGTAGTATCAGATCTTAAACCATATTATAAAGTGAGATCATCGTTGTGACAATATTTCAGATGGAATGCCTTTGGGTTGGAATATTGCTGTGGTACAGGAAATGATGACCTGGTTGAATTAGAAAAGCATGGAAAGAGTTGGACTTTTGAAGGAAGTTGCTGTCCACATTCAGAGACACATAGCAGGTGGAGATAAACATGGCACAGATTAATATATATGTGTATGAGAATAAACATATATATGTATGTATATATTTGTGTATGATTATAAATATTTACATATGTGTATATATGTATACTTAAGTGTGTGTATATATGTGTACACATTTGTATATGTATGTACATGTGCGGGAGATTAACAACTCTGAATACAATGTGTAGTATTTATTATATAGGTTTTCTTGAAATGGAAATTTATTGCTGTATATTTTGAATCCTCTCTTATGTCTTGCTGTGCACATGTCGATGTTTTTTTTCTTTTCTTATTTTGTATGTAAATTTTAGTATTTAAGTTTATCATCTGTTTCTTTTTTTTCTTATTTTGTATTTGTTTCAGTATTTAAAACAAATGAAAGAAAAAAAAACAAAATAAAATGCTTATTAATTATTGTCTATTGAATCTGCTTCTTCAGTTCTCACTATGCTATGAAAGTATAGGATCTAAGAAAATACTTTCCTTGTCCAATCTCTCCAAGCAGTCATTTTGAGTTATCTTTTATTCAGCCCACAAGTCTTGGCCTAGGTAAGAGTGTTCTGACCCTTAACCACTCTTGTCAAAGGCCATTTCTCTATATGAATTTCAAAGTAAGCAAGTTTCAAGAGCTTCAGGAGCAGATTAAATAGTCTTATTCTTTTTCTCACTCCTCAAGTTTCTCATTGCGTTATGTTTAGTGTGACAAAAAAATTTCTGGCTCAGTTTTCTTGTCACCAGTGTGCTAAGAAAAACTATGTTTTAGACTACATCTTGAACTTCCTGACATTGTTTTGCTTGTAGCAATCAGATCACATCTTCTGTTGAAAACTACAAAAATAAATCTTAGGACATAAGATTGAAATTTGGCTCCTTCCTGGCTCATTGTGATACTTGGGCCTCTACCATTGTGTTTGTGTAATTCTTCTCCAACTAGAAGCAAATAATTGCTACACTGGAAATGTACCATGTATCTTTATTATGGTCAACTTGCATAAAATCTTGAAGAAATTAAATCCTCCAAAGCTTTGAAGGACTAGCAAATCTCTTCAAATTACAAGACAATTAATCATATCCAAAGAGTAATACAGGCAGCATCATTTTCAAGATTTTTGCTTATTATAGAGAGCAATATTAATGTTTTCAATCTGAAAGTACTCACAGGTATAACTGTGAGTTTTTTTAAGATCTTGCCGTTTTGCTTCTATTTCTGATTATATTGGATAAATGGAAATTCTTTTCAAAAAGTAAAGTATTTGACCAAGTTCATTATCCTTTATTGACAAATAAGATTGACAAATGGCAAAATTATTCTCAGTGTTCCTTGAGAAATTCCAGACTGCAATAAAAAAGAAAACAACCCAGGTTTTCCTGAGTCTGAGCTTGTTTTTTTATCCCAATATTTTCCTACAGTGATATTAAATTCTTCTAGACAGATTTAGTCATACTGTCCTTTAATTATTTCTCTGATCTTTGGTGCAGGAGGCTTTTTTAAGACAGTGAGATAATCCTAGAAATTTTCTCTCTCACTTGGGCTGATTGATGTGTCAGCATCTGACCTTCTTCTGACTATGATCAACACTTGGGAGGCCAGTAGGCAAGATAAAACAAGACATAGATTCAGAGTTCAATTCTTCTTACTTGTATTGCCCTTGATGACTCTAGGACCTCAAGAATACTGGGCACTGAATGGACAAAACACATCTCCCTTCCAAACTGCTTAGAGGAACTCTGGACTTATCTGTTTACCTAGCTAGATCTACTACATCTAATAATGACTCACCTTTACAACACATCATATGGTTTTAAAGGTGCATCACTTAAAGCATCTCAGTGACACATACTCTTTTAAAAACCCTCCTGACTTAACTCCAAGACCCTGTTAAAAAAGACCTTTCTCATAATGGAATGGCATGACAGATACTAGATATCATTTTGTCTATGCTTATTCATTATGATAACCCCTCTTTCTCAAAGTAGGGTAGGTTAGTCCTTTTCCAAAAAAAGCCAATGCTGCTGTCTCCAGCACTTGGCTAGCCTGGAGGTCTATGATTCAAACCTCTTAGCTATTCTTCTATCTTCTTGGTAACATCAGGAAATATTGTCATGGTTTCTTATTCACCTAAGAGCAGAAAAAGTCCTGCTCACCTCTCCCTTCAACTTAGAGGATAGCTTCTGAGTCACCACAAGATTCCCTGCAGAACATGTACTTTTCAGTATGGAGGTAAAGGGAGCTAAGTCTGACTGAACTGAGTTTGACATTATTGTTCAGTACCATTTTTTTATTCTAGGACTAAGTTTACCTCCTTTTCCTAACTGTTAAGTAATCCATATTTATCTCATTCCATTCCAATACCAGAAGCAAAACTACCAGGAGACAAAGTTGATCAGCCCTACACACTATTCCCATACTGCCTTCCTGCTGAGAGAAAATACGAACATTATACACATGTGTTAAATACTTGATATGATGATGACCAATAGTGAATTAAGAAGTTCAATATCTGGCATAACGCCTAGGTTAGACTGCTCTGGCCCTCAACCCCTCTTGACAAAAATCATTTCCCTATACGAATTCAAAGTTAGCAAGCTTCAGAAATTTAAGAAACAGATTCAAGTCTCATGTTCATTTTCTCACTCCTCTAATTTGTAGCGTAGCAAAAGTTAACTAAATGATGACTCCTCACTTCTTTTTTTTTTAACATTTTGTTTTAATCATCCAAGATCTTCCTTTCCTTAGCCTCCCACAACAACTTTCCAACCTCAACTGAAAAGACTAGAAAAACAAAATCCATTAAAAACATGTATAGTCAATCAAAACAATTTTCCTCATTGAACATGTGAAAAAATATTTATCACATTATAAGTGCTTTACCTCTTTATCAGAAGATGATTAGCAGATTTCATTAATGGTTTTCTGAAATCCTGAATAGTCAATATGATAAGAGTTCAGTACAAACTGATCTAGAAAATATTGAGGAGAGACAATTTAAGATTTGACTACTTGAAAATCATGATTCAAAAAAAAAGAGGGCCTAGACATCATATTTCAAGAAATTATAAAGGAAAACTGCCTCAATGGCTTAGAATCAGAGAATAAAAATATACATTGAAAGAATCCACCAATCACATTCTAAAAGAGATCCCAAAGTAAAAATAACCAGGATTACTATAAACAAAGAACAAGAGTTCTCAAGTAAAAATAGAAAAATAGTTCAGGCAACCAGAAAGAAATCATTCAAGGAGCTACAGTTAGGATTACACAAGTTTTATTAGTTTCAATGTATAAAGAGTGGAGGGCTTGGGATATGATATTCTTCCAAGGCAAAGGAACTAGGATTGCAACCAAGAATAATCTACCCAACAAAACTAAGTACAATTTTTAGGGGAAAATTAATATTTAATGAAATAGAGAAATTTCAAGCACTACTGATGAAAAGATCAGACCTCAATGGAAGGTTTAACATTCAAACTGAAGACCCAAGAGAAGCTTAAAAAGATAAGCATGAAAGAAAAATTGTAAGGGACTTAATAAAGTTAAACATATTTATGTTTCTGTATGGGAAGATGATACATCAGATTCCTAAGAATGTTGTCATTATTTAAACAGTTAGGGAGGCAGAGCCAAGGTGGCAGAGATGAGCCAGGAAGTTGCCTAAGCTCTCCAAAGTTTCCCTCAGAAAAAAAAATATGTTAAATCAAGCCCTCTAAATGGATTCTGGAGCAAAGGAACCTACAGAAAGACAAGAGTGAAACAATTTATCAACTTAAGATAACTCAGAAGGACTTTAGGAAAGATCTGTCTCACTTGGGTAAAAGGGTAGTGCAGACCAGTGCAAACTGTGTCTTGGCAAGCTAGCAGGAGGCTCTTAGCTGCAGTACAGATAAGAAACTGGGGCCCCTTGGTCCTGGTTCAACAGGGCAGCTGTGAGGCCTTCAGTCACAGCACAGAATGCAAGTTGCCGGTTCCAAAAAACAGGCAACCACAGATACAACTGGGTCAGTCCATCCCAGCAAAATGACCAAGTCACCAGCACCTGAGGCCCTAGTGTGCAAAGCCAGTGACCTGTTCCCTGGCACCCAGCAAAACAAGCTTTGGACAGTGTCCCTTGTGCCCCAGGAGCAGCACTCAACTTTAAAAGCTACAAAATAGGGAAAATGAGCAAGAAACAGAAAAGAACCTTGACCATAGAAAGCAACTATGGTGACAGGGAAGATCAAAATGCAAACACAGAAGAGGACAACATTGTCAAAATGTCTACATGTGAAACCTTAAAGGGGAATATGAATTGATCTCAAGTTCAAAAAAAACTACTTGGAAGAGCTCAAAATGGATTTAAAAGTCAAATAACAGAGGTAGAAGAAAAATTGGGAAAAGAAGTGAGAGGGATGCAAGAGAGTCAACAGCTTGGAGAAGGAAGGACTAAAATTGACAGAAGAAAACAATTCCTTAAAAAATACAATTGGCTAAATGGCAAAAAGAATTCGCTGAAGAAAACATTTCCTTAAAAAGTAGAATTGGCAAGATGGAAAAGGAGGTTAAAAAAAAAGCTAACTGAAGAAAATAATTCTTTAAAAAATCAAATTGGGCAAATGGAAGTTAATGACTCTATATCAAGAATCAGTCAACAAAATCAAAAGAATGAAAAAAAAAACAGAAAAAAACGTAAAATACTTCATTAAAAATAACTGACCTGGAAAACAGGTCCAGGAGAGATAATTTAAAAATTATTGGATGTCCTAAAGGCCATGATGAAAAATAGAGCCTGGACAGCATCTTTCAAGAAATTATCAAGCAAAACTGTCCTGATATCCTAGAACCATGGGATAAAATAGCCACCAAAAGAATCCACCAATCACTTCCTGAAAGAGATACCAAAATGAAAACTCCAAGGAATGCTGTAGCCAAATTCCAGAATCATCAGGTCAAGGAGAAAGTACTGCAAGCAGCCAGAAAGAAAAAAAAATATCATGGAGCCAAAGTCAGGATTACACAGGATAATTTTCCCTAACCTTCCTTCCTCTTCCCCTACATCATTCTTATTCTATTCTTTTTCTTAAGATCCTCAAAACATAGCAGAACCACTCCTGGGTCTTGTCTAATTGTATTCCATCTGTGAACTCTGATGATGATAAGGTTCAAAGGGTACATGTATCATTTCTCCATAATATAATATAGGAATTTATAATTGTTTTTCCTTTTTCATTTTTGATTTATGTTTACCTTTTATAAGTCTCTCTTCTCTGTAGCACTAGTTTTTTTAATCACAAATTCTTAGAAGTACTTTATTTCATTTAAGTGTATTTTCCCCCTCCAGCATTACACTCAGTTTTTCTCATTACCTAACTAAAAGCTCATATCTTTTGCCATCTGAAATATACTATTCCAAATCCTCTGCCATTTTATAGTTGTTGTTAAGTAATATTCAACTTTTCACGACCCCATTTGGGGTTTTCTTGGCAAAGATACTGGAGTGGTTTATCATTTCCTTTTCCAACTCATTTTACGCATGATGAAACTGAGGCAAATGGGGTTAAGTGACTTGCCCAGGTCACAGAGCTAATGTCTGAGGCCAGATTTGAACTAAGGAAGATGAGTCTTCCTAATTCCAGATCCAGAACTCTATCCACTGTGCCACCTTACTGCCCACTCCTTTATAGTGGTAACTGTTAAATCTGAGTACGTGAATTCTTTCTTTCTGAATGATTACAGTATTTTTGACCTGGAAGTTTAGGATTTTGGCTATGATGTTCCTGAGAATTTGTATCTTAGGGTATCTTTTACGAGGTAAATAGTGAATCATTTCTATTTCCACATTGCCTTCTGATTCTAAAAGATCTGGGAAGTTTCATTTTAATAGTTCCTAAAATGTGACATATAAGCTCTTTGTTTTGGTCATGATATTCAGATAATCCAATGATTCTTGAATTCTATTCTTATCTCTTCAATCTGTTTTTTTTTAGTCAATTGTTTTTACTATCAGACATCTTACATTGTCTTTTATTTTTTCAGCCTGGTGACTCTGATTTAGTATTTCTTGTTGCCTCATGAAGGCATTTGCTTCAACTTGGTCCATTCTAATTTTCAGAAAGCATGTTGCTTGGGAAAGATTTTGTTACCTCATCTGCTGAGCTGCTTACAATTCCTTTTCAATTCTTTCTTGCTTAGTTCTCATTTCTTTTCATTCTTTTCTTCAAGTGCTCTCATTCTATTTATTAAAAAAAATAACTGTTGCTTCCTTTCTTGCAATAATTTTAGCTGAATTTGAGTTCAAGCTTCTTCTTTTTTTCTCCTAGACATTTCTTGTAAATGTTTTGGAATCATTCTTCTCTTCTGCATTTGTGTTTTGTGGGTCCTTGCCACCATAATATCACATTATGGTGGGGTTCTTTTTTTGTTTGCCTATTCTTCTGCCCCACTTACTGACTTTGGACTTGGTGTTAGGGCTAGCCTCTGCCATACTTCTGGAGGAAAAATTCTAGGCAGGTCCTGTTGCTATTTTTTTCCTGGGGTATTGAGTGTTGTTTTATTTCAGGATATCAGGCAAACACTGGAGATATACAACTTTAAGTGTCCCCAAAGTAGTCTTATCCAGGGCAAAGTCTGCTTGCTACCCCTCTGGTCTTGGCTCCTCAAGATCCTGGTCCAGGTTCATGTCTTTGCATCTATGTAAAAGTAAAGTGACTCAATGTGACTTGTTCTGGATTTTCTAATCCAGATTCAGTCTAGTGCAATTTCTAGATTTGTTTTGAGTCTTCTTTTATTTTTTCTTCAGAGGGAGGTCCTAACATTACTTTACCTCTTTGGCTCCACTTCTACTACCATTTTCTAAAGGTTTGTGAGGACACAGATGATGCTTCAAGTAGGAATTTAGAAAACACTGTTAAAGATCAATAAGTCTTGGGCAAGAAAAATGAAGATTTAAGAGATACAGTTAGCATATTCATCCCTCCTGCCCATTGAAAGCAAAGGTTTCAAAAGTCAAAGACAGATTTCTGAAAGAAACAGCTGATTAAGAATATTGTGTCTGAAACATAAGGGCTTTGTTAGTAACATGTTAAAGTTTCATGTATACTTTGAAAACAAGCTATAGGAGATAGATTCATGGGTAAATATGTAACCCTTTTTCTGACTTAGCCTATGAAATGTTCATGTTGAAAATTGCTAATTTCCTACTTAAAGAAACATAAAAAGAATACAGTGCCTTAGTATTTAGATTTTTAGACTGCAAAGAATATAGAAATGGCAAGTAACTAGCCAAGTAATATGTGGAAATTATAAAGAAAAACAATCTTGATGAAGGGGGAAAAAAAGAGTTATCTAACCCATGTGGATTTGTTTACATAGTGAGCTGAGGCTGGCAAAGAAAGCAAAAGATGACAGAAAAGATTTGTTTTGTTTTAGCAGCTATTTGGGGGAAGGTAGGAGAGGGGAGGATGGTCAAAGAAATAGGCCCATTGGATTGGATTGCACAATGATTAACAACAAAGAAAAGGCAGAACTACTCAATTATGTTTTTATATCTACTTCTTCTGAAAGGAAAAATAATCTTTGGATAAGAAAAAATGGCCTAGATATGAAACCATTACAAGGAACATAGTAAATATATCTGTTTTTGATGAATTTAAGTCACCAGACCCAGATTAACTATATCCAAGATTATCAAAAGAAGTGGCTGATGTTGATTACTGAACCGCTATTCATGACCTTTGAAAGATCGTGAAGAATGACAGAAGTATTGCATTACTGAAAAAGAGTAAATGTCGTTTAGATGTTTTAAATAGGGAGAAGATAGAGTCTATACATTCTGAGTAAATGGGCTTGACTTTGATTCCAGGGAAAATATCTACAATATATTCTTAAAGATATGATTTAGTGACCCTATATACAAAGAAAAATAGGTTTAAAAAAACAGCATTATTCACCAAGAATGGAACCCTCCAGACCAGGAGTGTAGAGAAATTCTACAGATATACACCTATAGTCAGGAGTGTGTTGGAGCCACCTCTGGCTTTCTTCATGAAAGCTGATTATTCAATCACAGTGTGAGCATTAACAACTTCGACATTTGGTAATGTTACCAATCAGGACTTCACATTCCATTTGGCTTATTTTCTAGACTTTACAAAGTTATTGAAAAATATTAATAATGCAGATTGAAGTTAAAAGTGGGTCAGATATACCTCCCCTCAACCCACCTCCAACCCGAGAGCTGATTGTTAAGCATTTAATAGCAAACCTCTTCTATTGAATCATTGCAAGTTATTTTCAAGTGGTAAGGCAGTAGAATGGATAGAAATATGGTCTCAGAGGCAGGAAGACCTAAGAAATGGTGGTTGTGTAACTATGGCCAAGTCACTTAACTTTTCAGTACCTAGAGAAGAACACTCTAAGCCTGAAGGTTGCAGAGCAGGTATCAATCTGTATGGGTAGAGGAAACTTCCCTACTGGAAGTATCCTAGACCAATGTAATTATACATCAGATGCTTTATGCATTTCTAAATCTATCCCTCAAAAATCTGTTTCTGTAGCACATCTCATATTCTATAACCTTATTATTGGCTGTGTGACCTTGGACAAGTCATTTACCCTCTGTCTGCCTCAGTTACCTCCATGTAAAATAAGGATAATAATAGCACTTATCTCAAAGAATTGTGAAGATCAAATGAGATGGTACTTGTAAAGCACTTCGTATGGTGACTGACACATGATAATTGCTTAATAAATGCTTATCCCTTCTTTCTTTCCCTCTTGATGACAGCAAGCGGAAGTTCCAGGAAGGAACCATAAAAACATAAAGGCACAGAATGCAGTTTTTCACCATTTTTTGCTCTTTTCTGCCATATTCGGTTGTATTTTTTGTTTTAGGCAATTGGGGTTAAGTGACTTACCCAGGATCACACAGCTAGTAAATGTCAAGTGTCTAGTCTGAGGTCTGATTTGAACACAGGCCCTACTGACTCCAGGGCCAGTGCTCCATCCACTGCATCACCTAGGTGCCCCAGTTGTATTTTCAAAAAAAAAATACCTTGAAATCAAGTGAAAGTGAGTTCTTTGCATCCCTCATACTCCTACACTCCCTTCTTTCTTTAATCAATCTTTTGAGCTCCAAGTGCAAACCCAAAATATATAGGATGGAATTTGGAAGGTTAAAGAATATAACAGCACAGTTTGGAAATTCTTTCCTCTCTTTTAATGCAAATATAGTAGCATTTTATACACTCTAGGTTTTTAATTTGGACAGGATCTTTGACAGCATCTAATTCAAATAACTTACTATAAAAATGGGAAAATTGAGTAGTAAATAGATTGTGACCTCCCAGTTACCACTTTCTCCCCATATTCATGTATCTAGCTAATGACATAGCCAGGGCTAGAACCCAAACCTATGCATTCTCAATCCAGTGCTGAGCCTTTCTAAACAGTAAAGTTTTATAATACAATTAAATCTATGATTTCTTCCAGAGGTGACATCACATAAAACCACATTAATCAAAGAGAGTTTTTGTAAATGAAAAATGAAATCTCAAGCAGTATAAAAAAAGAAAGATAATCTCTATGAAGTCTTTAATACTACTTATGGGAGTATTCAATGCATTATTAGGAAAAATGAATGTATGTTCTCAACTAACCCAATCACTTTCTCCATTATCATTTGTGATCACCTGATATATCTGTCATTTATGCATAATTATTTTGACAAATTAATGCATAGATTCCATTGACCTCTCCAAATATGATAAAGTAGTATTTTTTACCAATTATTATTTTAACTAATTTGCACCATTTACGTGGATGAACCAAAAATATTATAAATGATTTGCCTAAGGACACACATGAGGCCAAAAGAAATGAGAGACTAGGATTCACTTTACTTTTATTATTTATACAATCCCTACTTTGTGCATGATACTTCCCATTCTATTATTGTGTCTCTTTATCAGAATGTTATCATTAAGTATATATTCCATTAATAGCTATGCTTTCAATGTAAAAAAAAAAAAACTTCAAAGTGTGATCATTCTGGTTAAAACCTAAACTTTACTTGCTGTTAGCCAGTGGTTTGAAAGGAATCAAGTAATGAATTTTAAAATCTAAATGATCATCACTGTCAGGTCTCTTAATGAAGTTTCTATGATTCTAACACATGCATAGTGTACTATTTGCTTCAGAAGATCTTTAAGTTGGTGTATTGTGCTACCAAATACATTTATTTTAACAAATAATAAGCACATTGTGATCTTTTATTTTCTAAAACTTTTAGTCAATTATGTCATTCTAAAAATGCAGTGTACTATAGAATATCACTTGTGAGAAGCCTCCCTGACCATTTTTCGTATTTTCATAAAGCTTGTCGTGGTCTATACATCTATTTCATAGTGATGAGAAGATAGGTTTATGAGCCATTAGTCACTGATGTTCTCTTCATTTTTTTTTCTTTTGGTTTGTTTTAGTACTAGAAGAGAAAAGTCAGGCTGGTGACTTTGCACAGCCCTCCCTCACTTAAATCTAGTTCACTTGCATATCATAGCATCACCTCCTTGATGTCATAATCCTCTTCAGGAGTTATAGTAACAAAAGAGATGTCTGACAGTGGAATTTTTCATGGGGCTCTCTGAGTCCACTTGAGGGGCAAAGTAACTGTACTTACAACAGAAACATTCAAGATACAAGGACAAGAAAGGGAATCCATTTATTTCATAAGTTCTATATTCTTTGCTTCACCTTGATACTATTCTCTAGAACTTTCTTTTTATTTCCTCCAACATCTACTTCTTATAAACAAAGATCAGACGCAAATATAGATAACTATAATTCTCACATGGGTCTGGAAAGCCCAACTATAGAGATTCAGTTTGGAGTAATTAAGGTTATATAAAAATGTCTCTAAAACCAATTTAGTAATTTTCTATCAACTAATAGAAGACCATAAATCAAACTTTAATAGAATAGCACAAGGGAACATCCCCCAAGCTCACGAATACACAAATGGCTACTATCTCCCAGAGTTTCCCTATTACTAGCAGGAGAAGAAATGCTACCTGGAAAACTGTAGCTCCTCAGATTATGTTTCTTTTGAAGCACTTTTCAGGGCTCTCCCATAACCCAATATCCAGATGTACGTCCCTACTGTTCCCCTGCAACTCCACAGCTGTGATTCTTCTTTTATTCTGTAGATATCATTTGTTGTCTCTGAGCTGAGTTGTGACCAAGTTGTTGTTTTCACTGCAGAGCTAATTCCTCCAGTGATGACTAAGGCTTCCCCTATGCTGAGCTGCTGCTGACAGATAAAAAAGCTATTCACCTTCTAGGACTACTTTTCTTCATAAACACACTTATTCTCTTCTGTGAGATAGACCAACCTAGGAAATCAACATTTTTTTTCAGTTCTTTATTAATGAGACCTACAACCATGCCATGTACTTCGAATCTACCTCTTTCCCCCACCCCAATATACACTGCATTCATTACCATCCCATTTTTATCAGGAATCCCTCCCCCAACCCTTGATATTTAAATTGGGGTGAATAGATTCCTTTAAAATTAGATTTATATGTCTCCCCAGCTTCAGATAATACAAAGAATATAAAAACTATGGTAAATCTTAAATAAGTCTCAATAAGTATGTAAAATATTGGAAGGAGTTATTGAACTGACAGCATCTCCCATACTCCGTATTTTCAGTTCCATGTCTTGTTTACATATATAGTAATGTTAGTTTAATAGAGGGCTGTCTTTTGAGATACATGTCTAACTCAATAATAGGGGAGATCTAGTAACTCTTTATGATGGGGACATTTGAGTTGGGCTTTAAAAAATGAGTAGCAATTCAACAGAAAGTAGGTAAAGTTAATATTTCAGCCAGGAAACAGAATATTTACTTTATATTTTTGGTGTAATTAAAGCAGGCCCTCCCACCACATCCTTGCCTTTTTCTCCGGAAATGAAAAAATAATTGTAACTACATCATTGTGACCTTGTGCTCCTCCCTTCTAAATCCCCCCACCATGCTGTTTAACCTGATTGCAAGTCCTTTTAAATTGCAGTGGTGGAACAGAAAGTGATGGAGAGGAACTGGCAGGATATACTTGAATATCAATTCCTTTGCAATGAGCCACTGAAGGAGAGCTCCTTGACAATGATTTTCTAAGAGTTGGTGTGAATATAGTAAGTGAAGGACTATGATGAATCTATCTACTGAGCGAGATTAATTGAATCAGATTGCTGCTTGTGCTATTGTTATTTAAAGAAGGAGAAACCTAAATTTCATTACTGCTGCCACAATAAAACTGATCCAGCTATCAAGTGGTTTTGTGTATTTCCCTCCAAGGAAATTGTAAAAATAAAACCTATAGTTTGCCATGAATATTTTAAAAAGTATTTCCCATGAATTCAGACCTGCTAACTGCTTGAGTCAGTTTGAAATAGCTGCCCAGTGTCAAAATTAAATCAGCACACCAAACAGTGTTCTGCTGAAAAGTTCACAAAGGACCATTTTGTTAGGTCATATTTTATTATTATTGTTACTTTTAAAAAATCATAGCCTAGATTTCTATACTTCATTAATAGTACTTTCACACAATAGCCGTCTGAGGTACATAGTGAAGGCATTTTGAGCTACCATCATTCCATAGATAGTGGCCAGTCTAGTGTCTATTCTTCCCAGTGTCTATATCTATTCAATCTGATGTCCCCAGTTCATTTGAGAGAACATCATCAAAATGTCCTATTATAGAGGTAGAGATGGTCCACTAATATCAACATACCTCCACCAGCCTTGACTTCTCAATTTATTATCACTGGTCTAAAGAGGGTGGAACTCCAGGCCTAGCCATACTCTGGCACTGGGTTTGAAAGTTTCCTCAATAAAGACTTTATTGCCATTTGTGGAGGTATTGCATAAACTGCTGCATCATTCCATTTATTTGAGAAAGAATCAATGAATAAACATTTACTAAGTGCATACCATGTGATAGGCTCTGTGCTAAGCACTCAGGATACAAAAAGAGGCATGACAGTCCCTGCCCTCAAGGAACTTAGAATCTAATGGGGGAAACAACATGCAAAAATATATACAAGCAAGCTGTATACCAGATACAGTATATGGAAAATAATCAATAGCAGGATGGCACTAGAATTAAGAAGGGTTGGGAAAGGCTTCTAGTAAAAATCAGGATATTAATTGGGACTCAAAGGAAATCAGGGAGCTCAGTAGTCTGAGTAGAGGACAATGTTCTGACATGCATGGAAAGCCTGAGAAAATGCCATCAGTCAAGAGACAGAGTGTCTTTTGCCTAGAATAGCTAATGTCAGTGTCACTGGATCAATAACATGCATAAGGTAGTAAGGTGTAAAAAGACTGGAAAAGTTGGAGGGGCTAGAATACAAAGGCTTTGAATGCCAACCAGAACATTTTGTATTTAATTCTGGTGGCAATAGGGAGCCACTGGAGTTTATTGAATAAGGGTGTGATATGAAAATGTGCTTTAGAAAAAAATCACTTTAGTGACTGGTTGGAGGACAAATTGGAGTGGGGAGAGACTTGAGGCAGGCAGACTGACAAGCATGTGATTACTAAGTTCCAGGCATGAGATGGTGAGAGCCCTCCCTAGAGAGGTGGTAGTGTTAGAGGAGAAAAGAGGGCATATTGGAGAAATGTTGCAAATGTGAAATGGCCTTGTCAACAGAATAGATATGGTGGTGGGAGTAAGACATGGTGAGGTGGTTGCAAGCCTGAGTGACTGAAAGGATGGAATTATTCTCTATGGTAATAGGGAAGGTAATAGTGGGGAAAAGTTTAAGGGGAAAGGTAATGAGATCCATTTTGTACATCCAATTTGAGATGTCTGAAAGGCAGTTGGAAGCATGAGATTAGGGTCAGAAGAGATGTGGTATAGGTAGATTTGAGAATTATTAACATAGGCATGATAATTAAATTCATGAGAGCTGATGAGATTACCAACTGAAGTCATATAGAAAGAGAAAAGGAGAAGGCCCATGACAGAAATCTGAAGGATACTTATGGTATACCTTAGCACTTCCTTATTGGGAAAAGTGAAGGGAACATTTATCAAACACCTACTCTGTGATGGACAATGTGCTAAGCACTTTACAGACATTATTTCATTTGATTTATTGCTACAAAGGTCACTGATACATGAGAATATGTGAGAATAGACTGACGTGCAGTGTTGTGCTCCCAATTACCATTTGAGAAAAGAGCATCACTTCCCCCTCCATAATTATATGTTAGGTCTTTCACTGGAGTCCAGTGAGGAGCTGTAACCCATATGCCAGCCCTACCTTCCATGTGTAGTGTGCAATTTCATACGTGGAGCATCTTCTGGATATGCATTATGGCCTCCACCACCCCTTAAAATCTTACAATGAGCCAAAGGAATTGTGCCAAATGTGAGTTCAGTGTCAGATCCCTTGAGGACCTATGTACTTTCCAGTTTTCCTACCACTTCTTCTTCCTTCCATCAGTTGTTTGGAAACAAAACAGACTGCTGATTCCACCCAATAGCACTATAACCTGAAGGAAAGAGGCCCTGAAAAACTGGCATTTCTCTTATTCAATAACTAACAAAATTTCACCTCTTCCTTTCCCATATTCCCAAGTGAGATTCAGAACAGAGGTCTGTTGAAGTAAAAAGTCATTTCCTGGTTATCACTCCATCCTGTCTCATCTTTATTTAGCTCTGCTCTAGCATTCCCCAGTCCCTATCCTCCTTCTATTTTATACAAGAGTTTTTCATATCATATGTTCCATCTTGCCCACTGGGAAACTTAGCTCCTTCTAAGATACTTCATTCCTGATCACCCTCCCTCAAGTAGTAGGTGTTCCTTCCCTCATGAGCCATTCCTCTAAAATTAAAATAAAATCAGTTGGTCAAGAAAAGGAATTGGCATATAGTGTGCTCCCCATTGCCATTTTTAGGTCCTATTTTTGCTGCTATCACTGAGTCATCTTGCCTCTTTTGGGGTTCATTCTACTTCTATTACATATCCATATCCATATGCTTGTCAAATCTAATGGCTTCCAGGTCACTTTCCTTAGCTTCTCAAGTAGTTCATTTCCTGGCTCACATTTTCTGTCAGACCCAAAGCTTAACCCTTGGACTAGAGGACTCCAAAAACTTCCCAAGATAACCTCTCAAACACCCGGGCTCCAAGTTCATCAAAGTTCTCAACATATGGGGTTTGTGAACAAAATATAACTTCAATTCAGATACCCAGAGGAAACATCAAAACTGAGACCTCATAACCACCCCAAGCTGTGCTACCTTCATGAACTTTGACCCTGAACTCTGCAATTACCCTCTCTGAACACAATTGCCTGTCATGACTTATGCTCTGCTTCTCCCCTCAAATTTTTCTTTATATTCATTATGACCTGTCACAAATGCCTTCATTGTCTTCCTAATCCATTCACTCTGTACTGGTCTCATTTTCCTCCCTTTATAGTCATGGCCTTACAGTTGATTCACTGACTGACAGTCAAATTCACTGTCATCTTCCTTGAATGCTTAGGACCAGTTATCTTATCACTATCCACCCTCCACTCCCTCCAGTCATACAAATATTGAACTTCTTGACCACTATTCAAATGGTGCTGGACGCTCCTAGAGTAGGATACAACCATGTTGATGGTGTCCCTTACATATTTACATTATGTAATCTCATTGAGAACCTTACTGCTTCCTTCCAAACCTTTTATTTTTCACTGATTAGTCTGATATTCATCTATTGATAGTTGTCCATTGAGCTCCTCTCAGCAGTATTGCCAAATTTCTTCACTTACCAAGCAACGTTGGATTCCCTCTCTACAATCTCAATAACCACTCAACTGATAAAATTAGAATCACCTACTACTAATTCCTTCTTTGTTTCTACTCTACACTTTGAAATACCTCAACATCTTCAACCAATCTATTCTTCGTTGTTCTAGTCCCTAAGAAACAATTGATCCTTCTTGCCAGAGTGAATCCTTCTCATTATAGCCTTGATACCACACCCCATCAATCATCACTTCTCTCCTTTTCTATTTAGTCTATTTTAACAGCCTATTTCCTGTTGTCTGAAAATATGTCCAGACCTTCCACATCCCAAAAGACTAAACAAAAAGCTTTCAATTGCTCCCTTTGTCCTCTAAACCTGTAGTTTTATTCCTTCTTCTTTTTAAAGCCAAACTCCTAGAAAGTCCTTGATGATCACTTTCTTGGATCTAATATATTTCTCAACACCTTGAAATCTGGCTACCCAACCCACCTATCAGCTGAAATTGTTCTCTACAAGGTTAGCAACAATTCTTTAACTATTAATTAACTATTAATTGTTTTTCTTTGTTATCCTTCTTGATCCCTCTTCAATTTTGACACTGCTTACCACAATATTCTCCTGGATATACACTCTTGTCCTAGTTTTTATAAAGTATTATCTATTTTGGATCTCCTCCAGCTGTCTCACAACACTCAGTCTCTTGTCTCCTTGTCTTTGAAGAGATTGTCCCCGTGTTTGCAATGAACTCCTTCCTCAACTGTACTTAGAATCTCTAATTTCCTTCCAATCTAGACCTATATACTACCTTCTATGTGAAACATTTCCCAAATTACCATGTTTATTTTTGTGTATACCTATGTAAGGTACTATCTCTTAATGTGTGGGCATTTCAGTTGCTGAAAAGGACAAGAAAATACCATTTGTGTAAGGAAAGCAGAAGAAAGCATCTGGAAAAGAAATACAGTCTTCTAGATAGAATGTTAATGAGAAATACAGACCTTTCTGAAATTCTGAAGTCTGAGTAATGACTGAGATAATGATGGGTGCAGAGTATAGTGATAAATCAACTCATTTGCATGTGACTGTTATCAGAGATTTCAAGATTATAAATGGAAAAGTATAAACCAAATCACTGAAGATAAGGAGAGGATTATATTAGGACTACAAACACCACATCTAGTAGAAAGGTGGATCTTTTTGATTTTCATATTAGTTAGTCGCTCATTAGGTACTTATTAAGTGCCTATGATGTGCCATTTTCTGTACTAAGTGCTGGGGATATAAAAAGCAGGAAACGACAGACAATCTAAAAACAAAAAAAAAAGAAAACACATTATGTTCAAAAAAAGTTATATGCAGCATAACTAGGGAATAATTAATAGAAGGAAGGGACTAGGATTAAGAGATTGGGAAAGCCTTCATGTGCAAGATGTGGCTTTAGTTTACTTGAAGGAAGTCAGTACGTAGAAATGAGGAGGAAGAGCATTCCAGGTATGCAGGACAACCAGAGAAAATACCTCGTAGTTCAGAGATGGAAGATCTTGTTCATGGAATGGCAAAGAGGTAGGTATCAATGTGTTAAAGAATACACAGAGGCAACGTAAAGTAGAAGAAGACTGGAGGAGTAGAAGAAGAGGGTGGGGGTGGGTCATGAAGGGGTCTGAATGCCAAATAGAGGATTTTGTATTTGATCTTAGAGGTAACAGGGAATTATTGGAATTTCTTGATTATGGGGGTGACATAGAACAGTGCTTTAGGAAAATCACTTTGGTGGATGAATGAAGGATGGACTGGAGTAGAGAAATATTGGTGGCAGGGGGACCAACCAGTAGATATACACTTACATGTATGTGTATGTATGTGAATATGTCTATGTATGTACATATATATATATATGGAGAGAGAGAGAGAGAGAGAGAGAGAGAGAGAGAGAGAGAGAGAGAGAGAATGAGATTTATCTATCTATGTCATCAGGGCTTAGCAAGTTGCTTGGCAGGTAGTAGACATTTAATTAATACTTTCAGCTGAGCTGAAGTTTTATTAGCCCAAATTTATAAATGAGGAAATTGAGGCTCAGATAGGCTCAATAGTAATAATAACTTGCACTTGTATAATACTTAAAGGCTTATAAAGTGCTTTTCATGTATTATCTCAGTTGATACTTGCTAAATCCCTAAGATATATTACTGTTATAGGCATAGACAACTAAGTGGCACAGTAGATAGATTTCAGAGCCTAGAGGAAGGGTGGGGAACCTGTGGCCTCAAGGTCACATGTGGCCTTCTTGGTCTTCGGTTGCAAACTTTTGACTGAGTCCAAGTTTTACAGAACAAATCCTTTTATTAAGGGGATTTGTTCTGTGAAGTTTGGATTCAAAGGGCTGCACTTGAGGATATGTGGCCTCAAGGCCACAGGTTCTCCCCACCTACTGGGGCCATAGAGACAAGAAGACCTGAGTTGAAATCTTGTCTTACACGCTGATTAGTTCTGTGAATCTGGGCACATCATTTAATCTGTTTGCCCAGTTTCTTCAACTATAAAATGGGTATAATAATAGCACCTATTCCCAAGACTGTTGTGAAGACTAAATAAGATAATCTTTGTAAAGTGCTTAGCACAGTGGTTGGCACATAATAGCCACTAAAAATCCTTATTATCTTCCCTCTTATTATTATTATATACATTTTAAAGATGAAGAAATTCAGAAATATTACTTGACTTGCCTATGGTCATAGATCTAGCAATTGTTGGAGACAAATCTCCAGAGTTTTCCTAAATTGAGTATCTTTTTACATACCAACTTGGCTAGCCAGCCTTGTAAGGGTTAAATCCCAGTCTCCTGACAGCAAGTCTAATGCAACCTACTCTATGATGCTGTACCCTAGGAAAAAAAAAAAAACACCAGGGTAAGAAACAGAATTATCAACTAGAGTTAAATGTACAATTTTTTTAAGTAAGTCCATATTTTTATCCATGACCATATTTGAAATCTGCATTTAAATACTAAAATGACTACTCTCTCTGAGCTCTGAATGGGCTAAATACCTAGCAGTAGGGTAATGATGCAGAAGGCACAAGTATCAAGTTCATATGAGGGTTGAGTAAAACTGGAGCTAGCACATCTGGGTAGGCTCTGAAATTCATTTGCTAGGAAAAATATCTTCCTTATTTGTCATTTATGTAGTACATTTGCCATAAGGAGATAAAAGGGAAATATAATGATTTCCTTAGCAACCACCTTTATGCACTAATGTTATTCACTTCCAAGGGAAGTAAGGCACAGGAAGAAGGTACACAAATGAAGGACTGCATTATGGATAACAAGTGGAACACATTTTTTACCTATAGAAGGAGAGCACAGCGTGTTTTTATTGCTTTAGTTTAGGTTCATAATATCAGTAACTGTAAGGGCCCTAAGACAATCTAGTCCAACCTCCCCATTATAAAGATGACAAACCTGAAGCCTAAGGAGGTAAAATGACTGTACGAGATCATATAGGTAGCTACTACCACAGGTAAGATTTGAACACTTGTTCTCCGACTCCAGAGGAAGTATTTTTTCCGTTGTACCATGTTACCTCATGTTAAATCATAAAAACATATACCATGTTAACTGAGAGATAATTAAGCTGTAGTAATACAGGCTTTGTCCCAGGGCTCCAACTGCCTGAAGGGTGAATTACCTCCCTGCAATTCCTTCTCCATCTGGAGTGAAGGTTAGAAGAGGAAGATTTCAGGTCCCAGAGTTTTGACCACCGAATGAGGAACAGGTACATCTGGGGTTTGTTAGAATGGTGCTCTTGAGGCTTAGGTTTGATGACCAGGAAACAAGGCATAGAACACCCATAGGCAGCTCAGTGATAAGTGATATGTAGGAGTTTTGTTCCCATGATCACTTTCTCTCCAAAAAGAAGTGGCCGTTTGTGGCCCCTTCAGCACATTGTACCATACAAGACTAGTACAAAGTAGAGGGCAAAGAAGCTGGCCTCTGCACTGGTAAGTGTCCCTTCCCCTTGAATAAATTTGATTCATGTGCCAGAATTCCTAGTTACAACACCATAGGTCAAGGATTGCTAAATAGGAATTAGGAAATTAGGGTTCCAGTCCCAATTCTGTAACTAACTAGCTATATGATCAAGTCAATTAACCTCTCTGGGTCTTATCTGAAAAACTGAATATTATAAGCTCCACTATTTCAATCTCACAGGAAAGTCACAAGGATCAAATGAGATGATGTATAAAGAAGTGCTTTGAAAAGATAAACTGCCATATCATACTAGGTAATATTATTACATCTGGTGCAGAGCATTCATCCCAGGGTGCCTGGTAATGGAGAGAGACGGGGAGAAGAGCTAGTTTCTAGTTAAAACTTAATCACTTGATTTCACAAAGCCAGGAAAGCACTGGCAAGGTCTCCCCTGAGAAGTCATGTGGAGAAGGTTGGGTGGGCTCTCTGCGATTTTCACAATCCATCTCACATTTCATTAATCAACATTGGGCATTTAAAAAGGCCACCTGTCCTAGGCTTGTTGTTGCTTAAAATGAAAAATGCTTCCCAGGGTGACTGTTCTCTGATTAATCTGAATATTTATTGCCAGATTTCTGACACATTGTCATTGCTCCCCTACAGAAGCCTGAAGTTTAGGAGGCTAAAGATCTCATTGTTTTTCACTAATGACAATCTAGTTATGCCCCCTCTTCACCCCGCCCCAAAAAGCAGCTAAAAGTTTCTTTAGATAAATGATTCTGACACGTGTTTCTCTCTATGTGGGCATGTGTGTGTATGTATTTCTTTATATAGAAACAGATGACCCTTTTAAATGCTGTAGATAACTTAATATGCCACTGGATACTTATAATCAGAAGCAGTTGATCACTGAGGCATAATTGTACAAATACCAAACAACTTCCCTTGTCTTTACAATCAAGCACCACTGCCAGTGAGCAAGAATGGCATAAGGAAAAGAATTTTGATCAGAGAATCTTGGTTCTAGTCTTAATATTGGCATGAAATTGATGCATGAAATTCAACAAGTTTCTTCATGCCTCTGGTTCTCCCTTTCCTCATCTATGGAATGAAGAGTTTGGGTTCAGTTGGCTCTAATATTCCTTCACAGTGCTAGAGCTCTACAAAAATTTTATTAGGAGGAGAAAGAAGGAAAAAAAAAGATAATTTACAAACTAAAAATAAAACAAAATGGATTAAGGAACTTTTAAAAATCTGTTCAATAGTATCTAAAACACATTTATCAGGAAGCAATTTTTTGTTCATTTTTGTTGATCATTTTGGCAGAAAAGGCTTTAGATATGATTCCTCTTGAGAGTAGGATCACACAAATGTACATGAACAGTTAAGTTATAGAGGATACTAGAGCCTTTGGAAATGAAGATTTTGATTAAGAGAAGGATAGAACAACCTGCTAGCAGAGATGAGAGAAAATATAGGGAACAGGGGAAGGAGAATGATGTAAAAGAGAAAAATGTGAAACTTCACTGACTTCACAGTATTGGCTCTTGTTGGTTTCTTGTGTGAAAGAGGGTAGATGGATTGATGCTGCCAATCTACTCCTGGAAAAAAAAAATAATGACAAATACATGTGCTAATGACAATATATCAGCAGTCTCATTTTCATTTGTTAAGTTTAAAAGAAAGCTCAAGAGGCAGCACAGTGTAGTAGAATTGGCTTTGGGGTCAGTAAGATTTGGGTTCAGGTCCTAACTCTAACATACATTAGCTGTGTGGCCATGGGCAAGAAACTTAACTTGTAGGTGCCCCCTAGCAGATATCTAAGGTGAAAAACCAGGCTGGTTGGTGATGTATATTCATCAGTGGAGGGATGTTTCAACACCCCCAGGTTCCCTGCACCAATGAAAAGACATGATCAGACAAAAATAACAAGTGCAAAATCCAGATGCTTCCCATTTATAATTCCTAATAATCTAATCACTCGAGGGGAAATTACTATATTAAAAACTGTGGCTCAGTGATATCATCCAAAGTACTTATTCAATGGAGGAAAACAGTTGAATGTTGCTAAGACTTTCTACCATTTGTTTCCTGCATAAAGTATTACTAAGAATGTCACATTCAAACACAAGTTAATTCAGTGCATTAAACATCATTAAGTGCTTACAAGTGTACATAAGTCCCAAGGTGGAAGAAAGAGAAGGGTTAATAGTTCACAACCACAGCCAAGATGCAGAGAGGCTGGATTTTACTCCAGAAGAAATTGATCTTAAGGAGAAAAAAAACCTATACATCTGAGCAGGAGAATATAGCAAGTCAGCAGTAAGCTTTTGAGGCACACAAGGTTGTTGCTTTGTAGACCACCTGTGGTTGTCACTTTGTAGAAAACATTCAGCAGGTAAAGAGATCATCCCATGATGTCATTGGTTCTCTTCAAATATGAAGGATGAACAACAGCAATGACAACAACAGGTGATCACAGCATTCTTTAGGGGTTTGGCCAAGGATTTCTTGTCATGCTCACTCTTATCCCTCACAGGGTATGGCTAATCAGGAGCAAGGATTGAAGGTAGTTGGGTGGAGGAGATTGGATTCGAAATCTGGTAGACTTACTCTCAAATCTTGCCTCAGATATTACCTGCATGGCCTGAAAAACTAATTTAACCTCTCTCAGCCTCCATTTCCTCAAAAGTAAAATAAAGGATGTGGATTTGATGGCTTCTAAGCCTTTCTAGCTCTAAATCTATATTCCTACAATCAAGAAAGGAAGGAAAGATGCCAAGTTACATATGATCTATTGGCAAAGTCAATAAAGAGTAACTTGAAAGAAGATTGAGAGGGAAATAAAAAAAAAAAAAAACAGCAGAGGGAATTTTGTCCAAGATGAGCTAGAATAGATCTGAGGATTTGCAGCTCCCATTTTTAGATTTTAGGTAGCTGGGTGCTTGAACAGCCAGTATCTGCAAATGCAATCATTGTTACCTCCACTCATTGTCACAGGCATAGTTTTGACTGAGTATTGAGTGTTAATTATTTGTCTGAGGTGAATAGAATATTCTTTTCCATGTTGCACTAAAGGATGGTACAGTGTTTTGAATTTAGAAGAAAAAAGGAAGAAAAAATGGTAAAATGTTGATAACTGTACCTATTCTTCTTCCTTATGGCAGGTCTGATAGCAAGCCAATTAGAAGAGAAATCTAGTTGCTTCAGTTTATCTGTGCAGTAATCTCTGGGTAATTGCATGAGTTCTACGGTGAAAATTTAGCTAACATTTTTTAAGGGCCAAAAAGAAAAGGAGTTGTCATTTTGCTTCTAGTAACAGGTCAATATGAAATTTAAAAATTAGTCCAGGTCTTCTATGGTTGAATTAATATAACCACTTGAAACAGTAATTGTAACTGTGAAGGCATTTTTTATTATTCTTGTCAACGTTTCAACAATTTTTCATGCAATTCTATATTTAAAACTTTATGTAATGAATTGATTTTGAAGCATTTATATATAAACACACACACACACACATATATATATATATATATATATGAACATAATGCACACATACATATGGTACCATCATACTTCAGTGAGTGTGGAAATGGTTTTCCAATTAATCACGTCTGCAAAAATAAAATCAAATTTAAACTCTGTTGAGATTGCAGACATACCTTGAACTTCAACAGAATATCAATTACTGAAAATATGCAGTTCTTAGTAATATATTATATTGTAATGATATTGGAAATAAAAATGTGTTTCCTTCTGCTTCTCATCATTCTGATATTTCTGGTTTCTGATTTTCCCCCCTTATCCCATAGGCAATCTAGTAAAGCTTCTAGGATCAGGGGTCTTGGATTCAGATTGTGACTCTGAGGCCTACTCCCTGTGTCCCTGGGGACAAGCTTTTAAGATCTCTCTTATAAGATCTGTAAAATGAAGGCATTGGAATAAATGGCTTCGGAGGTCCCTTCATATTCTAGATCTATGACTTTATGAATTAAATTCTACATAGAAAGATTTGGCCTGACCTGTAATATGATTTTCTTTGCCTCATGTCCCCAGATATTGCTATCTAAAAACTGTATTTATTTCACTATTATCTGAGAGTGAAAAGGAGGCCTTGGAATCTGGTCCCACCTTTGTAACTTACTAGCTACATTACATTGTATAAGTAACTACAGTTTCCACTTCTGCTTAGCAATGATAATTACAAGGAAATTGATTAGATTATACATAGACTAGAAAATGCTTTGGGAAATAAAGGTTCTTTATGTTTTTAATATTTTAATAGGGATATTAACTAGACCTGCGATGTCATTAGAATTAGGAACACTGATAAAGAAAACTCCTCTACCATTGCAGATTGGGAATTTCTTTGAAGTTTATTTTTTAATTAATTTATTTATTTTTAGTTTTCAACATTCACTTACACAAGATTTTGAGTTCCAAATTTTTCCCCATATCGTCGCTTCCCTCACCCTAAGACAGCATGCATTCTGAATGCCCATTCACCTGATCTGCCCTCCCTTCTATCCCCTACCTTCATCTATCCCCATTTATCCCCTATTTTCCTGTAGGGCAGGATAGATTTCTATAACCCATTGTCAGTATATCTTATTTCCCAGCTGCACGTGAAAACAATTTTTAACATTTGTTTTAAAAACTTTGGGTTCCAAGTTTTCTACCTTCTTCCCTCCCCACCCACCCCCATTGAGAAAGCAAGCAACTCATACAGGTTATACTTGTGTAGTCATGCAAAACACTTTCATAGTAGTCATGCTGTGGAAAAACTATATTTCCCTTCATCTATCCTGCCCCCCCATTTATTCTATTCTCTATTTTGACCCTGTCCCTCCTCAGAAATGCTTGCTTCTGATTACCCCCACCCCCAATTTGCCCTCCCCTCTATCATTCCCCTGCTTTCTTATTCCCTTCCCCTGTATTTTCCTGTAGGGTAAGATAGATTTCCATACCCAATTGAGTGTGTATGTTATTCCTTCCTTAAGCCAAATCCAATGAGAATAAGATTCACTCGTTCCCTCTCACCTTCCTGAACTTTCCCTCCACTGTAAAAAATCTTTGCGACTGGGATTTTTATAATCTAGGCACTGCTTAGATTCTTATAATCTAGCCATGGCTCAGATTCCTAAAATCTAACCCATTACTTAAATTCTTATAATCCAGCCACTGCTTAGATTCTTAAAATCTAGCCAATAGCTTGTTAATGTTCAGACTCCTTAAGAGTCTGCCCAATCGATGGATGTTCTAATAAACCTTGTCTTTGGCCAAAAGAAGGCTGGGTCAAATTCTTTCAGGCAGGACCCGCGTGTTGTGATTTTGGGGTCCCAGGATCCCTGAACCCCTAAAACTCATCATTTTGGCGACCCGTATGGGGAAACTGCTTAACCCCAAGTTCTTCTCCAGCCAAGACTGAAAGGTACATAAACCTCCCCTCCCTCCTTTCTTGCTCTGAAGTTAGGGTTGCTTTCCAAGCATCAAGACTTGGAGGTGTTTTTTGGCAGACAGTTGCGAGGTTGTCTCTCACTCGGCCTGACGCTCTCAGGCTCTCGGTCCACTGGGTTGGTTAAAGGCCATGAACCTGGGGACACCTTCCTCAGCATAGAGGACAAGGATGGACGCCCTATCTGGAAGTGTATGCTTAATTCTGTTAATTCCCTTGGTGCTAGGGAATTGGGGAAAACTGCAGTTGCTTTTTGGTTCCCTGAGGCTTACTTACTCCCTTCCCTCTACACCTCTGAATCCTCCTTCATGGAGGTTAGAGGGGAAAGTTAGAACAGCTAAAAATATCTTGGCAGATTTGGGAAGTTTTGTGATTGATCATCAAGGAGTTTTGAAACTCCTCCTTACAACCCTGATCACTCCTTTCTCCCACTCCCTTCCCTTGAGTCAAGAGGGTATCTGTTAACCCTTCTCATAGGAAAAGAGAGTTTCACCCTTTACCCCTCACCTTTGATTTCACCCTCCCCGACCTGGGAAAGGAAGAAGGGGGGAGGGGCAGCAGCTATGGCATGGGTCCCCCTGGCAATGGGCTTGGGCTCTAGGGCAACCTTTGCCTGGAAGCATCACCCAGGTTCAGCACATCCTGCTCAAGGTAATGAAGCTAGCCTCCAAATTTGGGTAAGCATGCTCATTTAAAATTGTAGTTTTAACTGTCAATGATGAGATGTTGATTCTCTGTGTAAAGTAATTTGGAAGTACATTTTACGAAACTGAAGTCACCTGATTGGTAATAGGTTTGTTTCAAGTTTCAAATTGGTGAACTTTCTGTATCAGTTATGTCAAGCAACTTTCATAATTTGGTGACCACTAAAATAATCTAGCTATTGTTGGTTATTGTTTTAATGTGTAAACTAGCCAAAAAGTTTGTTTGGGTTATGTATGGCTTGCTGGGAATTTGCAAGTGTATAGAAATCTCTAATGATTGGCTTTTTGCACCAGGACAAATTTAAGTTTGAGAAGTAAATCCTGGAAAAGTTTTTCCTAAGCTGTGATTAGAAAAACTTGCTGTTTGAGGTAAAATCTCATAGGATATTATTTTGATTTGTCTGATGGGTCATAATCCATCGATAATCAATAATCCACCATCTGAGAGAAGTGACACAAACTACTCAGAGAAGGTGATACTGGTGGGAAGTCAGCATTGAGAAAAGCTGAGAGGACAGTTTTAGCCTCAGTCTAAGATGGGATCCTCCTGGCTCAGTTACCCCATAATGTTCCTTTGAAAGGGAATGTTACCCACCTGGGTATTCCTGAGTCTGGCTATGAGGTGAATTTGATACTGCATGGTTGGAAAACTGAATTATCTGAATCCTAACAGAGCTAAGGATGTTTTAACCTCTCAAAGTTAGGCCCTAAATCTAGTCCCTGCTTTATATCTGGGCCCTGCAGTTTTTTCTCAGATTTATGTCTTCCGGACTATGGGCTATTCACCTACAGTTGGTAGCAAACAACGAGTACCAACCAATATCCCCCCCCATTTTTCCCTGGATACAGCCTGTGCTTGGTTCCAGTCAACCTCCTCTTTGGGACCCCCTCTAGGCAGGGACAGCTGTATATCCCTTGCCAGCAAGAAGCAGTTTCAGAAGCTGAGACCTTCACCCCTTACTCCAAAAAAGAATTTGGATCCCATTTGTTTGAGGTGGGAATGATGGGGTTGGGATCTGGGCCCCAGAAAGGAAAAACCCTGGACTTCCCCACATGGGCAAATCTCTGGCATTCACCTGAGGCTATAATTCCATCAACTGGTCTTTCATTGTGGCTACACCCAATCTCCCCTTCATTGTCTTACCTCCCTATGGCCCCTGGCCCTTTCCTATACTTAATTCTAGCTAGGCTCCATTGTCCAAGTCCCAGGAATTCTGTTCACCCCAGCTTACTGGTCACTCTCATCCAGATCTCCTTAGACCCCACCTCCCATCACCCCAAAATAGTTGGCCACTAATAGATCCCTCCCCCAGGCTTTCTGTATATAAGGTCCATCGTGTCTCTGTTAAGATGCTGGGATTCCTAAAATCTAGCCACTGCTTAGATTCTTATAATCTAGCCACTGTTTAGATTCTTATAATCTAGGCACTGCTCAGATTCTTAAAATCTATCCAACCACTTACTAATGTTCAGACTCCTTAAGAGTCTGCCCAATTGATGGATGTTCTAATAAACCTTGTCTTTGGCCAAAAAAAAAAAAAAGAAAAAAAGAAAGAAACAAACAAACAAAAACAAAAAAAAAAAACCTTTGTCTGTTTTATGTGAGATAATTTATCTCATTCTACCTCTCCCTTTCTCCTTCTCCCAGTATAATCCTCTCTCACCCCTTAGTTTTTAAACTCACCCTGTGCCCTCTATCTATCTATATCTATCTATCTATATAGATAGATATAGATAGATAGATATTTCCCCTCTAACTACCCTAATACTGACAAAAGTCCCATGAGTTACAAATATCTTTCTGTGAAGGAATGCAAACTGTCCAACCTTAGTAAATCCCTTATGATTTCTCTTTCCTGTTTATCTTTTCATGCTTCTCTTGAGTCTTGTATTTGGAAGTCAAATTTTCTATTCAGCTCTGGTCTTTTCATCAAGAATTCTTGAAAGGCTTCTATTTCACTGAATATCCATTTTTTCCCCCGAAAAATTATACTCAGTTTTGCTGAGTAAATGATTCATGGCTGTAATCCTATCTCCTTTGACATCTAGAATATCATATTCCAAGTCCTCCAAGCGTTCCTTAATGTAGAAGCTGCTAAATCCTATGTTATCTTGATTGTGTTTCCACAGTATTTGATTTTTTTCTTTCTGGCTGCTTGCAATATTTTGTCCTTGACCTAGGACCTCTGGAATTTGGCTACAATATTCCTAGGAGTTATCCTTTGGGGATCTCTTTCAGGAGGTGATTGGTGGATTCTTTCCATTTCTATTTTACCCTCTGTTTCTAGAATATCAGGGCAGTTTTCCTTGATACTTTCTTGAAAGATGATGTATAGGCTCTTTTTTTGATTATGGTTTTAAGATAGTCCAATAATTTTTAAATTATCTCTCCTGGATATATTTTTCAAGTCAGTTGTTTTTCCAAAGAGATTTCACATTGTCTTGTACTTTTTCATTCTTTTGGATTTGTTTTACAATCTCTTGATTTCTCGTAAAGTTACTAGCTTCCATTTGCTCCATTCTAATTTTAAGGAAGTATTTTCTTCAGTGAGCTTTTGGACTTTCCTTTTCCATTTGGCCAATTCTGCTTTTGAAGGCATTCTTCTCTTCATTGGCTTTTTGGATTTCTTTTGCCATTTGGGTTAGGCTATTTTTTAAGGTGTTCTTTTCTTCAGTATTTTTTTGGATCTTCTTTAGCAAGTTATTGATTTGTTTTTCATGATTTTCTTGCATCACTCTCATTTCTCTTCCCAGTTTTTCCTCTATTTCTCTTACTTGCTCCTCCAAATTCTTTTTGAGTTCTTCCATGACCTGGGACTGATTCATAATATTCTTGGAGGCTTTAGATGTGGGAGCTTTGACTTTGTTGTCTTCTTCTGGTTGCAAGTTTTGATCTTTGTCACCAAAAAAGATTCTATGGTCTGACTTTTTTTGTGCAGTTTGCACATGTTCCCAGTCAATTACTTGACCATTAAAATCTTTGTTAGGGTAAGGGGTCTTTTTCCAATGTGGAAAATGTGCTGTCTCAAGCTTTGAGGGTTTTGCGCAGCTGTTTTCAGAGATACTTCTAAGGACCTGTAAATTTTCAGTTATTCCAAGGTGGTATGATCAAGGGTGAGGTGTTTACTCCTTTCCTGGACTGGTCTCTAGTCTATGAGTGACCACAACCACTCTTTTCTGCCTTGGAACTATAAAGAGGATTCCTTTTCCACCACCACTACAAGCTCCACCACATCAACACTACTACTCACCATGGGACCGCCACCAAGAATTGTGACCCAGATCCAAGCACACAACAAAGCTAAAGAATCCTAACTCAGTAATAACAAAGAAATGCCTGCAATCCCCCTCCAATTGGCCACTGGATTCCCCCTCAGTCTATGTGCAGAGAGCTCTGGAAACAGCCACCATGCCAGGGCTGCTCCAAAACTGGAGCTAGAACAGAGCTTTTCACTTACTGTGGTCACAGACTTTTCCTACTGACCTTTTACTATGTCTTTGGAGTTTGTGGGTTGAGAAGTCTGGAAACCACCATAGCTGCCCATGCTTCAGTCCCCTGAGGCCTGCTCCAGGTTCACTGAGGCCTTGTCTTTGCCTGCATGCCACGCTGAACTGTATTCCTCTCCCAGCCCAGTGCAATGGACCTTTCCAATCAACCATCCTGATTGTCTTGGGCTGGAAATTTGTTTCACTCTGTCTTTTTGTGGGTTCTGTTGCTCTAGAATTTGTTTAGAGCCATTTTTTACACATATTTTAAGTGGTTTAGGGGAGAACTCAAGCAAGTCACTACTTTTACTCTGCCATCTTCACTCTGCCCCCTCTGAAATTTATAATGTCTATGTGTGTGTGCATGTGCACATTTGTATGTGTGTGTATGTTAAGGGCAGCTAGGTGGTGCAGTAAGAGTTAGTCCTGGAGTCAAAAATACTAGAGTTAAAATTTGGTCTTAGATACTATCTAGTTGTGTGACTCTGAGCGAGTCATTTAACCCTGTTTGTCTCAATTTTCTTATCTGTAAAATGAGCTGGAGAAGGAAATGGCAAACCACTTCAGTACCTTTGCCAAGAAAACCCTAAATGTGGTCATGATCAGTGGGATACTAGTGAACTAAGAGAACAGCAATAATGTGTGTAAAATCTACTTATTGAGGAAATAAATTATCCTTATGATCTTGTTTATATGGTAAAAAATTAAGTAAAGATTTTAATATAATTCAGTTTTTCTGAATCTTGCAGATAGGAATAAAACACAAAATCCTGACACAACACCAATTTGTACCTTTCCCAGTCTTCATATTTCTGCAAGGGCAAGAAGAATACATTTTTCTCCTGGTGCCTACTTTGACATTTGTAATGTTCACTCAGATTTTACATTGAATTATCTGATTTGGCAGTCTAGAGGTTTATCAACTCAACAGGCTAATGAAATTGGATGTAAAATATAGCTTTGTTTTTACTAACCTCTAACTAAAACTAGCATTTCCTTCCAACTATGATCTTAAGGGGGGATGAGGGTAGAAGAACAATTAGAGAAGAGTTGCATAGACTTCTCCAAACTGTGATCAAAGGGTTCCATGACTCACAAAATCTCAAGAACTTATATTTTAATCATTTTTTTTTTGTTTACCCAAAAGCAATGTGTCTTCAATACTTCAGGAAATGTGAGCTGTTTGCGTGAAGGGAGTAGCAGGATGAAGAGGGGGAAAAATGACCTAAGAGTTAAATGAATGAGCTTGATGAGCCTGAGTTTCTTCATCTCTAAAATGGGGATATTAATTCCACTATTTATCTTGTATGGCTCTTTTCAGAACACTGTTTTGCATGACATTTTAAGGTTTTAAATTTCCTGTGAATTAACCTTCCTGCAAAGGTTCTCTGTGACATATATGACACAATTGGGGTATTGTGGTTATTATACTGCTCTTCTTACAAGTGCTCATTCCTTTCTGGATTTTCCATTTGAGGTTTCATAATTTTTCTGCCCCACTATACACTCATTTTTACAGGAGCAACCCGAGATAGAAGAAAAAGATAATACAAGACTAGAAGATTTCTCTCCCACTTTCCCTGTGACTCATTCCATAGGTAGAGAAAAAAAAATAATACTGGATAATGAATAAAAGTCCATCATGTGCACCTGTCAAAGAGGATTCTATGATTACAGCATATTACACAAGTATCAAAAGCCACAGCTGGGAACTAGTGATGAAAATGTTTAGGAATTAAGATAGAAAAGAAAGAACATTTTATGCTCTCTTATTCCATTACAGGAATAAGAATGAAACTTAAAAATCACTGAATAGTTAAAAGGAAAAATAGATACTATGCATTAATTTTTCATTACCTTTGAAAATAGCAGTATACATTTTTGGCAGATTAATTCTATTGTGGTATCTTCGAGATCTTTTAAAACTGTGAATGGTCCAAAAGATTTAATTTATTTAGTGGAAGAATTATTACCCATAGGGTTTCTATGATCTTTGGTTTTCTAATGTAACCAATCATTTAAAAAATATCACCTGAAACCATGCCTGGTACAATATCATAAAATACTAACTTTGCCACAAGTTTGGATGTATACTTTTCATAGAATTCACAATGAGATGCTTAACAAAAAGGTCTGCATTGATTTTTGATCCTTGGAATAGTTTTAGGTCTATTGTGCACTGTTATTTGGTCCCAGAAATATCAGTTTGATTCCATTTGACAAAGATTTTTTAAACAACTATTATACACAAGGCACATTATACTAGAATCTTAGGTTACAAAGGAAAAAGAAAAACACTTATTGTTCCCAAGGAGTTTACTTTATATGGGCAGGAGGGGGAGCAATGCATGTACAAAGGTATATAAATACAAAATTTATCCATAACTAGTACAGTTAATTTCTTTTAGATACAGATGCCTCATCGATTAAACTTTAGTCTACTGTTGCCAATAAAATAACTCATGAGTTAGTATGTGTTTAAGAGACAGAATAAAATTCCCCTAATAAATCTCACATGATATTTTTTTCTCAATGCTATGATATATTTACCATGTAATACTGTTTACTGTAGTTACCATTTGTTATTTGACTTTCCTAGGACACTATAAACTACATCAGGGGAGGGATACTCACTTATTTAAACTTTTATCTTCCCCAAGTGGATAAGACAATACTATGTACCTGGAAAGTGTGTGTTTATTGTGCTTTGTCATCATTTATATTATATATCTATATCTATGTCTATCAATCTATCTATAACTATATATCTATCTATATATCTAGATATTACACACACACACACACACACACATACACACTGACTTGCTGGATTAAAAATTATCTTTTATTGATGCCTTTTAAGTTCACGTCACAATCATTTATTTGAACCCTTCCTTAAAATAAAGGAAAGAGAATTGAACAAAAATAGAAAACCTGGTACAATTGAAAGAACTCAGAACTCAGAGTATCTCAATTCTAATCCTTCTCATGATCCTATTTATGTGACTTTGGGCAAGTCATTTAAAACCCCTGAGCCTCAGTTTGTTCACCTGTAAAATTAGGAGATGATCACTAAGATCTCATTTAGCTATAGGAGCTATGATTTCATCATAGCCATTATCACACACACATACACACATATATACACATGACATACTGAATCCATATTCTTGTGTTCCCTCATGGATCACTACCTTTTACCATGGAGGGGCTTGTATAGCTCAATAATATAAGCTATGTCATGCAGGGTTACCCAAAATGTACAGAACATAGTAGAGTCTCCAGACAAAAGGTAATCAACTGGGGAAGGAAATGCCATACTACTCCTGTATCTTTGCCAAGAAAATCCTATGGACAGTATTAAAATGATGAAAGCTATGACACTGGAAAATGAGTCCCTCATATTGAAAGGTGTCCAACATACTACTTGGGAAGAGTAGAAGGACAACTCTAAGTAACTCCAGTACTGATGAAGCAACTGGGCTAAAGCTAAAAGGAAGCTCAAGTGCATATTTGTCTGGTAATGAAAGAAAAGTCTGATTCTGTAAAGACCAATATTGCATATGAACATCGAATATAAGATCTATGAATCAAGATAAGCTGGATGTGGTAAAATAGGAGATGGAGAAATTAAACATCTTAAACCCAAGATTAAATATGTTGGGTAGCAGTGAACTTAAATGGATGGGAATACCAACTGAGCTATTTAAAATCTGAAAAGATGATGTTAAAGTGCTACACTCATTATACCAACAAATTTGAAAATCTCAGCAGGGGTTACTAGGTTGAAAAAGATCAGTTCATATCCCAATTCTAAAAAAGAGCAATGCCAAACAATTTTCAAATTAGAAAACAATTGAATTTCACATGCCAATAAGATTAAACTTAAGATTCTGCAAGCTAGGCTTCAGCAATATGTGAACTGAGAATTACCAGAAGAGCAGGCTGAAGAACTAGATACCAAATTACCAATATTCCCCAGGTTATGGAGATAGCAAGGGAGTTCCAGAAAAAAAAAATCAAAGAGCTATTTCTGCTTCATTGACTACACTGAAGCCTTTGACTGTGTAGATCATAATAAAAGTCCTCAAAGAGATGGGAGAATCTGATCATTTTACTTGTACTCATGTGGAACCTGTATGTGGTTCACGAAGCAATAATTAGAACCAAACATGGAATAATAACTGATTGATTTAAGGTTAGAAAAGGAGTGTGACAAGGCTATATATTACCACCTTATTTATTTATCTTACATACAGAGTACACCATACAAAATGTCAGGCTGCATAAATCAAAAGATGGAATTAAGTTTCCTCTGAAGAAAAACAACAATTTCAGATATGCAGATGATAACACTCTGATGACAGAAGGTACTGAAGAATTAAGAAGTTTATTGATTAGAGTGAAAGAGGAAAGTGTAAAATGTGTCTTGAAGGCAGGTAGATGGCACAGTGGATAGAGCACTGGCCCCACAGTCAGAAGGATGTGAATTCAAATCTGACCTCAGACACTTGCTAGTTCTGTAACCTTGGGCAAGTCATTTAGCCATGATTGCCAAAAGCAGAACAACAACAACAACAACAACAAAACCCTTAGATCATGGCAACTGGTTCTATCTTTTCCCAGTAAATAGTGGGTGAAGAAATGAAAGCATTGTGAGATTTTATATTCCTGGGCTCAACAATCACATAAGATGGCAACTGCTACCATGAGAGATGCAGTGGAAAATCTGGACAGCACACTAAAAAGCAGAGACATCACCTCGCTGACAATAGTCTGTATAATCAGAACTATGTTTTTTATTGTTTTTTTTTTTTTCAGTAGCAATCAAACTGTGATAGTTGTATTATAAGGAAGCTGAGAGCTGCGAATAGACATTTTTGAATTGTGGTGGAGAAGGTTTTTTATTTTAATTAATTTATTTTGAATGATCAACAATCACTTCCATAAGCTTTTGAGTTTTAAATTGTTCTTCCCCTCCCTCTGCACCTCCTTTCCCAAGACAGCATGCAATCTGATATAGGCTATACATATACATTCCTATTAAACATATTTTCACATTAGTGATGTAATTGAGAATTAGACCCAATAGAAGAAGCCACGAGACAGAGGAAACAAAACACAACAGAAGAAAAAAAAATAGCAAAGAGTATACCTCTATCTGAATTCAAACTCCATAGTTCTTTCTTCTTTGTGGATAGCATTTTTCATCATGAGGCCTTTGGAGCTGTCTTAGATCCTTTTATAGCTGAGAACAGTTAAGTTTATCAACATTAGTCATCACATAACATAGCTGTTACTATGTACAACGTTCTCCTGGTTCTGCTCACTTCACTCAGTATCAGACCATACAAGTCTTTCCAGGTTTTTCTGAAGTCTGACTGTTCATCATTTCTTATAGCAAAATAGTATTCCATTACATTCATATACCACAATTTACTCAGCCATTCCCCAGTTGATGGACATCCTCTCAATTTCCAATTCTTTGCCATCACAAAAAGAGCTGCTATAAATATTTTTGTACATGTGGGTCCTTTTCCTGTTTTTATGATCTCTTTGGGATACATAACTAGAACTGATATTGCTAGGTCAAAGGATATGCAGTTTTATGATACTTTGGGTATAGTTCCAAATTGCTCTCCAGAATGGTTGGATCATTTCACAACTCCACCAACAGTGCATTAGTGTTCCAGTTTTCCCCAGATCCCCTCCAACATTTATCATTTTCCTGTTTTGTCATATAGGCCAATCTGAAAGGTATGATGTGGTACCTCAGAGTTGTTTTGATTTGCATTTCTCTAATCAATAGTGATTTAGAGCATTTTTTCATATGACTCTACATGGCTTTAATTTCTTCATCTGAGAACTGCCTGTTCATATCCTTTGACACTTTATCAATTGCGGAATGATTTGTATTCTTATAAATTTGACTGAATTCTCTATATATTTTAGAAATGAGGCCCTTATCAGAGAGACTGGTTGTAAAAATTCTTTCCCAATTTTATACTTTCCTTCTAATCTTGGTTGCATTGGCTTCATTTGTGCAAAAATTTTCCATTTAAGATAATCAAAGGTATTCATTTTGCTTTTCATAATGTTCTCTATCTTATGTTTGGTCATGAATTCTTCCATTCTCCATAAATCTGATAGGTAAACTATTCCTTGCTCTCCCAGTTTGCTTACAGTATCACCTTTATATCTAAATCATGAACCCATTTTGTCTTTATTTTGGTATATGGTGTGAGATTTTGGTCTATAACTAGTTTCTGCCATACTTTTTTTTTTCCACTTTTCCCAGCAGTTTTTGTCAGAGTAAGTTCTTATCCCAGAAATCTTTGGGTTTATCAAATAATCAATTACTATATTCATTGACTACTGTGTCTTGCATACTTAACCTATTCTACTGATCTAGCATTCTATTTCTAAGCCAGTACCAAGCAGTTTTGATGATTTCTGCTTTATAATACAATTTAAGATCTGGAATGGCTAGGCTACCTTCCCCTGAATTTCTTTTCATTAGTTCCCTTGATATTCTGGACCTTTTGTTCTTCCAAATGAATCTTATTATTTTTTCTAACTCTATAAAATAATTTTTGGGTAGTTTGATTGGTGTGCCACTGAATAAGTAAATTAGCTTAAGAAGAATTGTCATTTTTATTATATTAGCTGAGCCTATCCATGAGTAACTGATGTTTTTTCCAATACTTCAGATCTGACTTTGTTTGGGTGAAAAGTGTTTTGTAATTGTTTTCATATAGTTCCTGGGTTTATTCCAGTAGGTAAACTCTTAAATATTTTATAACGTCTGCAGTAACTTTCAATGGAATTTCTCTTTCTATCTCTTATTGTTGGGCTTTGTTGGTAATATATAGAAATGTCAATGATTTATGTGGGTTTATTTTATAGCCTGCAACTTTGCTAAAGTTGTTTACTATTGCAAGTAGTTTTTTTTTACTTGATTCTCTAATTATATCATCATATCATCTGCAAAGAGTGATAGTTTTGTTTCTTTGACTATTCTAACACCCTCAATTTCTTTTTCTTCTCTTATTGCTAAAGCTAACATTTCCAGTATCATATTGAACAGCAGTGGTGATAATGAATGTTCTTTTTTCACCCCTGATCTTATTGGAAATGCTTCTATCTTGTCCCCATTACATATGATGCTTGCTAAAGGTTTTAGGTAGATGCTACTTATTATATTAAGGAAGACTCCATTTATTCCTATGCTCTCTAGTGTTTTTAATAGGAATGGGTGTTATATTTTGTCAAAAGCTTTTTTCTGCATCTATTGAAATGATTATGTAGTTTCTGTTAGTTTTGATGTTGATATGATCAACTATGCTGATAGTTTTCCTAATATTGAACCAGCCCTGCATTCCTGGTATAAATCCTACCTGGTCATAGTGTATTATTCTTGTGATAAGAAGCTGTAATCTATTTGCTAATATTTTATGTAAAATTTGGTCTATAATTTTCTTTCTCTGTTTTGACTCTTCACGGTTTAGGTATCAGCACCATATTTGTATCATTAAAAATTTTGGTAAAACTTCTTCTTCACCTATTTTCCCAAATAGTCTATATAGCATTAGAATTAATTGTCCATTAAATGCTGGATAGAATTCACTTGTTAATCCCTTGTTCTGAGATGGGGTTATTTAAGTATTTTACTTCCTCTTCTGTTAATCTGGGCAATTTATATTTTTATAAATTTGTATCCATTTCACTAAGATTGTCAAATTTATTGGCATACAATTGGGCAAAATAGTTCCTAATTATTGTTTTAATTTCCTCTTCCTTGATTGTGGATTCAACATTTTCATTTTTGATACTGGTAATTTGGTTTTCTTTTTTTTTTAATTAAATTAACCAAAAGTTTATCTATTTTATTGTTTTTTGTTATTTTTTTTATAAAACCAGCTCAATTTTATTTATTAGTTCAATAGTTTTCTTAATTTCAATTCTATTAATTTCTCCTTTGGGTTTTAATATTTCTAATTTGGTGTTTAGCTGAGGATTTTTTAATTTATTCTTTTGCTAGTTTTTTTAGTTGTATGCCTAATTCCTTGATCTCCTCTTTTTCTATTTTATTTATGTAAGCATTTAGAGATATAAAACTTCCCCTAACAACTGTTTTTGCTGCATCCCATAAGTTTTGGTATGTTGTCTCATTACTGTCATTCTCTGTAATAAAGTTATTTATTGTTTCTATCATTTGATGTTTGACCCAATCATTTTTTAGCATTAGATTATTTAGTTTCCAATTATTTTTTAGTCTACCTTTCCATGACCCTTTATTACATATAATTTTTATTGCATCATGATCTGAAAAGGATGCATTTAATATTTTTGCCTTTCTGCCTTGGATTGTGAGGTTTTTGTGCCCTAGTACATGGTCAATTTTTGTGTATGTGCTATGTATTGCTGAGAAAAAAGTATATTCCTTTCTATCCCGATTCAATTTTCTCCAGAAGTCTATCATACCTAACTTTTCTAATATTCTATTCACCTCCTTAGCTTTTTTCTTGTATATTTTGTGGTTAGATTTATCTGTTTCAGAGAAGGGGAGGTTGAGGTCCCCCACTAGTATAGTTTTGCTGTCTATTTCTTCCTGTAACTCCCTTAACTTCTCCTCTAAGAATTTGGATGCTATATCATTTGGTACATATATGTTTAGTAATGATATTACTTCATTGTCTATGGTGCCTTTTGTCAGGATGTAGTTTCCTTCCTTAAATCTCTTTTGATAAGATCTATTTTTCATTTTGCTTTGTCTGAGATCAGGATTGCTACCCATCCTTTTTTTTTTTTAAATTCAGCTGAAGCATAATATATTCTGCTCCAGCCTTTTACCTTTACCCTGTGTGTGTGTTGCTCTTTTTCAAATGTGTTTCCTGTAAACAATGTATTGTAGGATTGTGTTTTTTAATCCATTCTGCTACCTGCTTCTATTTTATGGGAGAGTTCATTCCATTCACATTCACAGTTATGATTACTGTGTCTTTCTCTCCATCCCTCCCCCCACCCCATTTATTCTTTTCTCTCTCCTTTATCCTTTTCCCTCCTCACTAGTGTTTTGCTTTTGACTACCACCTTCCTCAGTCCCACCTCCCTTCTATTAGCCCCTTCCTTTGTCTTCCCCTGTACCCTTACTACTTCTTCCCTGCTTTCTATCCCCTCTTCCTTTTATTTCCCCTTTTCTTTCCTACTGCCTATAGGGCAAGTTAGATTTCTATACCTAACTGATTATGTTATTCCCTTCTTAAGTCAAATCTGATGAGAGTAAGGTTCAAACAATGCTCATCTCCCTCCCTTCTTTCCCTCTGCTTTATGAGGTTTTTGTGCCTTTTCCTCTAATGTAATTTACCTTTGTCTGCCTCCTCCTTTCCTTTTCTTAGTACATTTTCTTAGATCAGAATAATCCACTTACTTGGATCCGTTTAACTCACTTGATTACATTTTTTTAAATCACTACATCAAAGTCAACTTATATCCACCCCTTTTATGTATACTCCCTTAACATGGTGTAATAACAATACAGTTCTGAAGAGTTACAAGTGTCATCTTCCCTGTAGGGATGAAAACAGTTTGCCCTTATTAACGACATGTTAATATGTTGTATCTTTCTGTCCCACTTACTTTTTTATGTCTCTCTTAAGTCTTGTATTTGAAGATCAAATTTTCTGTTGAGCTCTGGTCTTTTTATCAGGAAGGTTTGGAAGTCCCCCATTTTGTTGCATATCCATCTCCTCCCCTGAAAGTTCATGCTGATTTTCCCTGGATAGTTGATTCCTGGTTGTAATCCAAGCAACTTTGCCTTTCTGAACATCATGTTCCACAACCTATGGTCTTTTAATGTAGAAGCTGCAAGGTCCTGTGTAATCTTGACTGTGGTTCCATGATATTTAAATTGTTTCTTTCTACTGCTCACAGTATTTTCTTTTCGACCTGGTAATTTTGGAATTTGGCTATTATATTCCTTGGAGTTTTCAATTTGGGATCTCTTTCAGGAGGTGATCAGTGGTTTCTTTTTATGGCTATTTTACCCCCTGGTTCTAGGACCTCAGGCCCCTACCTTAGCAAGTCAACAGCTTGTTAAAGGAGAACCAAAAAAATCTTGAAGGAAGAAAAACACTTTAAAAAAATAGCATAACCCAAATGGCAAAAGAGGTCCAAGAAGCCAATGAGGAGAAGAATGCATTAAAAAGCAAAATTGGCCAAATGAAAAAGGAAGTCCAAAAGCTTACTGAAGAAAATACTTCCTTAAAAATTAGAATGGAGCAATTGGAAGGTAGTGACTTTATGAGAAATCAAGGCATTATAAAACAAATCCAAAAGAATGAAAAAAATAGAAAACAATGTGAAATATCTCAGTGGAAAAAAAAACTGACCTGGAAAATAGATCCAGGAGAGATAATTTAAAAATTATTTGATTATCTGAAAGCCATGATCAAAAAAAGAGCCTAGACATCATCTTTCAAAAAATTATCAAGGAAAACTGCCCTGATATTTTAGAACCAGAGGGAAAAATGGAAAAGAAAGAATCCATCGATCTCCTCCTGAAAGAGATTCCCAAAGGAAAACTCCTAGGAGTATTGTAGCCAAATTTCAGAGTCTACAGATCAAGGAGAAACTATTGCAAGCAGCCAGAAAGAAACAATTCAAGTATTGTGAAAACACAATCAGGATAACACAAGATTTAGCAGCTTCCATATTAAGAGACCACAGGGCTTGGAATATGATATTCCAGAAAGCAAAGGAGATAGGATTACATCCAAGAATCACCTACCCTGTAAAACTGAGTATAGTCCTTCAGGGGAAAAATTGACATTCAGTGAAATAGAGGACTTTCAAGCATTTTTGATGAAAAGACCAGAGCTGAATAGAAAATTTGACTTTCACGTACAACACTTAAGAGAAACATGAAGTGGTAAACAGGAAAGAGAAATCATAAGAGACTTATTAAGGTTGAATTGTTTACATTCTGCATGGAAAGATGATACATGTAACTCACGAGTCCTTTATCACTATTAGAGTAGTTGAAGGGAAAAAAATTATATGTTTGTATAGATAGATACATAGATAGATACATAGATACATAGATGGCATGGGGTGAGTTGAAAATGAAGGGATGATATCTGGAGAATAAAATTAAGGGGTGAGAGAGGATTATACAGAGAGAAGAAGAAAGAGAGAAGAGAATGGGATAAATTATCTCACATAAGACAGACAAGAAAAGGCTTCAATAGTGGAGAGGAAATCGGGGAAGATGAGAGGGAATGAGTGGATCTTATTCTCATCAGACTTGGATTAAGATAGTATAACATACACACTCAATTGGGTATGGAAATCTATCTTACCCTACAGCAAAATGGGGGAGGATGGGGACAAGAGAGCAGGAGGATGATAGAGAGGAGGGCAGTTTGGGGAGGGGGTAATCAGAAGCAAACATTTCTAAGGAAGGACAGGGTCAAAAGAGAGAATAGAATAAATGGGGGATGGGATAGGATGAAGGGAAATATACTTAATTTTTCACAGCGTGACTACTGTGGAAGTGTTTTGCATGACTACACATGTGTGACCTATATTGAGTTGATTGCCTTCTCAGTGAGGGTGGGTGGGGAATGAGGAAGGAAGAAAATTTGAAACCTAAAATTTTAAAAACAAAAGTTTAAAAAAATTGTTTTCACATGCTACTGGGAAATGAAAGATACAGGAAATGGGATATAGGAATCTATCCTGCCCTATAGGAAAATTGAAGAGAAGGGGATAAGAGAAGGGGGGCAGAAATAGAAGGGAGGGCAGATTAGGATAAGGGGTACTCAGAATGCATGCCATCTTGTGATGGTTGGAGGGATGAGATGGGGAGAATATTTGGAACTCAAAATCTTGTGGAAGTGAGTGTTGAAAACTAAAAATAAATTAATTAATTTTTTAAAAAATGTTAGGAACCATTGTAAAAAAAATTTTAAAAAACTCTACTCTCTCAAAAAAAATCCCTTTTGAGCTCTTCTAAGAAGGCTTTTTGGGCTTCAGACCAGTTCATATTCCCTTTTGAGGTTCCAGATGTGGGTTTTTTGACAATGTTGTCCTCTTCAGAATTTCTGCCTTGATCTTCACTGTTCTCATTATATGAATCTATGATATGTTTCTTTTTGCTCATGGCATTTGCTTATTCCCTGACCTTTAAAGAAATTGAGCTCTCCTGCTAAGGAGTAGAGGGTACTGACCCAAGCTTCTTGTGTTGGGAGCCTTGTGTCTTGTCACTGGCTTTGTGTGCTAGGTTCTCCAATGTTGGCAGTTGGAGGCTATAGGGTTCTGGCAGCTTACCTGGTGTTGGGTTGGAATCAACAACACTGGAACTCTAGGGGTAGGATTGGGTAGTCTGGCCCCTGGAGGTTGCCTGCTTTTCTTTTCCTTTTGCTTTCTTCAGCTCCTTTCAGATGGATGTTGCAGTATGTTTATCTGCCTAGGGCCCCTTAGAGAGCTTCACAGAGTTTTGCTAAGGCACTGGAAGACTGCTGTAGAATGCTGAGGCACCTGGTGGTTTTCTGAGTTAGTTTCCACTGATTCCCCCACCCTCACTGAGGCACTTGAGAGTCCAGTGGTTGATGTTTGCCTGCTCTGCCACCTGGGTTTCAGGATCTCCTTTTATGCTGAGGTGGGGCTTTCTGCTAGCTTGTTGGGACACCTCCTGTTCTGTACTGCTCCCCTTCCCCCAAGGCAAGAGAGGCCTTTCCCATTAATCCCTCAAGCTACTGAACTGCTGCACCCCATCTTTCTTCTGGTTAAGCTTTTCCAGGGTTTTTCCTGGGGCAATATTTTCTGGGCTTTCAGAGGTTGATAAGGGAGGGAAAGAGTAAATTACTTCTTACTCCACCATCTTGGCTACTGCAAGAAGATTTTTGAAAATCCTTGAATAGCAACATCAGATCAGTCAATACTTAAAGAAATTAATTCAGACTAGTCATTGGAAGGTCAAATATCAAAGACAAAATTCAAATACTTTGGCCATGTAATGAGAAGATAGTACTCAATAGAAAAGACCCTGATGTTGGGGGAAAATGATGACAAAAGGAAAAAGGAATGTCAGAGGACGAAATGTATGTTTAGCGACATGGAAGCAATGAACAAGAACTTGGAAAGATTTGAGGAGATAGAGAATAGAAGGGTTTGGTGTATTGTCCATGGGGTCACAAAAAGTTAGATGTGACTAAACAACTGAATAACAACAAAATTCCTGCTTCTCTATTCTGAGTAAGTAAATAGATGTTTTTTGGTATTTAAATTTTTTTTCTTTTTTAACCTTAATACTCAGCTCAATTTCTTTTTAATTTTCTTTTCATTTACATTATTGTAAACATTGTCTATATAATTATTTTGGTTCTACCTAATTGTGTATCTGTTCATATAAGTATATCCCTGTTTCTTTGAATTCTTCCTATTTATCATTTGTTCTTGCTGTTTAGTCATTTTCAGTCACTAGTGACACATCATGATCCCATTTGGGGTTTCCTTGAAAAGGATACCGGACTGGTTTTTCATTTCATTCTTCAGTTCATTTTACATAAAAGGAAACTGAGGTAAGCAGGGTTAAATGACTTGGTCTGAGAGTGGATTTGAATTCAGGTCTTCCTGACTTCAGATCTGATGCTATCTTCTGTATCACCTAGATGCCCAAAATCATAACAATGTTGTTGTTAAGTTATTTTGTTTCACTCATGCCTGACCCCATTTTGGATTTTCTTGGCAAAGATATTGAAGTAGTTTGCTATTTCCTTCTCCAGTTCATTTTATAAATGAGGAAACTGAGGCAAATGGGGTTAAGTGACTTGCCCAAGGTCACATAGCTAGTAAGTGTGACTTGCCCAGGATCACACAGCTGGTAAGTGTTTGAGGCCAAATTTAAACTCAGGAAGATGAGACTTTCTAACTTCCAGCCTGGCATCCTTTCTATTATGCCACCTAGCTTACTATATAATTATATTCCTTTATTAGAGTTTATTTCTTTATTATGTGGTCATTCCTAAATTTATGTCTAGGATCTGATTTTGTGTCTCATTCTTTGTTACAACAAAGATATATATTTGGGCTTAGAGTCAGAAAGAGAGAAAGAGAGAGAGAGAGAGAGAGAGAGAGAGAGAGATCCTTGTTTACACAAACGTATAGGGAGAGGAACATACATTCAAATTTATATACAAATGCATGTATTAATGATACAATCTTTTGAGTTTATATTGCATATCCATTTCAAACTTATGGTTGTTTATGGTATAAGATCTCCCCCAAGTTCCCAAGCATTGTACTCTGTATGCAGTAAACACTTAATAAGTGTTAATTGTATTTTTTTCTTGAAAAAATAAAATATTAACATGTGGGATATTCATTGAACTGTTAAAACAAACATTCTAGATACATGACTGAAGCATCTCCAAAGAAGCTGTTTTTTAGATATATACTATCAGAACTATTGAGGTTTTATTTTCCCGTACATTTCATAAGCCGAGTTATGTGTTCATTACAATTATTAAGTACATGTCTGGATACAATTTTAAATGAGGGAAACTAAGCACAGAGAGGTATAGTAATATACACAGTGTCTAATACAACTTAAAGGACAATCACATTTAAATCTGGGATGAAACTTAGAGAGCAGCCTCACCATTTTACCAATGAGAAAACTAGGGCTTTTTGGGTGAAAAAACTTGTCCACGTTCATATAGGTAGTAAGTAGATAGGAAAGATTTTCTGACCCTAAATTACTTTTTTTCTATTCTATCATATACTGCAAAAGCATTGTTTTTAAGCAAAGTAGATCTGAATGTTTCCTCCATTTCTGCTACTTCTATACCTCTGTGCTATTATTCCTCATTTTATTCATCTCTAAAATGATATTCATAATATTTATTCCCATGTTTTGTTCAATGAAATATTCAATCCTGGGGAGCAGGGCCACAATGGTGGAGAAAAAGCAGGACTCAACTAAACTCTCAAAAATTCCCCTCCAAACAACTTAAAATAAAGCCACAAAAATGAAATCTGGAGCGGCAGAACCAACAAAAGAATGGGGTGAAACAATTTTCAAGGCCAAAACAACTTAAAAGATCAAGAAACGCAAGAAAGGTTAATAAGCAAGAAAAATCATAAGGGATTCAATGAGGTTAAACTATTTACTTATATACATGGGAAGATGATACTTATCATTCCTAAGAATTTTATTATTATTGGGACAGTTAGAAAGAATATACATAGACAAAAGGCATGACTGTAAGTTGACAATGATGGGATGATATCTCAAAAATAAAATAAAGGGAGGAGAAAGAAGAAGCCACTGGGAGAAGGGGGAAGGGAGAGATAGGATGGAGTAAATTGTTTCACATAAAATAGATGCAAAAGAGCTTTTATAATGGAGGGGGAAATTGGGTCATGGCAGACAATGCTTGAACTTTATTCTCATTGGAATTTGTTCAAGGAAGGAATAACATACACACTCAGTTGTGTATAGAAATCTATCTTATCATACAGGGAAGTAGGAGGGCAAGAGTATAAGAGAGTGGAGGGACTGATAGAATAAAAGGAATACTGGGAGAGGCAATGATTAGAAGCAAAACATTTTTGAGAAAGGACAGGGTTAAAGGAGAGATAGGTAAGGATAAATAGGGGGAAAAATGATGGAGGGAAATACACAATTAGCCACTATAACTGCAAAAAATTTTCAGCAGGTTTCTCTGATAAGAGCTTCATTTGTTAAATACGTAGAGGACTGAGTAAAATTTGTGAGAATATAAGTCATTACCAAATGATAAATGGTCAAAGGTTATGAACAGGCAGTTTTTAGATAAAGAAACCAAAGCCTTTTTATAGTCATAGAGAATGCTCTAAATCATTATTGATTAGAGAAATGTGAATTGGAACAGCTCTGCTGTACCACCTTGTACCTATCAGATTGGCTAATATGACAGAAAAGGAAAGGGACAAATGTTGGAGGAGATGTGGGAAAAATAGTATACTAATACACTGGATTTGTGAACTGATCCAGCCATTCCGGAGAGCAATTTGGAACTAGGCCCAAAGGGCTATAAAATTTTGTATGTTCTTTGACCTGGCAATTCTGCTACTAGGTCTGTATCCCAAAGAGATTAAAAAATAAGAAAGGAGGTCTATATGTACAAAAATATTTGCTTCAGCTTTTTTGTTGTGGCAAAGAATTGGAATACGGGGGGATGCCCATCAATTGGGGCATGACTGAATGAGATGTGGTATGTGATTGTTATTTAATACTATTGTGCTATAAGAAGTTACAAGCAGGATGTTTTCAGAAAAACTTGGAAAATCTTACATGAACTGAAGTGAGCAGAACCAGGAGAACAGTGCACACAGTAGCAACAATGTTGTATAATGATCTGTGAATGATAGTTATTCTCAGTCATACAATAATCCAAGACAATTCCAAAGAACTCATGATAAAAAAAATGTTGTCTACCTCCAGAGAAAGAACAGATGGAGTCTGAATGCAGATAGAAGTGTGTGTGTGTGTGTGTGTGTGTGTGTGTGTGTGTGTACACTTTATTTTTCTTCATTCTTTTGTCTGTTTCTTTCACAATATGACCAATATGGACATGTGTTTTGTATGATTGCACATTTATAATCTAAATCAAGTTACCTGCCTTCTCAATGAGGAGTTGGGGAAGAGTGCAGGGAGAGAATTTGCAATTCAAAACTTCAAAAAAAAAAAAAGCAAATGTTAAAATTGTTTTTAACTTGTAATTGGAAAAAATAAAATATTAAAAAAATAATAGAATAGTCAAATCTATTTTAGCTTTGATTAAATACAAAATCCTAAAATTTAGAAAATCAGGGCGTACACCCATCAATTGTTTCCTTTTTTTTCCATCATGATTTTTCTTGCTAGGAATAGAGAAGTGCTTTCTTGCTGATGGTAAGTCATGATAACAGTAGAAGAGGGAATCTTCTCTTAAAGTCATCTGCTCATGACCCCATTGCACACCAACAAGAGCAGTGATGCCCAGTAAATATATGAACAGATCAACTTTTTCAGTTTTGATCTAGATACACTCCTTTGGCCTAGATTCCATCATGATAATGCCCTTGCTCCAGGCATCTTCCCTTATCCCCTACCTTCTTCTCCACTTCTTTTTACATGATGTCTTCCCTCACTAAACTTAGAGTTCTTTGAAGGCAGGCACTGTCTTTTTTTTTCACATTCATGTTCTCACTGTTTAACCTGATTCCTAACACTTTGTTGAGATTTAATAAATATTTGTTGACTGATATAAAGGGGAGTCAACATTTTCCTTCCTAAGGAAAACCACTGAGCTTCCCTCCATTATTTTATATCAGTCCATACTACCATCATAGTCTCTATTTTTAGCGCTTGACGCAAAATCTAGCCTTGAAATTTTCAAAATGTGTGTATCATTTGAAAAGCAAAATATATACTGGGAAAATCTTACACTTTTTACATTTTACATCTTACATTTGCCATTTACATCATGGCAAAAAAAATTACATGGATTTTCCCTAAGTCATAAAAGATTCATTTTGTGAGGGATTTTGTTAGACCAGAAACTGAAGTTACTGTAATAGAATTTATTTGCCATAAAACTATAGAACTATTTTCAAATATAATGAAAAATTTGTATTTCAATTTTTTCCCCTTTGTCTGGGGTGGTGTTATTTTAAAGATGGGTATAAAGGGATGTGCTACTTCTGCATTGTCTTCAGTTTGAATTGGAATAATGTCTTTAAATTTCAAGTGATAATTTCATATCTACATAAATTTCTATTCTTCCTCTCCCTACTTCTTCTCTTAATTGACCCTCTCTTTTTGATTTCTCTATGCTTTATTTTCTAAAAGCATAATTGTTCCCTTTTCCAAAAAGAAGCTGAACGTCAGGCTTGGACCTTCTTCATATGGTATTTGTGTTTACATGTGAGTGTATGTGTATGTTTACATTGATAGCTATAATTTTTCCACAGCAATAACAAGACTGAAATCCACATATTGAAAGCCTATCACTCTTCTCCATGCTACCTTTTCTCTTAAAGTTTTGATGATTTCAAATACAGGATTATCAGATTATAAATTTTCATATGAAGAGCAATTTTTAAAATGCTGTGATCATTTCCCCTCCAGGGAAACCTCAATTAATGTAAATATACCAGTAATTATATAATTCACACTTTGTTCCATTATCTAACATAGCAATAAAATGAAGCATGAAATTCTCTTATTATTTTGTCTAATCTTTTGTCTTCTTCACCTCAATACACCACAAATGTTGCTACTGATGTACATTAATGTATAATGAGAAATAGTTTTGTTTCTCCCAACAAAAAAAGAACTTTAAAATAAAATATTGGTCACTAAGGCAGAACCATCATATTTTTCATAAGCTGATTTAATGACTAGATTTTACTACAATAGATAGAAAGGAACAAACTTGTAAGCATTCGTTTCTCTGTTGAAAATTAACTAATATCCTTCTAGATCATGTCTGTACATTCTCCAATCTAACCTTCACAACACTGATCAAATAATAGCTCTAAAGTACCACTTGAATAGTGTTGTACAATATATAGAGTACTGGACTTTTAACTGGGAAATCTTAGCTAAAAATCCTTCTGATCCTTAGCAGGAAGCAACTTAACCACCTATACCAGTTTTCACATTTATAAAACTGGGACAATAGTATCTGCAATACCTTCCTCATAAGACCATGTATGATAAGATCCAGTGTCTATAATATAAGCACAACAATTCAAAAATTTTAAAGCTATATTCAAGCGCAATATACATATGCATTTGCATGTGTATGCATGTCTATGTGTGTGTGTCAGCCAATTGGTGTAGTGGCATGGAATAAGGAAGATTTGAGTTCTATCTAACCCTCTTCTCCCACCCAAGGGAAAGTAATCTCTCTTATTTCCAGGTTTTCCTATCACCATCATTCATTCCTCATCATTATATTCATATCCCCATCATTATGTTGCAGGGTCCTCACAGCACCTTATACAATGACCTGTTCTCAGTAGATGCCTAATATATGCTTCTTTGGTTACTTCTCAAATTGTGATGATTCTTCTGGGGGAAAAATATCTCCAGAGATTTTCATTGACTTTCTTAAAATAGCCTCCCTTGTGATAGTTGATTCTCTTTGGCAATTATTTAACTGAAAAAAATCCAAACATTCCAGAACATTCAACAAGGCTGAGTGAAAATTATTCCAATCATGAGTGAAAATATTATGACAAATAACATTTTCACAAAATACTTGCAAATATATGTACTCACCCTCAAAACGAAAAGAACTCATCTTCTTTTACTTTGAAACATGAATAGCTTTCAATTGTCCTCCTTTCCTACAAAAAATGATAGGGTTTCAATTTCCTTTCTCAAAATTTCTAAATGCTAATGGCTACCCCTAGAACACTGACTCACTCTGGAGCCTAACTGTACAATTTGGTTTATCCATCACTTTTATTATATACACAAGGTTTTCCACAGATCCTTTGCCATTTTTAAATTAATTTTAAAGATAAATCAAGGAAGAATTGTTTGTAAAATGAGATCAATTTAAAAAAACACAAATAAGCATTTATTAATTTGTAAAAAACTTAGCACAGTACCTGGCACATAATAGCTGTCTAATAAGTTTTTGTTACTTATGCTTACCAATCTCACCCATATGCATCTTTAGGGAGTTGGTAAGATATAAAAATAAACAAAATAGTAACTTTAAAGTACATGCCACCTAATAGGGTAGCTAAAACATGGATACAAGAAAGTATAATAAAGAATACAAGTACATAAAAGAAGTACAAAAATGTTTCTATAAAAGTTCATAGCCCAGAAAAACAACTTGTTGCTGTAGTCAGAAATCAAGGAAGAATGCATTAGGTAGTCACCATTGTAGAAGCTATGCAACAAACCCAAAATAATTACCTATTTGTGAAGTAAGTGTTGTGGAAAATTTCAAAGAAGTTGAGGTTCCTGTTTATAAAGACTCTGAAAAATAAAGGTCGCACATAAAAAAAAAAGAACAATGGAAGTTAGTATGAAACAATTAAATAATACCAATCACTCACATTTACATGGTCATCAGTCATCTGATTTTTACAAATACTTTCATCACGGGACTGTGAGAAAAGGAATTTAATGAGCATTATCTCTATATTGTAGATATGGGAACTGAGAATTGAAAAGGTTAAATGCCTGGCCAAAAGCAGTATTTGTGAATACAGTATAACTAAGCAATAAATTCTATTATGGGATAGAAATTAACCCTTAATGATTTTCCCCTAAAGAATTACTTATTTTTCCTAGTGACACATCCCACAACATGGTCCCCAAGTCTTAAACCTTTATAATCACCCATGGGTGATATGGCATCACCCATAACATCAATGTCTTCTTCCTGTTTTTTATTTTATTTTAAGAAAATATGTGAGGCATACAATTAAAGTTTTTCTTTTAAAAAATCATGAAGACATAGTTGTTATTTAAAATCATCTGTTAAAAAATGGCTTATTAAAGTGTTTGGACTTAGAGGTGGAGCCAAGATAACAGAGCAAAAGCAGTGACTTGCCTGAGCTCTCCCTCCAAATACCTATAAAAAAATTGCTCTAAACAAATTCTGGAGCAGCAGAACCCACAAAAAGACAGAGTGAAACAAATTTCCAGCCCAAGACAACCTGGATGGTTGATTGGAAAGATCTGTCATACTGGGCTGAGGGAGCAGCACAGTACAGTATGTGCCCCACAAAAAAAGACAGGGCCTCAACAAATCTGGAGCAGACCTCAGGGGACTGAATCACAAGCAGCTGCGGTGGTTTCCAGACTTCTCAACCCACAAACACCAAAGACAACTTAGAAGGTCAGTAGGAAAGGTCTATGACCTCGGTGAGAAAGAAGCTTGGTGCAAGCCCTAGTCCTGGTGCAGCCCTGGGGTGGTGGCTACTTACAGAGCTCAGTCCACAGACTGAGGGGGAATCAATTGGCTGATAAGAGGAGGATTGTAGGGATCTCTTTGCTGGTGCTGAGGCAGGATTCCCTTGCTTTGCCTTTGCTTGGATCTGAGTCACAATTCTGGGTGGTGGTCCTGGGGTGAGGAGGAGTGCTTGTATGGTAGAGCTTGTAGGGGTGATGGAGAAGGAATCCTTCTCACAGTTACAAGGCAGGAAAAAAGTGCTTGTGGTCACTCATAGACCAGGGCACAGACCAGTAAAGGAGTAAACACCTCACCCTTGACCACACCACCTTGGAAGAACTGAAAACTTACAGGTCCCTAGAAGTATCTCTGAAAACAGCTACACAAAACCCCAAAGCTTGGGGCAGTACATTCTCCACACTGGGAGAAGACCCTTACCTTAACAAAGAGTTTAATTGTTAAGTAATTGGCTAGGATCATGAGCAAACTGTGAATCTTTCTTTGATGACAAAGAAGATCAAAACATACAACCAGAAGAAAACAACAAAGTCAAAGCTCCTACATCCAAAGCCTCCAAGAAAAATATGAATTAGTCCCAGGCCATGGAAGAGCCCAAAAAGGATTTTGAGAAGCAAGTAAGAGAAGTAGAGGAAAAACTGGGAAGAGAAATGAGAGTGATGCAAGAAAATTATGAAAAACAAGTCAACAGCTTGCTAAAGGAGACCCAAAAAAGTGCTGAAGAGAATAACACCTTAAAAAGAAATCAAGACATTGTAAAATAAAACCAAAAGAATGAAAAAATAGAAAACAATGTGAAATATCTCATTGGAAAAAACAACTGACCTGGAAAATAGATCTAGGAGAGATAATTTAAAAATTATTGGACTGCCTGAAAGCCATGATCAAAAAGAGAGCCTAGAAATCATTTTTCAAGAAATTATCAAGGAGGGGGAAGTTAGGTGGTGCAGTGGATAGAGCACCAAACCTGGAGTCTGACTTCAAATCTGGCCTCAGACCAAACACTTGACACTAGCTGTGTGACATTGGACAAGTCACAACCCCAATTGCCATAAAAAAGAAAGAAATTATCAAGGAAAACTGCCCTGATATTCTAGAACTAGAGGGTAATATAGAATTTGAAAGAATCTACCAATCACCTCCTGAAAGAGATCCCCAAAGGAAAACTCCTGGGAATATTTTAGCCAAATTCCAGAGTATACAGATCAAGGAGAAAATATTGCAAGCAGCCCAGCAAGAAACACTTCAAGTACTGTGGAAACATAATCAGGATAACACAGAATTTAGCAGCTTCTACATTAAGGGACCACAGGACTTGGAATATAATATTCCAGAGGTCAAAGGAGATAGGATTACAGCCAAGAATCACCTACCCAGTAAAACTTAGTATAATCCTTCGGGGGAAAAATGGACATTCAGTGAAATAGAAGACTTTCAAGCATTCTTGATGAAAAGACTGAAATTGAACAAAAAATTTAACTTTCAAATACAAGACTCAAAAGAAGAATGAAGAGGTAAACAGGAAAGAGAAATCATAAAGGACTTATTAAGGTAGAACTGTTTACATTCCTACATGGAAATATGATTTTCATAACACATAAGACATTTGCCAATATTATGGTAGTTGGAGAGAAAAAATTATATGTATAGATAGAACGATAGAGGGCACAGGGTGAGTTGAAGATGAAGAGGTGATATCTGGAGAATAAAATTAAGAGGTGGGAGAGGATTATACTGGGAGAAGGAGAAATGGAGAGGTAGAATAGGGTAAATTATCTCACATAAAATAGACAAGGAAAGGCTTTTACAGTAGAGGGGAAACAGGGGAAGCTGAGAGAGAATGAATGAATCTTATTCTCATCTGATTTGGCACAAGGAGGGAATAACATACACACTCAATTGGATATGGAAAGCTATCTTAACCTATAGGAAAATAAGGGGGAAGGGCATAAGAAAGTGAGGGGATGATTGAGGGGAGGGCAGATTGGGGGAGGGGGTAATCAGAAGCAAACACTTCTGAAGAGGGACAGGATCAAAATAGAGAATAGAATAAATGGAGGGGGTGGGATAGGATGAAGGGAAATAGTTTTCCACAGTATGATGACTATGGAAGTGCTTTGTATGACTACAAAAGTATAACCTGTATTGAGTTGCTTGCCTTCTCAATGAGGGTACAGAGGAAGGGAGGAGGGAGAAAATTTGGAACCCAAAGTTTTAAAAATGAATGATAAAAAATGTTTTCACATGCAACTGGGAAATAAGACATACAGGCAATGGGGTATAGAAATCTATCTTGCCCTACAGGAAAATAGAAGAGGAAGAGGATAAGAGAAGGGAGGGGGGAGATAGAAGGAAGGGCAGATTAGGAGAAAGAATATTCAGAATTCATGCTGTCTTAGGGTTGGGAGAGGGATGAAATGGGGAGAAAATTTGGAACTCAAAATCTTGTGGAAGTGAATGTTGAAAATTAAAAATAAATTAATGAATCTTAAAAAAGAAATTAAAGCTATCTATAATCAAATAAAAAAACTACTCTGAATCAAAACTGATTAAAGATTGATTAGAAAACTGCAAATTAAAACAACTCTGAGGTACCAACTCACACTTATCAGATTGGATAATGTGACAAAAAAAGGAAAATGATAAATGTTAGAGATGTGGGAAAATTGGAACACTAAGGCACTCTTGGTGGAATTGTGAACTTATCCAACCATTTGGGAGAGCAATTCTGAAATATTCCTGAAGAGATATAAAACTGTGCATACTCTTTCATCCAGCAATATCACTACCAGATCTGTATCCCAAAAAGATCATTAAAAAGGGAAACGGACCTACATGCACAAAAATATTTGTAGCAGCTCTTTTTGTGGTGGCCAAGAATTCGAAACTGAGAGAATGTCCATCAATTGGGCAATGGCCAAACATGTTGTGGTATATGAGTATAATGGAATACTATTGCACTATGAAAAGTGATGAACAGGTGGATTTTAGAAAAACCTGGAAAGACTTGCTTGAACTGATGCTGAGTGAAGTGAACAAGAACAGAACATTGTACACAGTAATGGCTACATTGTCTGATGACTAACTTTGATAGACTTACCTCTTCTTAACAATGTAAGGATCTAAGACAACCCCAAAAGACTCATGATGAAAAATGCCATCCACATCCAGAAAAAGAACTGTGGAGTCTAAATGCAGACAAAAACATACTATTTGCTCTCCTTTTTTGTTTCTTCTTTCTAGTGGTTCTTCCCATTGGTTCTAATTCTTCTTTACAACATGACCAATGTAAAAATGTTTAATATGAATGTATATGTAAAGCTTATATCAGATTGCATACCATCCTGGGGTGGGGAATGAGAGGGAGAGGGAGAAAATTTGAAACTCAAAATCTTATGGAAGTGAGCATTGAAAACTAAAAATTGATTAATTATTTTTTTAAAGTGATGAGGAGAGAGATTTCAGAAAAACCTGGAAAGACTTACATGAACTGATGCTGAGTGAAGTGAGCAGAACCAGGAGAACATTGTACACAGTAACAGCAACTCTGTGTGATGACCAATCCAGACAGGCTTAGATCTTCTCAGTGATAAAATGATCTAAGTCAATTCCAAAAGATTCAAGATGGAATAAACTATCCACATTCAGAGAAAGAACTATTGAATCTGAATGCAATTTGCAGCACACTATTTTCTTTTTTCTCTCTCATGGTTTTTCCCTTTTGTTCTGATTCTTCTTTCACAACATGACTAATGTGGACATATGTTTAATGTGATTGTACATGTATAGCCTATATGAGATTGCATGCAATTTGGGGGATGGGGGATAGGAAGACAGGAAAAAATAATTTGGAACTCAAAATTTTATAAAAGTGAGCATTGAAAACTATCTTTACACATAATTGGAAAATATAAAATACTATTAAAGAAAAAAAAGAAATAGCAATATTGGTTAATTTAGTTTGTCTTCTATCTCTTCTGTCTCATGTGTATATTTGAGCACAAGTGTGTTCATTTGTGTGTATGTGTATATATACATAGATAATATATTTGTATATGTACATATACATACACATATAATGCATTGATTTTTAAAACTGCTGTTTTATATTGTTTTGTAATCTCCTGTGGAAAATGAACCATTATAACACTATAAAACAGCACTTTACTCTTAAAAAGTCAGTCCTTCACCATCTCATCTTGCACTGTACAATTTGAGGCTATTTATGTTTTTTTTTTGCCTCTCCTTGCTGCTAAGGTCAAATTCTTATACATTCAAGTGACCTCTAGTAGTATCATCTTCTTGGAATGAATATGAGATGGAGTTGTTTCTATATTTACTATTTACATGAAAGATATCTAATTATGATTTTTTTCACTAAGGTCTTTAGAAACAATTTAAACATAGTGGAGAGCTTAGCACTTAGTAAGTGCTGAAGAAGTACTCAGTATAGAGGTCTCTTTGTCTATTGGTAATAAATTGACTCCATTTACATTTCTGTAAAACTAACACAAAGCTATTACTTTCCTCCCAGGAGAGTATTTTCATCCTCTATGATTGTGTGCCTCATAATGTAAAAGAATGTGTCCATTTTAAGTCCAGTTCTCTATTACCTTTTAATCCCTAGCTCCTAAGACTTTCTATAAAAGAAACATATGAGCACACATAGACTAAATGCTACATCATGGAAGAATAAAAAGAACACTGAATTTAATACCAGATGGATCATATCTCTGCATTTTATTAATTAGGCAGTCTTGAGCAAATGATTAAAAAAATCTCTGAGCCTCAGTGCCCTCATCTACAAAATGGGAGTAATAATGCTAATGGTCCCCATGACATAGGATTATTTTGACGATCCAATGATTGAGATAATGTATGAGAGTAGTTTATAACTCTACAAACTTATATACAAATGGATTTATGAGCTTATCAATGCAACTCTTGCCTTCAAAGATGCAGATCAGCAAGCATGCACAAATGCTTATCCTCTGCAAGTGTTATCCATGTCCTCCCATAAGTTCAACTAGAAGGCTCACCCATGAAACATAGAAGTAGAGGGAAGGAGGTTTCCTCACTTTCTCCTGATATGACAGTACTGAAGAATATGGACCAGCCAGCTCTCACCAAGTGCCCTATCTATCATCTTTTTCAATCAAGCTGCACATTTATTTGATGACATTCTATATAGTGGCTCTTCATAGTTCCTCATTTGTGATGTATTATAGCCTGCTTATATCCATCATATTCTTCTCTCTTGCTTCTAAATGATATTGTTAATCACTGTATATAGTCTACTAAAACTGCAAAGCTAACTTTGATCTGCTGTAGCTATTAATCATTTACATATTTTATCTGATCTCCCTTTAATCAAGCTCCATTTTTTTTATCCCCTTCCCCTTCTACTTCCACTTTGGATAGATTTCTATTACTAATCAATTACATAGATATAATTTCCCTCTTTGAATCAATTTAGATATGAGTGAGGTTCAAACTTCGTCTCCCCTCCACTCCAACCATTTCCCCCTCCATTGTAAAAAGTTTCTCTTTGTGTACCTCATATGAAAAAAATTCCTCATTTTTCCACTCTCTTCATTCTTCCAGGGCATTCCTCTTTCTCAGTTATCCATTTTTTAACATCATCCCAAAATAATCAACTCAATCCCATATCTTCTTTCTATATGGGATCCTTCTAACTTTCTTAATAATGATAAAGATTTTAGAAGATACCTGTATCATCTTCCCATATAGAAAAGTAAATAGTTTAACCTCAATGTCCATAAATGGAGCTGAAGCAGACACTGGAGTACTTAGAGTTTGGTCAGACATCAAAGACACCCAAGGTCATCTACTACATCCCAGGTCATCACCAGTTGTCTTGATTTTTTTCCTTGCCACTGAACTTCAATCACTTTGGAAGAGAGAAAGGTTAATAACTTCAGGAAAATTTGCATCACTTAAATCCAATTTATGTTCAAGTCAAGACATTACCATTGTTGAAAGAAAAATTCTTCATTTAAGCTTTCACCCTGATTAATGAGGCAAAACTCATGACAAAGAGAATAAAAAGGATTTTATTATACGTAATTCAAGGTAGCAACATGTTAACAGACTGATCACTGATTATCAGCAATAGCTTCAAGGTAGGAACAGCTTTTATAGGTAATCTTAGCAAAAGAGGTGGGGCCCTTGAATCTCACTTCCTTCCAAAAGTAGCTAAAATGTGACAATTTTCAGTTAGGGGTAACATGACAAAGAGCAGTTAATACAAAAAACTGCAGACATGGTATCTCCTTTCCCACTAGAACCTCCCCCAATACTGTTTGATAATCAGGGCTGGGAACAAAGGGTAACCACATCAACATAATTTTTTAATACTGTCATGATGTCATTGGTCATCTTCAGAAAAGAAGAGTGAATACAAATGATTTCTCTTTCATGTTTACCTTTCTTATGTGTCTTTTGGGTCTTTATTTTTAAGTCATATTTTCTTTTCAACTCTGGTCTTTTCATCAGGAATGCTTGAAAAGTCTTCTATTTCATTAAATATCCATTTTCCCTTGAAAGATTATACTTGGTTTTAATGCACATGTTATTCTTGGCTCTAATCCTAGCTCTTTTGCCTTCTAGAATATCATATAACAAGCTTTCTGCTTTAATGTTGTGGTTGTTAAACCTTGTATGGTCTTATTTGTGAAGAGTTAATTGTAGGATTTCTTTCTGGCTACCTGAAATATTTTCTCTTTCGCCTGTGAGCTCCAGAGTGAGACTATAATATTCCTTTCAATTTTCATTTTGCAATCTTGTCCATGTGGTGACCAATAGATTCTTTCAATTTCTATTTTACCCTCTGGTTCTAAGATATTAGGGCAGTTTTCCTAGATAATTTCTGAAAGATATATATAGGCTCTTTTTTTGATCATGGATTTCAACTATTCTGATACTTCTTAAATTATCTCTCCTCAATCTATTTTCCAGATTAATTGTCCCCCCCCACCCACCATGGGCTCTTTCATATTTTCTTATTTTTTATTTTCATTTTAACTTTGTTTTGTTTCTTGCTGTCTTGTATTAGCTTCCAGTTGCCCGATTTTAATATTAAGGATTTTTTAAAAAATATTTTCTTCAGTGAGTATTAGAACCTCTTTTTCCATTTGGCCAAAGTAGACTTTTAAGGTGTTATTTTCATCAGTGAATTTTTGTACATTTTTTTCCATTTGGTAAATTTTTAAAGGTGTTATTTTCTTCAGTACTTTTTTGTGACTTTTACCAACCTGTTGATTGTCTTTTCATAATTTTCTTCCATTGTTTTCATTTATTCACCTAAGTTTTCCTCTATCATTTTATTTGGTTTTGAAAATAATTTTAGCTCTTTCAGGAATTCTTATTAGGCTTCTGCCTGATGCACATTTTACTTAGAGGCTTTGCTTGAAGCTGTTTGGACTTGTCTTCTGAGTTTGTAAATTCATTTTCCCTATTACCATAGCAGTTTTTACAGTCAGTTTCTTTTTTGTTGTTTGCTCATTCCCCCATTCTATTTCTTGATTTGTAACTTTATGTTAATGTTGGCCTCTGTTCCCAGAACAGGAGTAGTAGAGTGACATTGTCTCATGCTTCAGACTTCCTCACTGCTGTTTTCAAAATTGCTTCTGGGAGTTAAGAATTTTTCAGTGCTTCCAAAGTGGTGTTATCTAGAGAGTAGTGTGGTTGCTACTTTCCTGGTCTTCACTCTGGATCTTATTCAGAAAGGGACTGATCCCATGTGATAGCAATCAATTCTGTTTCTCAGGATCCCTGATACCTTGGGACCAGAAACAATCTTGCCTCTCAGGACTTCCACTCCTTAACAGAAAGTAATCCTCTCCTCCCTTTAACTATGATCCAAAAATAAGTATAGGCAATGGAGCTGCCAAACAGTGTCTGGTCCTGCATCCAGTGTTACCATAGGAGTTCCGTTTAATCTTTCTGACTAGTTTCCAAGTCCCCTTGCCATCTCTGGCTTGACAGCTCCTGAAGTTGTTGTTGCTTCTGTCATCACCATCTAGTTCCACCACTGCTGTTTCATCTATATGGGCTTGGAACCAGCCTCCGTCCCCATGCCACAGATCTCTTTTCCTGACTTCCTTTGTTGTATTGGACTGGAATAATATGACACTCTGATCTTTTGTTGGCTCTGCCAATCTAGACTTCAATTTGAGGTATTACTTTAAAGTTACTTGGAGGGAAATATAGGAAAAGCTCAGCTGACTTTTTTTTTCCTATTCTGCCATCTTGACTCCATCCCTGGAAGTCCATTCTCTAGAAAAAATAAGCTTCTAACCACATTCCTAGAAATCAGTGTCAAGCACCACTGGGCCACAGACTGACTATAGTGAAGAATGCTGTCTCTGGAGGAGATAAGTCAATAGGAGAGAATGGATATGGTCCAGTAGTGCTGCCTGAGTTTTCTAAGATCAACACTGATTGTGAAAGGAAGTGTCTCCCTTTTTGGCACAAAAGAAAGTAGGAAAGATGAAAATGAATTATATAAAATTTTAAGCCCCTACTATGTACAAGATATTATGCTATAAACTAAGGATGAAAAGTTGTAATGAAATAAAGGCTGTGCCCTTGTGTGCCCTTGAGTAGTTTACAATTACATATGGTGGCCTAATCTCCATTATTACTTAATCAGCTAATGAATAGAATATGGATAGGAGAGAATGCAAATAAGCATTTACTTATTACGTGTCCATGTTCCAGGTACTGTACTAGGTGCTTTATATCTCATTTGATCCTCACCACAATGCTGGGAGATAGGTGCTATTCTTATCCCCACTTCAGACTTGTGAACTGAGGCAGATATAGTGTGAGTGATTTGCCCAGAGTCACATAGCTAGTAATTACCTAAAGGCTGGATTTGAAACAAAGTCTCCCTGATTCACAGTCTAGTATTTTATCTACTGTACCATCAAGTTGCCTCTGATATGTTAGGGACAAGACCACAGTAGTCCCCAATTTTACAGTATGGTTACATAAGTATTGGCAACTTTAAATATTTGTTAAAACTTCATTAGAATATTAAATTTGATCATCTCTGGATATTGTTCCTTTCCATACACATCACCCTCACCACAACACTAAGCCTCTTCTTGTGACAAAGAAAAGCAATTCAATAATGATAACTATACTCTTTATTGAGGGGGATGGGGTAAAGGAAAGTAAGTTTCATTGTTCTCATAAACCAAGAAGGATCATTATAATTACTGAAAGATCAGCTTCTTTTCATTGTGCATATCACTACCAATATTGTGGTCATAGTGTCATAGTGGATATTGTTCTATTGATTCTGCCTCTGACTAAGTTTAACAGTTCCTATGTCAAACCATGTCTTTTACTTCCTCCTCATCATCATTTTTTTAGTGAGGCAATTGGGGTTAAATGATTTGCCCAGAGTCACACAGCTATTGATTTTTTAATGTGTCTGAGGCTGGATTTGAACTCAGGTCCTCCTGACTCCAGAGCCCATGCTTTATCCACTGCACCACCTAATTGCCCTCATCATTTCTTACTGTACAATGACATTCCACCCAAGTAACATTCTTATACTGTCTAACAATTCCTCAACCAATAGATAAATACTTTGCTTCTAGTTCTTTGATAATGCAAAAGCGATACTATTAAAAGTTTGCCATGCATGAAGTATTGTTTTCTGTCTTTGATCCCATTAGTGGAATCACTGGGTAAAAGGGTATCTATTTTGTTCTGTGTTATTCCCCAATTAATTAAGAGTTCTATTCTCAACTAGCCAGGGTGTTCAAAGGTAACTCCTGTTCTTTTGTGTTGTAGCTGTTGTTGTTGTTGTTCTTGTTGTTGTTGTTTTTAAACATCTGTGGCATGTGGTATAAAGTTCTGGTATAAATCTACTATCAGACAAACTGCTTTTCAGTTTTCCTAGCTATTCTTACCAAATAAGGAAACCATATTCAAATAATTTCTGTCCTTGCATTTACCAAACTACAAGTTGCTGTTTACTATTGAATTTGGTTCTTTTTTCTCTCTTCCATGGATGTATATCTTTTTTTAAAAGGATAAATTTTGTTTGAGTTCTAGTAATGCTATGCCCTTTGCATCCCTACTTTTTTTTTATTCCATTGCATTTCTAGAGCTTTCTTATTTTTTGTTACTCTAAATCATCATCAATGTCATTATACAATATAGCTCTATAAAGTACCCTCTAGTTAGAAGCATCAATTGAGCATTAAATCCATTACTTAATACTAGTAATATCACAGAAATTAGAGTTAGAGGGAATCTCAGCAGATATCTAGTACAACTAATATTGAAAAAGGAATTCCCACTACAATCTATCCAATAAACACTCATCTATCCTCTGCTTGAATACTTCCAGATCAGTGGTACACAATACCTTCCAAGACATCCCACAGCACCTTTGGACAGGTGACATTTTTAGGAAGTTTACACCTAAATTTCAAATTGCTTGCTTTATCATGTTTAATGTATTAGTGAATCCCAAACTTGATCACTTAATCTTTTTTTTTCCATTTTTTATTGCTGTAAAAATATTTTCTATTTGTACTTAGGTATGGGGGATGTCTTTGTAAATTAATTACCACATATTTTACGTATAATGCAACTATTTTGAAAGGAATTTGTCTTTCTATAGTTCCATCTGACTTTTGTTAGCATTATATAGTAAATGTGATAAATGTTGTACATTGATTTTTGCATCTTTCACTTTACTTAAGCAATTAATATTTTTGCTTAATTTCTTTCTGGATTCTATGCAGTTTTCTAAGCAAACTACTGTGTTATATGCATTATATTTTTTTAAAAAAAATATCACTTAGTAATTAGGAAGTCTTATTGGAGATTTCTCATTCCTTTATAGCTCTTATTCCATTCTGCATTAACCATAAGCATACAAAGATCATAAAAATTTGCTTTTTTCTAGACAGAAAAGCATCACCACCACAGCCACCAGCAAAAAATAAAAACCCTTCTCTAGCCAGCCTTCTCTTTACGTCCTTTCATTTTTTCTCTAGCTCATATTCAGGCTCCCTGATTCTTCTTCCCCCAACTTCTGAAGTAATGTATCATGCAGTCACTAAAAAATACTATGATTAAAAAAAGTCAGAAGTCAGTTTGGGAAAATCACTTCTGCTCTATTGCCTTAGTTTTCTCATATATAAAATGAGGACATTTGACTAAATGATCTCTATAGTTATTTCGTATCCTAAAATTCTGAGATTTGTCTTTTTTTAATTTAAAATAGGTTCACCATCCTGGCTGGGAGAATGTCTGAGTAATTCTTTTCACACTTCAGCTTCTCTTGCCCACCTTTTCTCCCTAGTATTGGGTTACCATCCCTTATGTTAGTGCTTGTACTTTTTTTTAACTCTTTTATTCAGCATATATCTAAGGCCTCCTCCCAGAAAGTTTTGACTCTTAGTTCTTAGTGTGTTTTTGCCCATACTCTCTCAACTAGAATATTGACTAGAAAGCTGAAATATTCACATGCAACATAAGTTCCTGAGATAACCTACTTCAAAAAAAATCTCTACATCCCAAGCTGTCAGCTTACTTTCTAATTAATTTTACACAGCAACACATTTGTACTGCTAATTAAGAGAATGCCTAGTGCAAGGGGAAAATTGCCAAGCAATCTTTCAAACTATAGGCTATTTGGAAGACAGGAAATGCTGTAGGAATATTGATGTGCCCTCCTACTGTAATTCATGAACAAAGGACCAGGATGGGGGAATTAAGAGTTTGTTTTTTTCATAAATTACCAAAGTAAAAAAGTAAAAGACAATGTATAGAGGAGGAGGTAGTATAACTTGTAGATTGGAAATAGCTGAATTACCCATAGTTTAATTAAATAAGATGAGTTCTTATGCTAAAAAGCACATTCTGCCAGTTTCAGGGGTCAAGAATCACAAGGACCTCTTTAATTAGCTCTGTATCATCAAGGGAGCCTCTTTTATGATCAATACAAGAAAGAGAGCTCTAAGTCTCCAAGTAAATTGAGAGATGGTAAACTGTCCAAAGTACAGACTGTAGAAAGTGAAAGACCATGTTTCCCAGGCCAAATAACCTACCTGATGTCTTTTAATTCTTCCATGGCTTTGTGTTGTATATACCATAGGTAAGAGCATAATAATAATAAGGGTAAGAAAGAAGAATGAAATGGAAAATCAGAGAAGGAACAACAACAAAGCCAGGCAAATACAAGTTGAGTCCTATGGGAGCATGGAGGAATAAGTGTGATGAGTATATCATATTTAAGATCAGTTAGTAATTCTTTCTAATGGCATCTTACATTTCTTTTTTTTTAAGCTAGGCAATGGGGTTAAGTGACTTGCCCAGGGTCACACAGCTAGTAAGTAGTATGTGTCTGAGGCCAGATTTGAACTCAGGTCCTTCTAATTGCATCTTAAATGCAACATATCCAAAACTGAATTTATTATCCCCCCCCCCAAAAAAAACCCTCATCTAGATTTCCTTATTATTCTTCAGAGAACCACCATCCAACCAGTCATCTAGGCTTATAGCCATAGTAAACCTCACTTGCTCTCACAAAACTCTTCATTCTTTCACTTCTCATATGTAATCTCTTGCCAAGTCTTATTGATTTTTTTCAAAACATCTCTCATATATGCCCCTTCTCTCCTCTGAAACTGATACTATGCAGGTACAGGTCCTTGTTTCCTCAAATCTGGATTATTTCAATAGCCTCTGGTGTGTCTCCTGCATCAAATATGTCCCCTTCCAGCCTATACTCCACTCAGCTGCCACAGTGATCTTCCCAAAGTGAAGATCTGACTATGTTATACTCCTATTCAATAAACTCCAATTACTCTTATTATCACCAGTATCAAAAAGTATCTTTGGTTTGGCTTGTAAAGTTTTTCACTATCTGTCTTTTTTCTAACTTTCAAAGTCTTCTTCCATTTTAACCTCCTCCAAGTACTCTTTTTTTTTTTTTTTTTGGTGAGGCAATCGGGGTTAAGTGACTTGCCCAAGGTCACACAGCTAGTATGTGTCAAGTGTTTGGTCTGAGGCCGCATTTGAACTCAGGTCCTCCTGACTTCAGGGCTGGTGCTCTATCCATTGCGCCACCTAGCTGCCCCCCCAAGTACTGTTACAATACAGTATCGCTTCCTTGCTGTAATTAATATGGCACTGCATCTTGAAACTCCGTGGATTTCCTCTGGAATGCTCTCCCTCATCTCTGCGTTGGTAGAGGATAGAAGAGAAGGAATACATTCTTCTGAGTAAGTAATATAGTATCAATAAATTCTGTCTTGGTCAAATGATATCTGGATTATTGCCTTCATTGAGAGTTTTCAACTTTAGGAAAGCACAGGGGTAGGTAACCAGGAAAGTAAGGGGGACTGAAAGCATGCCACACAAGGAGTGGCTGAATGGCCTAGGGCTATTTAACTAGGAGAAGAGAATATTTTGTAGGGATAGAAGTTTTATATATTTGAAGAGTTCTCATGTAGAAGAGAGACTAAACTTGGTTTGGTTGGAATCAAAGAGGAAAACTATGAGCAATGGGTCAAAGTTGTAAAGAGAAAATATTTAACTTGGTACAAGAAAGAATTTCCTGTGACTAGAGCTTAAAGTGGTCAGTACCTACCACGAAAGGCAAAGAGAACTCGGTGGTGAGTCATCAATGATCCCTCCTAGGACCCTGTCATAAGCAAAGGAGATAAACATAACCTTCATTAATGCCACTTATTCAAATGTGCAAAGCAAGAGAAAGTATTAGATACAGAGACTATTTTATTTTGGATGTAACCTAGCTGGATTTAGAAGAGAGAAAACTTCTCAGCCTCAAATCTTAAAACTTAAGGTATTGTCCCTGCTTGTGGGATAACATTTATTACCATCCACAGCCAACGCATATGAAGTTATATTATCTGTCTAATATGTTAGGAGGGCCCATTTAGACCAGGGGAATTATGACCCAAGAGCCAGAGACAAACTAGCAGCCTTGGACTTTACAAAGTTTATAAATCTTTTTAAAAAATGCTGAGATCTTTCTTCATCACAGCATCAGTTCATGCAGTTATTTTTTGCCCTGGGTCCACCTTTGCTTGTATTTCTCTCAATAGTTTGACCATACTGACCCTGCCCAGATGGTCTGACTCAGCACTTTAAAAGGAATATGTCTGCTCAGCTATCCTTAAAAAATATTATAATATATGAGCTGAAGCCTAGTTACCTTTTAATGCCTGGTATTTGGCATATGGCAAAGAGGGGACAGAATAATTCAACCTTCCTTTAGCCAGATCCAGTAATGAACTTGACACCCAAAGGGTAAAGTGACAGCTTTCTATTATAAATAGTGCAACACCTACTTGATTCAAAACTGACTTATACCTTGGCAAAGACATAGAGTGTGGAGTCACTAATATTCAGATATCAGAAAACTTTGAATGGAAAAGATATTAATTTGTGCATATAATAGGGAGTTAACTATCTTTATCCTAGCTGATGATCAAAACTATTTGCCTAATGAGGTCTATGCCCATAAATCCTAAAGCCAAATATAGTGGAATGGACAGAGTAGTATGTGGCATACTTCTAAACCACTAGAAACTTAAACAAAAGGGTAAAGAAGAGAGAACAGAATGATAAAAGCCAATCCTTGACAGAAATTTCCTCTGGGTCCTTCTCCATCAGTGATGACTTAACAATGGAAAGAAGTGGAGGTTTTCTCCAGTGATTGGACATCAAATAAAGCAACACATACATACAGACACACATACATACTGAATTCTTTTGAACATAGGTCTCAATAATGTGAGAAAGAGCTGAGTCCCCAGTAAAGAACCACTGAACCAGCCATAAATAGCTGTCCTTGTTTGATTTCATGAGTCGTGTGACTTGGAAACTATTGTATTTCCTGTGCTGTTTTGACAACTTCAAGAAAAAGTGGCCATGGCAAAGGAATAACAACTTGGGGACAAGGAAAAGATTAGTGGTTTGCAATGCTATTTTATACTTACAGTTTTAATTCTGAAAGAGGAAATTTAAGGAATAAGTATGGGTCCTGTAATATTGGCTGACTTAAATTAGGCAAAATGTCAGAGCACAACTCTTCAGACATTGTTCTCTTAACACTGACTTTTCTCTGCTTAGTTGAATAGTAGAGTAGAGAAATTTTTCTCTTCCCTTCTGTGAGGAGAACAGATTATACGTTCTCACTCTTGTATTCCTTTTTTTCTGGCAAATTAAAGAGCACTAGTTGCTTCTTCTACCCCTTCTTAAGTGATTGGAGAGGCATCAATTGCTCCTGAGTTTTACTCCTTTCCAGAAAAAAAATATTTGAAGGCCTCAGACCCATTTCAGGTTTAATTCCATATTTACCAGTTTCTTGCTTCATTAGTTTTATTATTCATTGGAATGAAAAGTATTTTTAGTGTTTCCATATTTAGCAAAAATGGACAATCTGTTGTCTTTTAAAGATTTTCTTGAACAAGAAAGTGATAAAAGGATCTACAAGTCTTGTGCTGACTTCTGTGCTAAGCACTGGAGATAGGTTTAAAAGAAACAGTCCTTGCCTTCAAGGAATTCATATTATAAAAGGCAAAAAACAACACACAAGCAAAATGTACATACAAGATATATGGAAGGTGAATTAGAAGTAATCTCAGAAGAAAGTATTAGTATTGAAGGGGACCAGGAAAGGCTTTTACAAGAAAGTAAGATTTTTGAGGAAACTTGAAGGAAACCAGAGCAGCTATCCTGAAATTCAGAGGGCTACTTCAACAGGGTAGAAGTTCGTGCAGAGAGGGGAAGGGAGGAGCTTCTCCATCATGCTGAATCAAATAGAAATTAAATGTCTCCTAATTAGGCATGCTATAGGTATGGGTTGACCTGAAGGACTTCTGAGATATTTTTACAACTCAGATTCTATCTATCTACATTTGATCCTCAGAGGACTTTAATTCCTGAGAGTAAAATTCTGGATGCTTACTCTTGGGGGCCAAGGGAGTCAGAGAAGATATTGAGACTTTATTGTGGCTGTGACAAATTCTTCTCTGGTGTGGTTTCTATCCTGAAATCAAATATACATCCTGGAATACTAAAATACCATCTACTTAGTCTTACCAACTTCCCTGGGAATAGTACAGAAGTCATCTTTTAGACAGTTCAGAGGGAACACATTATTTCCAATATTCTCTGCTCTAGGCACATTTAATTTTATAAGAAAACTTTTAACAAAATGCTCCCAAATGATAAAGCATGTTATCATTGTATAGTACAAAATCCAGCTCAGCCATTTCAGAATATGGCAACAACCTTCCATTATTCCTCACATTCTAGGTTTCAATTACCTTTTCATAACTGTTTGGAATAGGATAAGAGTCCATTTACTTTAGAAGTATGATACTTATAGATTATCCACATAATATCCCCCTTCTACAGGCTACTGATCTCTTGTTGAAAATGGTTCTGTGGTCTTGAAAGGCAGGTTGTGCATTCATTTTCATTGTCACACTGTGGAAAGTGGCTGTTAAATAGGAACAGGCAGGGAGGCATGTCATAGCTCTGCCCTAACAACTTACTGGAATAGATCTTCAGCCCACTGGTCCTCTACCAGTCACCATGGTGACAGCAATCATCTGCTGAGTGCCATTTATGACATTAAAAAAAAAACACTGAGATTACCCTCTCTCCTCTTGCTCATCTAGGAAAGAAAAACCAGATATTTTGTTTTGACCCCTTTTATGAGTACTACCACAGTTTCCATTTCCATATTGGGAAATGTACCCTCCACCCTAAGAAAGCAAAAGATTCAACAATTTCCCTAAGCATTAAGGAATGTTCAACATTGTTCATTTTAATGTGCTGAGGATAAAGGCAGCTTCCTTGGCATCTGTCATAGCACTTGGTGTTCAAATTAATTAAGGACTGCATTTTTAGCATTGAGTTTCATTTGAAATAATTCAATGAACTAGGCAAAACTTTTTATCAACAACCAACTTTAATATCAACTCTCCTGGAACTTTATTCATTATAAACATAATCACTAATCATGTGCAACAATATCATTAAAATGACATTAATGGGGAAGAGAACATGCTTTTTTTTCTTCTTTTTTTTCCAATATATCTTATGTTTGGACATGACAGGTCAATAACAAAAGATAACTGATTTGTGCTGCAAATCATTCTACTGGTACTGTCACCTAAGTCTCAGAATGACTCTGTAAGTTAGGTGTATCACCTATTAATTACCTTGTACATATAAACAGTCTTAGAGAGGTTAAAAGACTTGACACACAACTAGTTTGAAAAGCAGACTATGAATCAAGGGTTGCCTGAATTATAATAGTACTATACTCTGACTCTATTACATATTTCCCAAGCAACATATTCTTTTATATAGATGGATACTTTAAATTTGACGATATGGTACTAATATTGACTACAATATTTGACCAGATTTTCATGCTTTTCACATATATTGCTATAGTCACAGTGCAGCCACATTTTTTTTCAGGTCAACATTTCAATAGGGCTACTCTATTTCTGATGTTTGACTGCTATTGATTTAAAGACAACACTAAACAAAAACAGATTTAAAAGCTCCCTGAAGGGTGACCCCATCTCTTTCTGAGAGAGGTCAAGGAGGGATATCATTTCAGGTTGAAGTGATCTAGAGCAAAGTCACAAAGATAAAAAGAAAGATTAGCAACTACTGGATACCTGCCCCTGAAGCAAGAAGAGGATTTTTCATGAATATATTGATGGAATCAAGAAAATGAAAGGAATAACTTCAGCCATTAAAATGAGGAAGAAATAAAAAGAAGTAGAGGTATATTATTCATTTAGCATTATATTTAATGGAAAAATCAGGGAGTCTGAATAATTGCTAAAGAAAAGCCCTGAACCAGAAATGTTGATTGGCTGGGTTAGGTGACCTAATGCTTTGTAAAACTTATAGTACTATATAATACAAGTTATGACCAAGCATTATTTTGCTCTTAACCTTCATTTCCCAAGGGAGTTTTCTACTAGAAATAAATACTTTCTCATTGTAAACTCTTATAATGACTTCTAGACAGAAACCAGTCTCAGTTGATTTTAGGCTTTGGAAATCAATTTCCCTGTGATCTAATAACCCCTGCACACTCTGGAATCAACATCCAGATACACCCAAACCTTGGAAGTGAGACTCTACTGTAAAGAGTAATGAAAATGACCTCAAAGGTTTTCCTCACCATTGTTCTACCTCTCTCTCTTATTAAAGTACTTGTCTCCAAAATGATGGAAATCTCTCCTATTTTTAAGACAAAATGACCATCCTGTTTTGTCAAGATATCCTAATGTTTATTGATGGTGAGAAGAAAGAGGTTCTTTTAGAATCTGGACAATTGTATGATCTTTAAGGAGGAAAGCTTCCAGAAAACCATGTTTGGCCACTTTCTGATTATTTTGATTATGGAAAGATATTAATTATTCTAGGGGGTTTCCAATTTATTTGGATTTTTCCTCATGTGGAATTCCTAATAATGAAGATTCTTTACAAAGGCAAGGACTTTCTTCAATATTTTCATGTTAGCCTAGTCACTTAACAAGTACTATCAATAAAGAAATTACATAAATACAAATGTAAAGTTAAATGAACAAAACACAGAGATTCAAGACAAGCCCAAGTCTTGAAAGACTTATTGTCAAAGGCAAATTGTGATTGCTGAAAGAAGAGCAAAGCAGAGTCAAGGTTAGATAGATGGTGTTTGAAAGCTTTGCTTTCAGAGCTAAAGTTTCATGGATGAAAAATGAAAGAACTTGAATCCCCTGCCTCATGAACATTCAAGGACATTTGTAATTGAAAAAAAAACCTTGTACCTAAACAAAAAAAAAAGGGCAGAGGAACTATATAAAACAACATGGAAGGTATTAGAACCTCTTGGGTGTCTACCTAATCATACAAATCATCCTTTGCTTTCAAATAAAAGAGCAAGCTACTAATCATCTTTTCACTTCTCTGACTAGGAATTAAATCCAATTAGTGTCCCATTGTCTTACAAATCACTAGGTTATACAATTTAGCATCACCAAAAATTTTGAGGGAAAAGGTATATATTATGTTAATCTTGCTGGGAGTCTTAAAAGATTTCCTACTTTCATCTTTTCACTAAACCCGAGTATCATCTGTTGTATGAACATTATGTCTTTCATAACCCCTCCCTATTCCTCCATATTATCTCCACAAGGTAATAGAAAATAATAAAACTGGACACAGTTAATTTTTTTCTACCTAAGTCAGAAAAGTACAGAAAAAGAATGACCAAAAATTAAGGAAACTTTTTTTTTTGCATTGTTAATGGTATTTTTTTGCATATTTGTTTTTAGCATTGAAAATTTTGAAATATGATACTTACCTTAAAAGAGTGGAATTAGGTAGGAACTTGCCTGAAATCTCCCAAATTCACTTCCAAACAATTATAAAATGATACCTCGAAATCAATTCTGGAGCTGAAGAACCAACAAAATAACGCGGTGAAACAATTTTCCAGTCAAAAATGACCTAGAAGGTTAGGGGAACAAAAGATCTATCTCACTTTTGGTAAAAAGCAGTCCAATGCAGGCAGCATCTGGGCAAGACAGCATCAGGCAGTGCCTCAGCAAGCCATAGGCCAAGCCCTAAGGCCCAACTCTGGTCAGTGGTGACATCCCACAATCAATGAGCAGGCCCATAGTGAGGCTACATGCCTTAAGCACAGCAGACTAGTGGTAAAGCCCATGCCCTTGGCACAAAAAGCTTGGGACAGTGGCCTCTATACTCCAGGAGTTGGGCCCAACTTTAACATAAAATTAAAAGTCAGGAAATATGTTGGGAAAATTAGCAAAAAAAAAAAAAAAGAATGTAACCATAGAAAGTTATTATGGTGACATGGAAGATCAAAACACAAAATCAGAAGAGAACAACAATGTCAAAATGGCTAATTGTGAAGCCTCAAAGAAAAATGTGACTTGGTCTTAGGCTCAAAAAGAACTACTGGAAGAGCTCAAAAAGAATTTTAAAAATCAAATGAGAGAGGTAGAAGAAAAAATGGGAAAAGAAATGAGAGCCATACAAGAGAATCATGAAAAAAATTAGTCAATGGCTTAGTAAATGAGGAACAAAAATGGGGGAAAACATGTACAAGAATTCACTGAAAAAATTCCTTAAAAAGTAGAATTGGGGGGGGCAGCTAGATGGCACAGTGGATAGAGTACTGGCCCTGGAGTCAGGAGGACCTGAGTTCAAATCTGTTCTCAGACACATAATACTTCCTAGTTGTGTGACCACAAGCAAGTCACTTAACCCCAATTGTCTCAGTAAAAAAAAAAAAAAAAAAGTAGAATTGGGCAAATGGAAAAGGAGGTAGAAGAGCTCAATGCAGTAATGAATTCCTTAGTAATTATGATTGGGTAAGTAGAAGCTAACAACTTAATGAGATATCAAGAAACAAACAAAATCAAGAGAATGAAAAAAAATTGAAGAAAACATCAACTATCTCATTGGAGAAACAACTTACCTTGAAAATAGTTCTAAGGGAGTATAACTTTAGAATTATTGTACAACCTGAAAGCCATGATCAAAATAAAAGAGTTTTCATATTTCAGGAAATCAGCACAGAAAATTGCCCTGATACCCTAGAACCAGAAGGTAAAATAGAAATGGGGGGGGGGGGGGGAAATCCACCAATCACCCACTGAGATTCCAAAATGAAAAATCCCAGGAATATTATAGCCAAATTCCAGAGCCCCCAGGACAAGTAGAAAATATTGCAATCATTCAGGAGGAAACAATTCAAATATCAGGGAACCATAGTCAGGATTATGCAGGATTTAGCAACATTTGATCATTAAAGGATTGGGGGGATTGTGATATGATATTCTAAAAGGCAAAGAAGCTAGTAATACAAGCAAAAATCACCTATTCAATGAAACTGAATCTAATTCTTCAGGGAAAAAAAGATGGATATTGAATGAAATGGAGTACTTTAAAGCATCTGAACAGAAAATTTGATTTTTAAATACCAGACTCAAGAGAAGCATAAAAATGTAAATAGGAAAAGGAAAATATTAGGGATTCAATAAAGTTAAAAGATAAAAGAAATAGGGGTCTTTAAAAAAGAAGGGTAGATTGCGAGAGTGGTAGTTAGAAATAAAATACCAGTGAGAAGGAACAGGCTGAAAGGAGAGAAAGGGAAAAAGATAAATGGTGAAAATAGAATTAAAGGAAATACAGAGTTAGTAATTATAACTGTGAATGTGAATGGAACGGACTCACCCATAAAACAGAAACAGATAGCAGAATGCATTAAAATCCAGAATACAACAATATATTGTTTAAAAAACCATTTGAAGCAGAGACACACAGTGCAAAGACAAGGGGTTGGAGCAGAATCTATTATGTTTAAGCTAAAGTTTAAAAAAAAAGCAAGGGTAGTAATCATAATCTCAAACAAGGGAAAGCAAAAAAGATCTATTTAAAAGAAATATAAGGAATGAAACTATATCTCACTAAAAGGAGCCATAGGCAATGAATTAATATCAATACTAAACCTATGTATCACATGATATAGCATCTAAATTTTTGAAGAAGGTAAATAAGTTATAGGAGTAAATAGGCTGTAAAACTATACTACTGGGGAATTTCAACTTTCTCCTCTCAGAAAGACATTAATCTGTTTAAAAATAAACAAGAAAGTAGTTAATGGGGTACATAGAATTTTAGAAAAGTTAGATATTATACACCTCTGGAGACAACAGAATGGGAATAGAAAGGAATATACCTTTTTCTGAGTGCTACATGATAGCTTTAAAAAAAAAACTGATCATGTATCAGAGCATAAAACCCTCATAATCAAATACATAAAAGCAGAAATATTAAATGCATCCTTTTAAGGTCATAATGAAAAAATTACATTCAATAAAGGGCCATGGATAGTTATATTAAAATAATTGGAAACTAAATAATCTACTCCTAAATAATGAGTGGGTTAAAGGACAAATAAAAAAACAGTTAATAATTTAAAGAGAATGACAGGAATGAGACAACATGACAAAATTGATAACATACAGTGAAAGCAGTACTTAGGGGAAAATGTGCATCTCTAAGCAAATATATCAATAAAATAGAGGAGCAGATCAATACCTTGGATATGCAACTAAAATATATAAAAAGAACAAAACAAAAACCCTCAATTAAACACTAAATTGGAAATCCTGAAAAAAGAGAGAATAATAAAATTGAAAATAAAAAATGAACTACTAAATAAAATTAGGATCGAGGTTTATTAATAAAAATGATACATCATTGGATGATTCAATTAAAAGAACAAAAACAAGTTACCAGTATAAAAAAATGAAAATGTTGAATTTACCACAAATGAAGAGGAAATTAAAGCAATTTTCAGAGCTATTTTGCCCAATTATATGCCAAGAAATCTGACAATCTAAATGGAATACATAAATATTTACAAAAATATAAATTGCCCATATTAATAGAAGAGGAAATATAATATTTAAGTAATCCAAACTTAGAAAAATAAATTGAACAAGCCATTAATGAACTTCCTAAGAAAAAATCCTGAGGACCAGATGACTTCACAAGGAAATTCTACTAAATATTTAAAGAAAAATTTATTTCAATATTATATAAACTATTTGGGAAAATAAGTGAAGAAGGAATCCTACCAACTTCATTTTACAACACAAATGTGGTGCTGATATTTAAAGCAGGATGAATTAAAACAGAGAAAGAAAACAATAAACCAATTTCCCTAATTAAGAGTTATTTGAAATTTTTAAATAAAATACAAGCAAGGAGATTACAGCAATATGTCACAAGGATCATATACTACGACCCAGTGGTATTTATACTAGGAAAGCAGAGCTGTTTTAATATGAGAAAAACTATCCATATAATTGACCATATCAATAACAAAACTAACAAAAAACATGATTATCTCAATAGATATAGAAAAAACTTTGGATAAACTACAGCACTCATTCCTATTAAAAGAAACACCAGAGAACATAAGAATAAATGGAGCTCTCCTTAAAATGATAAGTAGCATTTATCTAAAACCACCAGCAAGAGATGAGGAAAAAAACTATAACACTGGAGATGGTATCATGATATACTTAGAGAGTCCTAGAAAATCAGCTAAAAACTCATTTAAATATTAAGACCTTTAGCAAAGCCTCAGGATATAAAATAAATCCACTTAAATCATTAGGAGGACAACAAAGTCCAGCAAGAATAGACAGAAAAACAAATTCCACTAAAATTAACAGGAGATAATATGAAATATGTGGAAGCTTCCTGCTAGCACAAACACAGGAACTATATCAACATCATTACAAAACAATTTTTATACAAATAAGGTCAATTCTAAACAATTGGAAAAATACCAATTGTTCATGGGTAGGCTGAGTCAATATAACAAAAATGTCAATTCTACTTAAATTAATGTACTTATTCAGGGCCATATCAAATTACCACAAATTATTTTATAGAGCTAGAAAAAATGACAAAATTCATTTGGAACAATAAAAGGTCAAGAATATTGAAGGAATTGATGGGAAAATGTGGAGGAAAGTATCTTGCCTACCTCTTTAAATCCCCTCCCACACCAACTGAGGAAGCAAGAAATATGATACCTTTTATACATAGAAATTCATGCAAAATCTATTTTCATATTAGCCACATGGCAAAAAAATACAAAAATAAAGGGAAAGAAAAGATGTTTCCATCTGCACTCAGAATTCTTCAGTTCTCTCTTTGGAAGTGAATGGTATTTTTCATCATGAGTACTTAGGAATTATCATGAATCTTTGCATTGACCAGAATAGTGAAATCTTCACAGTTGACTATTATTACAATATTGCTGTTACTGTGTAAAATATTCTCATCATTCCTCTCACTACACTTATCATCAGCTCATATCAATCTTCAAGTTTTTTTTTTCCCTGAAAACCATCTTCTTTGTAATTTATTATAGTACAATAGTATTCTGTCACAATCATATTCCACAATTTGTTTAGCCATTCCTTAAATGATGTGCAGCCTCTTGATTTCCAATTCTTTGGTACCACAAAAAAGGGCTTTTGTAAATGTTTTGTACATATGTGTTATTTTCCATTTCCATTATCTTTTTTGGGGTATAGACCGATAAGTGGTATTGCTGGGTCAAATTTTTATAGCCCTTGGAGGGTAGTTCCAAATTGTTCCCAAAAATGATTGATCCAGTTCACAACTCCACCAACAGTACATTATTGCACCTATTTTTCCAAATCCCCTCCAACTTTTGTTATTTTCTTTTCTGTCATCTTCACTAATCTGATAGGTGTGAGGTAGTACCTCAGAGTTGTTTTAATGTACATTTCTCTATTAATGATTTAGAGTAATTTGTCACAGGGCAATTGATAACTTTGATTTCTTCTGAAAACTGCCTGTACATATCCTTCAAAAAAATTTTCAACTGGGGAATGATTCTTATCTTTATAAATTTGCCTCAGTTCTCTAAATATTTGAGAAATGAGAACTTTATGAAACAAACTTGCTGAAAATGTATTCCTAATTTTCTTATTCCTTCTAATTCTGGCAGCATTGGTTTGTCTGTGCAAAAGCTATTTAATACAATCAAAATTATCCATCTTACCTCCTGTGATCCTCTCTACATCTTTTTCAATTATGAATGCTTCCTTTATCCATGAATATGACAAAAAAATTTTCCTATGGTCCCCTAATTTACTTCTATTGCCATTTATATCTAAGTCATGTGTTCTTTTTGATCATATGTTCATACGTAGTATGAAATATTATCCTATGCCTATTTTCTGCAAACTAAGTTACAATTTTTCCAGCAGTTTTTTTTGTTTTGTTTTGTTTTGTTTTGTTTCCCAAATAGTGAATTCTTACCCCAATAGCTTGGATTGTTGTTGTTTTTTTATCATATGATTACCATGGCCATTTAGTTCTATATGTTGTATGCCTAATCTAGTTTATTGATCAATCACTTTGTTCTTTAGCCAGTAACATATTGTTTTGATGATTACCATTTTGTGATATATTTTGAGATCTGGTACTGCTAGGTTACTTTTTTTCCACTTTTTTCATTGATTCCCTTGATATTCTTGACCTTTCTCCAGATGAATTTTTTATTATTTTTTTAGCTCTATAAAATAGTCCTTTAGTAGTTTCCTTGGTATGGCACTGATTAAGAAAATTAATTTATCTAGTATAGTCTTTTTGAATTATGTTGGAGTGGCCTATCAATGAGCAATAATATTCTTCCAATTGTTCATGTGTCTTCATTTGAATGAAAAGTATTTAGTAACTATTCATGTTATTCCTGTGCATACCTAGACAGACTCCCAAGATTTTTCTTTTTTACTGTCTATAGTTATTTTTAATAAAATTAATCTTTCCATATCAACCAGCAGAGTTTTATTAGTAATATAGAGAAAGGCTAATGACTTATATTTACTATATATCACATTCTGAAACTCTGCTAAAGTTAATTGTTTCAACACATTTTTTTAGTTGACTCTGATTATCTAAGTTTACCATCATATCTGCAAAGAGTGATAGCTGTTTTTCCTTATTTTCTAAGCTTAATCCTTTATTTTTTTTTCTTATATTACTGTTATACCTGGAATTTCTAGCACAATATTACATGTTAATGGTAATAATGGAAATCCTTATTTACCTCTGATCTTACTAGAAATACTTTTATTTAATCTTCATTGCAAATAATATTTATTCTTGATTTTAGATAGTTAAGATTTACAATTTTAAGAAAAGCTCCATTTATTCTTATGATTTCTAGGATTTTTTATAGAGAAATGAGTGTTATATTTCATCAAAAGTGTTTTCTGCACCTATTTATAAAATCATATGATTTTTGTTATTGATATGAACAATTATGCTTATATTTTTCTTAGATTTAACCAACCCTATATTCATAATATAAAGGAAGTAGGGTCACAGTATTTTTTAACAACAATGTTCACTAGAAAAATTGTTCTATAGGTTTTTTTTTAAATTTATTTCTGCTCCCTCCTACATTAGGAATCTAAACCATATTTGTATCACAGAAGCCATTTGGCAGGATTCATTCTTTACCTATTTTTTTTCCCAAACAGTTTATATAATATTGGAATTATTTTTTTTTAATCTTTGGTAAAATTTACTTGTAAATCCTTCTGGTTTTGGTTTATTTTTTCTTAGAGAGATTTTTATGGCTTATTTAGGTTCTTTTGCTATGACAGGATTATTTAAGTATCCTATTTCCTTATCTATTAATATATGCACTTTATATCTTTGTAAATATTCATCAATTTCATTTAGATTGTCAGTTTTAATGGCATATAGATAGGCACAATTGCTCCTAATAATTGTTTTAATTTCATCTTCATTGGTTGTGCATTTACTCTAAATTTGAGACTGGTCATTTGGTCTTCTCTTTTTTTTATTTTTCATGAATTTAGACAGTGGTTTATCTACTTGTTTTGTTCCCATAAAATCAAGTTAGTTTTATTTATTAGTTACATGGCTTTTTGGTTTTCAATTTTATTAATCTATCCTTTGATTTTCAGGATTTCAATGTTGGTGTGTAATTGGAGATTTATGTTTATTTTTTTCTTTGTCTAGTTTTTTTTTTTAACTGCATGCCCAATTTATTCGCTCTCTTTCTTTTCCTGATATAAGCATTAAGGTATATACATATTTCTGACATATTGATTAGTCTCCATTGTACTAATTTTGGTATGTTGTCTCTTTAGCGTCTTTATCTTTCCTGTAAGTATTAATTGGTTCTAAGATCTGTTCTTTGACACATTCATTTAAAAAAATTAGGTCATTTAGTTTCCAATCAAAATTTAAATTTGTACTTCCAAAGTTATTTAAATCATCATAAAATTATTTTATGCTTTGAAAATATGCATTCAATTTTTCAACTTTTCTGCATTTATATATTCTTTAAAGAATTTATACCCTAAGGCATGTTTAATTTTTGTGACTGTGCCATAAATATTGAGAAAATGTATATTCCTTTCTATTCCAAATAAATTTTCTCCAGATATCTATCATATCTAACTTTTCTGTAATTCTGTTTATCGCCTTAATTTCTTATTTATTTTATTTTTAGATTTATCTAGGTCTGAGAATGGTAAGTTGAGATCCCCTATTAATAAAATTTTACTATTTCCCCCATTCTTATTTACTTTCTCAGGAATTCAAGAATTTACATGCTATGTGATTGAGTGTATATATGCTAAATATTGATATTACTTCATTGTCTATGACCCTTTTTAAGCAAAATGTAGTTTCCCCAAGTATCTCTTTAAATTGGGCCTACTTTTGTTTTGAGATCTTGATTGCCAATCTGTCTTTTTTTTTTTACTTCAGGTAAATCATGATAGATTTCACTCTAGTCCATTATTTTGACTGTGTATCTAGTGTGTCTTTTATAAACAACATATTGTTTGATTCTGGATTTTAATCCATTCTGTTATCTGTTTTTTGTTTAATGGGTGAGTTTACCCAATTGTATTCACAATTATCATTGCTTCTCTCCATTCTATTCCTTTCTATTTATCTTCATGTTTTACACTATCCCATCCTCAAAAATCTGTTTAGTTTTTGATCACTGCCTCCCTTAATATGCTCTCTCTCTTTTTTTAACACTACCATACATTTTCTCTTAACCTCTTCTCCTCCTATTGCCCAGTTGTTTTAGTTGTGTTTATGATCCCATTTGGGGACTCATTGGCAAAGATAGTGGAGTGGTTTGCCATTTTCTTCTCCAGCTCATTTTACAGGTGAGGAAACTGAGACAAACAAGGTGAATGACTCGCCCAAGGTCACACAGCTAGTGTCTGAGGCCAGATTTGAACTCAGGTCTTCCCAACTCCAGGCCCACTGCTTTATCCAATGCACCACCTAGCTTCCCTTTGCTTGGTAGACTTTCCTTGGCTGTAATCCTCTTTCCTTTGATTTCTGGAGTATCATTATCCATTCTTTATACTGACAGATGGTAAATATTGTGTTTCTGTTGTTGCATGGTATTTGAATTGGTTCTTTCTGATTGGCTGCTTGCAGTGCTTTTCCCTTTGACCTGGGAGCTCCAGAATTTGGTTATAAAAGTCCTAGGAATTTTTGTTTTGGACCACCTTTCAGAAGATAATTGGTAAATTATTTCAATTTCTATGTTGCCCTCTGATAATAGGACATTAGGAGAGTTTTATTTTATAATTTCTCTAGATATAATGCCCAGGCTCTTTCTTTGATCAGGTAGTACAGCAAGTCTTAAATTATCTCTCCATCCATGCCCTAAGAGATAACACAATGTGCATAGCCTCTTCCTAATCAGAAATCCACATCCTAGATTAATGGATGTCAATCCAGAAGAGTATAGACACTTTTCTGTTCCAACAAGCACCCTGGGGCACAATTCTTGGTCATTAAAACCCCAGCTTCATCTGAATCTAAATGAATTCATCATTGAATCTATAAGGTACAAAGAACTATACATGCCTTTGGAGAACTCTTTAAATTAACTCATTTAGTCCCTAGGCAGTCAGAGAACCAGGGCAAAAGTGATGTTGTCATGGTTTATTGAGCCTAACTCTATCGTAGGCTTGCAGGAAAGCAACATTTATGATTAAGAATACCCAATAACCACAGCATATCTTGTTCTTTCTCCAAGAAGTCTCATTGCTTCTGTTTGTTTTGTTAATTTTTTTTTAATTCTGAAAATTCACAACTTTTTGCTTTTTCCTGTCCTTACACCCTTTTTATTTTGTAATTGCATGCACCCCCTGAACATTGTACCTCCATTTTCCCTAATCCACAATTGAAGTCAACTTTTCCCCATTAGTAATTTTTTACCAGTGTGGATCTCTTCTGAAAATACATGATATCAATTTTTAAAAGCATTGTCTATAATGGGCTGATAAGCAAGTTTTTAATTTTATTTCTAAGGAAGTTAAATACTTTTGAGTTTCTGGTACTGCATTTGACCAATTTAATATTCTATAACCCATGTAAGGTCCAGTCCACCTTTATCAAATAGGAGAACTTTAAAAGTTCAGAGCTGGAAGGGAGCTGTTTTTCTTAATCCCTTGTAATTGGTTATCCAATATCTCTTTGAAGACTTCCAGGGTAGGGGAAACTATTTCATAAGTTGAATCTATTTCTGGATGGCTATAATTGAAACCATTATTAAATTATTAACTCAAAAAGGAACCAACAATAAAACTTATGGCCTCACAATGCACATAATATGGTTAAGAAGCAAGGTAAACATCCGATGTCCACACAGGGAAAGGATGGGTGCAGGGAAAATTATTAAGCACCTACTATGTGCTATGCACTGAGCTGCATTTTACAAATATTATTTTATCTGATTTGAAACAAGATTGCATATTTTATCAAATAGGAAGTATTAAAGATTAATAGGATAGAATTGTCAACTAAAATATGATTCTAGAAGAGTATATTCCCATGAAATTTTTACATCACATTAATCTGGATGCTCTCCCTAATGATAATGACTGGAAGCCATACACGCCTGTCCATCCTGTGCGATTTATGTTGAGAAGTGGGCTGATAAATGTTTAACAATTGACTTTCTAAATAAATGTAAGCATGACATGCTTTTAAGTTCAAACAGAATTATTACCATTTTCTGCAATTCCTTAAATCTAGACAAGGAACAAAAGAGTTAGGCCCTATTTTGTAGTGTTGACCAATTTCTGAGATGGTAAATATTTACACTAAAAAATTGGCAATCAGGTCCCATAAGCTAGTTAAAGCTGGCTCCAGCACACCACTACTTATGTTCATATTCTCCCACACTTTCACCACAGATGGTCCACCCAGCATGCTAGAGGAAAGTCTTCATATATTCCAGCAGCCCTTAGTATGGCAAATCAACCAAGCTTTCAGATCATTCAACAGTTATATCTTGATCTTGCTATATGACTGGTCAAGTTTCTTTTCAGATCATACATTTGTGATGATGTATTTTAGATTGATTCTCCTAAATATGAAAAATGTATAATGTATTACAGCCTCCATCTCTCTTTTAGTGATCCTTTCTCAACTTCAGTTCTTTGGAAACTATTGTACTCCACAATGCATCCACACAGAAGAATACTGGCATTAGAAATATGGGCCTTTATTTCAGGGAGCAGTTTAGTATCCTTATAAGAACCCTGTAATTTTCTAAATGTAATGCATTCACTTATATTATTTGATTTTCAGTCTATTGGTACAAACCATCCAAGATTTATACATATATTGATGTAAGTATAATTAATTATATATCAGCCTTTTCATCTAACTTTTTTCCCCATGAGTGGATGATTAGGGCAGGTTCTCTTGAATAATTGTTGAACACATTTAAGAAATTTCTCAATGTTCTAGAGATTGATACCACTGGAATATCAATTGTAAAGAAGAGTACCTGGGAAAATTCACCTTTAATTGGGAGATCTGTCCTCAATTTGGATTCTGAGCATCAGAAGTACCAACATTTCACAGGTAAGTCTCAGTAGCTCTCTAGAACAATGATCACCTGAAAAAGAATCCTTTCTTTAACTCCTAAAGCAAATGGATGTTCAACATTTGCTTGAGGATAAAGGGAAACCTACCACTATGGGAGACAGAAAGTTCTTTTGGACAGTATAAGTTGTAAAAAAAATGGTTTTGTGACTTTTTAAAATTTATTTATTAATTTTTAGTTTTCAACATTCACTTCCATAAGATTTTGAGTTTCAAATTTTCTGCCTCTCCTTCTTCTCCCTTCTCCCCAAGACAACAAGCAATCTGATACAGGCCCTATTTATACATTCATATTAAGCAAATTTGCACATTAGTCATGATGTAAAGAAGAATTAGAACCAATGGGAGGAACCACAAGAAAGAAGAATCAAAACAAAACAAAAGAAAAGGAGAACAAAGAGTATGCTTCCACCTGCATTCGGATTCCATAGTTCTTTTTTTGTATGTTGATAACTTTTTCCATTGTGAGTCTTTTGGAGTGGTCTTAAATCCTTGCATTGCTGAGAAAAGCTAAGTCTATCAAAGTCAGTTATCACACACTTGGCTGTTACTGTGTACAATGTTCTCCTGGTTCTGCTTGCTTCACTCAGCATCAGTGCATATAAGTCTTTTCAAGTTGTTCTGAAGTCTGCCTTTTCATCATTTCTTATAATACAATAGCATTACATTCATATACCACAACTTGTTCAGGCATTCCCCAATTGATGGGCATTCTCCCAATTTCCAATTCTTGGCCACCACAAAAAGAGTTGCCTTGAATATTTTTGTACATGTGGGTCCTTTTCCCATTTTTATGATCTTTTTGGGATACAGACCTAGAAGTGGTATTGCTGGGTCAAAGGGTTTCATAGCAAAAATGAATAGAATCCTTCAGGGCAAAAAAAAATGGACATTCAGTGAAATAGAGGACTTTCAAGCATTCTTGATGAAAAGACCAGAGCTAAATAGAAAAGTTGACTTTCAAATACAAATACTCAAGAGAAGCATGAAGAGGTAAACAGGAAAGAGAAATCATAAGGGACTTATTAAGGTTGAACTGTTTATATTCCTACATGGAAAAATGATATTTGTAACTCATAAGAGCTTTGTCAACATTAGGGTATTTAGAAGGGAAAAATATATGTATAGATTGATAGATTAGACAAGAGATAGATTAGATAGATACACATAGATACAAAATATATATATATATATATATATATGGGGAGAGAGAGGGAGAGAGGGAGAGAGAGAGAGAGAGAGAGAGAGAGAGAGGACAGAGTGAGTTGAAGATAAATGAGTGATATCTGAAAAATAAAGTTAAGAGGTGAGAGAGGATTATACTGGGAAAAGGAGAAAAGGGGAGGTAGAATGGGGTCAATTATTTCACATAAAACAGACAAGAAAAGGCTTTTACAGTGGAGGGGAAGTGGGGGAAGGTGAGAGGGAATGAGTAAATCTTATTCTCAATGGATTTGACTTAAAGAAGGAATAACATACACACTCAATGGGGTATGGAAATCTAGCCCCTTCCCTTTTCTTCCCCTTTACCCTTACTATTTCTGTCCTAACTTCTATTCATCCTTCCCTTTTCTTTTCCCTTTCCCCTCCTACTTCATATAGGGTGACTTATATTTCTATACCAAACTCATTGTTATTCCCTCTTTGAACCAAATCTGATGAGAGTTAAGGTTCAAACAATATTCATCTTCCTTCCTTCTTTCCCTCTACTGTAATAGGTTTTTTTGTCTTTTCATGTAATGTAGTTTACCCTTGTCTGCCTCCTCCTCTTCTCTTCTCCCAGTACAATTCCTTAATTAAATCCACTTAATTAGATCCTTAACCCACTTAATTAATTTTTTTATCATTATATCAAAGTCAACTTATACCCATACCCTCTGTCTATGTATACACCCTTTAAATGGTGTAATAACAATACAGTAATGAAGAGTTACAAGTGTCATCTTCCCTTGTGGGGATGTAAACAGTTTGCACTTATTAATAACATGTTGTTGATTTTTTTTTTCTTTCCTGTTTACCTTTTCATGCCTCTCTTGAGATTTGTATTTGAAGATCAAATTTTCTGTTGAGCTCTGGCCTATTCATCAGGAAGGTTTGGAAGACCCCTATTTCATTGAATATCTCCTTCCCTGAAAGATTATGCTCAATTTGACTGGGTAGTTGATCCTTGGTTGTAATCAAAGCTCCTTTGCCTTACAGAATATCATATTCTATGCCCTACGATCTTTTAATATAGAAGCTGCAAGATCCTGCATACTCCCAACTGTTGTTCTATGATATTTGAATTGTTTCTTTCTGGCTGCTTGTGGTATTTTTCTCATTGATCTGGCAATTTGGGAATTTGGCTACAATATTCCTTGGTGTTTTCAGTTTGGGATCTCTTTCAGGAGGTGATTGGTGGATTCTTTTGATGACTATTTTACCCTCTGGTTCTAGGACCTCAGGGCAGTTTGCCTTGATGATTTCCTGAAAGATGCTGTCCAGGCTCTTGTTCTTTTTTTCATCATGGCTTTCAGGTAGATCAATAATTTTTACAATTGTCTCTCCTGGATCTATTTTCCAGGGCAGTTGTTTTACTGATGAGGTATTTTATGTTTTTTCTATTTTTTCATACTTCTGTTTTTGTTTGACTGATTCACTCTCTCTCATTACCTTCCACTTGCCCAATTCTAATTTTTAACAAATTGTTTCTTCTTAGATTTTTTTTTACCTCCTTTTCCATTTGGCCAATTTTACTTTTTAAGAAGTTCTCCTCAGTGAGTTTTTGTGCCTCCTTATCCATTTGGTCAATTATGATTTTTAAGGAGTTGTTTTCTTTAGTGTACTTTTTTTCCCCATTTGGCCAGTTGTATTTTTTAAGGATGTGTTTTCTAAAGTTAAATTTTGTCCTTCCTTTTCCAAGTTATTGACTCTCTTGCATACCTCTCATTTTTTTTCCAATTTTTCTTCTACCTCTCTTATTTAACTTTTAAAATTCTTCTTGAGCTCTTCCAAGAAGGCTTTTTTGGGTTTGAGACCATTTCATATTCCTTTTTGAGGTTTTGGATGTGGGTATATAGACAACATTGTCCTCTTCTGAATTTCTGCCTTGATCTTCCTTGTCAACATAATAAGAATCTATGGTCATTGTACATTTCTTTTTGCTCATGGTGTTTGCTTATTTCCTGACTTTAAAAAAAAATTGAGCTCTCCTACTGGAGAGCAGGAGGCACTTACCCAAGCTTCTTGTGCTGGGAGCCCAGGGTCTGGTCACTGGCTTTGTGTGCTGGGACCTCAGATGTTAGCAGTTGGAGGCTATAAGGTTCTAGCAGCTTACCTGTTCTTGGGCTGGAATCAGCAACACTGGAGCTCTAGGGGTAGTGGTGGGGAGTCAGGCCCCTGGGGGACACCTTGTGCTCCTTTCTTTGGTTCCTGCTCACCAGAGCCATGAACAGGGATGTTTTGCTGCTAGAAGATGTCTTTCAGCTGGAGCTTTACCTCTTAGAGTTGTGCTTCCCAGAGTTTTGCTAAGATTCTGTGAGATTTGACTGCTGGAGAAAGCCTTCACAGATGGTGGTTTTCTGAGCTGGTGTCTACAGGTTCCCCTGCCTGTACTGAAGCACTAGGGGGTCCTAGCATTGGTGCTTGCCTACTCCACCACCCTGGGGTTCAGAATCTCCCTGTGGGATGCTGAGGTGGGGTTTTCCACTGGCTTTCTGGGTTGTCTCCCATTCTGTACTGCTCTCCCTCTCCCAAAGCAAGAAGGGCCTTTCCCATTTATCCCCCAAGCTTTCTGGGCTACAGGACTGCTTCATCCCATCTTTCTGCTGGTTCAGCTGTTCTAGGGTTTTTCCTGGGGCATTATTTTCTGGGCTTTTAAAGGTCAATAAGTGAGGGTGAGAGCAACATACTTCTTACTCTATCATCTTGGTTGCTGGAAAGGTTTTTTGACATCTAATCAAAATTCTATTCCTTCCCTTCACTAGCCTGGTGACCCTCCTCTAGACCCTCTCTAACTAATCAATGTGCTTCCTAAATCATGGTTCTCAGAACTGAAAACTATACTCCAGAAGTGGTTTGACTTCACAATTGCAAAACACAGTGGGATTACTAGATCATTATTCCTGGAAGCTTTGTTTTTTCAATGAAGCTTAAGATCATATCAGGTTTGTTTTTTGTTTTTGTTTTTGTTTTTTGATACCAAATCATACAAATCAGTTCTTAAACTTTAAGTATGACAAAAAGTCAGATCCTATTTTTTTTTCAGAAAACTTCTAACTATACCTCCCTCATTTTGTACTTGTAACATTTCTTTTTTTTTCCAAACCAGATTTGCCTGTAGCCTTATTTTTTTCCATGTAAGGGGGAAACATATATTTTAAAAGAATTATATTGTAGACCATGTGACTCAAAGGAGAAAAAATAGATGAAGAATCCCAGAAACAGCTTAAGGTTGAGTTAAGCTTAAGATATGATATAATAGTGTTATCACCTCAGACAAAACCCTGGAACAGCTGAACCAGAAGAAAGACAGGGTGAAGCAGTGCAGTAGCCCACTAGAGGGATTAATGGGAAAGGCCCCTCTTACCCTGGGGGAAGGGGAGCAGTACAGAATGGGAGTTGCCCAGCCAGCTAGCAGAAAGACTCACTTTAGCACACCAGGAGGAGATTCTGGTGCCTAGGCAATCTACAGAAAATGGGTCTCCCAGTGCCTCAGCAAAAATAAGGGAAGCAGCACTACAAAGGGCCCCAGGCAGATAAGCACCTTGCAGCATTGGTCTGAAATGAGCTGAAAAAAGCAACCTAGAGTTGACCAAAAGTTCAAGCCTTGTTGATTCCAGCCCAACACCAGGTAAGCTATCAGAACTCTACAGCCTCCAACTGCCAATCAGGAGGAGATCCTGAAGCCCAGGTAATCAAGCAGCAAACACCAACAGCTGGACCTCCAAGTGCCTCAGTGAGGGCAGGAGAACCAGTGGAAACCAGCTCAGAAAACCACCAGGTACCTTGACATTCTACAACAAAGGAGTCTCCCAGTGCCTCAACAGAACTAAGGGAGGAAGCACTACAAAGGGCCCCAGGCAGATAAACACTGGCAGCACCCATCTAAAAGGAGCTAAACAAAGCTAAAGGAAAGGAAAAGCAGGCAACCTAGATTTGCCTGAAAGTCCCAGCCTTGCTGATTCCAACCCAACACTAGAGTTGCCAGAACCCTACAGCCTCCAATTGCCAACATAAAAGGCCCCAGCACACAAAACCAGTGACCAAGACCTAGGCTCCCAACACAAGAAGCTTGGGTCAGTGCCCTCTGCTCCCCAGTAGGAGAGCTTAATCTCTTTAAAGGCAAGGGAATAAAGAAACACCATGAGTAAAAAGAAATGTATGATAGATTCATATTATGAGAAGAGTGAAGATCAAGACAGAAATTCTGAAGAGTACAACATTGTCATCAAACCCACATCTGCAACATCAAAAGGGAATATGAACTGGTCTGAAGACAAAAAGCCTTCTTAGAAGAGCTCAAGAAGGATTTTAAAAGTCAAATGAGAGAGGTAGAGGAGTCCTTAAAAAGTACAATTAGCCAACTGGAAAAAAAGTACACTGAAGAAAACAAATCCTTTAAAAATACAATTTGCCAACTAGAACAAAAGTACACTGAAGAAAACAAATGCCTTAAAAATACAATTGACCAATTGGAGAAGAAAGTACAAAATCTAACAGAAGAAAACAATATGTTAAAAATTAGCATTGAATAAATGGAAACTAATGATTCTATGAGAGAGCAAGAATCAGTCAAACAGAAACAAAAAAATGAAAAAATAGATGAAAACATAAAATACCTCAGGGGTAAAATGACTGTCCTGGAAAATTGATTCAGGAGAGACAACTTAAAAATCATAGACCTACCTGAAAATCATGATAAAAAAAGAACCTGGACAATATCCTTCAGGAAATCATAAAGGAAAACTGCCCTGAAGTCCTAGAACCAGAAGGCAAAATAACTCTGGAAAAAATCCACCCTTCCCCACCTGAAAGAGATCCCAAATTGAAAATGTCAAGGAATACAATAGCTAAATTCCAAAATTACCAGATTAAAGAGTAATTACTACATGCAGCCAGAAAGAAACAATTTAAATATCATGGAACCACAGTCAGGATTACACAGGACCTTGCAGCCTCTACCTTAAAAGACCATAGGGCATGGAACATGATATTCTGGAAGGCAAAGGAGCTTGGAATGCAGCCAAGGATTAATTACCCAGTGAAAATGAGTGTGATTTTTCAGGGAAGGAGATGGATATTCAACAAAATAGGGGACTTTCAAACATTCCTGATAAAAAGACCAGAGCTCAACAAAAAAATTGATCTTCAAGTACAAGATTCAAGAGAGACATAAAAAGGTAAAAGGGACAGAAAGATACAATATATTGTTAATAAGGGCAAAATGTTTACATCTTTACAAGGGAAGATGACATTTGCAACTCATGAGAACTGTCCTGTTATTATACCATGTGAAAGGAGTATACATAAAGGAGGTGGATATAAGTTGACTTTGATGTAATGAGAAAAAAAAAATTAATCAAGTGGGTTAAATAGATCCAAGTAAATGGATTAGTCTGACCTAAGAAAATGTACTGAGAAAGGAGGAGGTAGACAAGGGTAAATTACATTACAAGAAAAGACACAAAAACCTATTAGAGCAGAGGTAAAAAAGGGAGGGGGATGAGCATTGTTTGAACCTTACTCTCATCAGATTTGGCTCAAGAAGGGAATAACAATCAGGTATAGAAATCTAACTTGCACTATGGGCAGTAGGAGGGAAAAGGGGAAAGAAAAGGGAGGGGGGATAAAAGGGAGGGAACAAGCAGTAAGGGTAAAGGGAAAGGGACAATAGAAGGGAGGTGGGACTAAAGGACGTGGTGGTCAAAAGCAAAACACTAGTGGGGGGGAAGGAGAAAGGAGAAAGAAAAGCATAAACGGGGGAAAAAAGGATGGAGAAAAAGACACAGGTAGTAATCATAACTGTGAATGTGAATGGGATGAACTCTCCCATAAAACGGAAGCTTATAGCAGAGTGGATTAAAAACCATAATCCTACAACATCTTGTTTACAGGAAATGAATTTGAAAAAGAGTGACACATACAGGGTAAAGGTAAAAGGCTTGGAGCAAAATATATAATGCTTCAGCTGAAGTAAAAAAAGCGGGGGTAGCAATCCTGATCTCAGACAAAGCAAAAGAAAAAATAGATCTTATCAAAAGAGATAAGGATGGAAACTACATCCTGATAAAAGGCACCATAGGCAATGAAGTAATATCATTACTAAATATATGTACCAAATGGTGTAGCATCCAAATTCTTAGAGGAGAAGTTCAGGGAGTTACAGGAAGAAATAGACAGCAAAACTATACTAGGGTGGGACCTCAACCTCCCCCTTTCTGAACTAGATAAATCTAACCACAAAATAAAAAAGAAAGAAGTTAAGGAGGTGAACAGAACATTAGAAAAGTTAGGTATGATAGACCTCTGGAGAAAATTGAATGGGGATGGAAAGGAATATACTTTTTTCTCAGGGGCACATGGCACATACACAAAAACTGACCATGTACTAGGGCATAAAGACCTCACAATCCAATGCAGAAAGGCAGAAATATTAAATGCATCCTCTTTAGATCATGATGCAATAAAAATTATATGTAATAAAGGGCCAAGGAAAGATAGACTAAAAAATAATTGGAAACTAAATAATCTAATCCTAAAAAATGATTGGGTCAAACAACAAATCATAGAAACAATAATTTCATTCAAGAGAATGACAATAATGAGACAACATACCAAAACTTATGGGATGCAGCAAAAGCAGTTCTTAGGGGAAGTTTTATACCTCTAAATACTTACAGAAATAAAATAGAAAAAGAGGAGATCAATGAATTGGGCATACAACTAAAAAAAACTAGAAAAAGAACAAATTAAAAATCCTCAATTAAACACCAAATTAGAAATATTCAAAACCAAAGGAAAAATTAATAAAATTGAAATTAAGAAAACTATTGAACTAATAAATAAAACTAAGAGCTGGTTTTATGAAAAAAACAATAAAATAGATAAACCTTTGGTTAATCTAATTAAAAAAAAGAAAGAAGAAAACCAAATTACTAGTATTAAGAATGAAAAGGGTGAAGCTACCACCAAGGAAGAGGAAATTAAAACAACAATTAGGAATTATTTTGCCCAACTATATGTCAACAAATTTGACAATCTTACTGAAATGGATACATATTTACAAAAACATAAATTGCCCAGATTAACAGAATAGGAAGTAAAATACTTAAATAACCCCATCTCAGAAAAAGAAATTGAACAAATCATTGATGAACTTCCTAGGAAAAAATCTCCAGGGTCAGATGGATTTACATGCAAATTCTATCAAACTTTTAAAAAACAATTAATTCTAGTACTATGTAGACTATTTGGTAAAGTAGGTGAAGAAGGAATCTTTCCAAATTCTTTTTATGATGCAAATATGGTGCTGATACCTAAACCAGGGAGAGTCAAAACAGAGAAAGAAAATTATAGGCCAATTTCTCTAATGAATATAGATGCAAAAATTTTAAACAAAATATTACCAAATAGATTACAGCAACTTATCACAAGAATAATATACTATGACCAGGTAGGATTTATACCAGGAATGCCGGGCTGGTTCAATATAAGGAAAACTATCAGCATAATTCATCATATCAACACCAAAAGCAACAGAAACCACATGATCATCTTAATAGATGCAGAAAAAACTTTTGACAAAATACAAGACCCACTCCTATTAAAAACACTAGAGAGTATAGGTATAAATGGAATCTTCCTTAAAATAATAAATAACATCTATCTAAAACCTTTAGCAAGCATTATATGTAATGGGGACAAGCTAAAAGCATTTCCAATAAGATTGGGGATGAAACAAGGATGTCCATTATCACCACTGTTATTCCAGATTGTACTGGAAACATCAACTTTAGCAATAAGAAGAAAAAGACATTGAAAGTATTAGAATAGGCAAAGAAGAAACAAAGCTATCACTCTTTGCAGATAACATGATGTTATGCTTAGAGAATCCCAGAGAATCAAGTAAAAAAACTACTTGAAATAATAAACAACTTTAGCAAAGTTGCAGGCTATAAAATAAGCCCACATAAATCATTGGCATTTCTATATATTACCAACAAAGCCCAACAGCAAGAGATAGAGAAATTCCATTTAAACTTACTGTAGACATTATAAAATATTTAGGAGTCTCCTTCCCAAAACAAACCCAGGAACTCTATGAACACTATTACAAAACACTTTTCACAAAAATAAAGTGAGTTCTAAATAACTGGAAAAACATCAGTTGCTTATGGGTAGGCCAAGCTAATAAAATAAAAATGACAATTCTACCCAAGATAATTTTCTTTTTCAGTGCCATACCAATGAAACTACCAAAATTATTTTATAGAATTAGAAAAAATAATAACAAGATTCATTTGGAAGAACAAAAGGTCCAGAATATCAAGAGAACTAATGAAAAAGAATGCAGGGGAAGGTGGCCTAGCCCTTCCAGATCTTAAATTGTATTATAAAGCAGCAATCATCAAAACTGCTTGGTCAGTGGAATAGATTAAATATGCAAGACACAGTAGTCAATGACTACAGTAATTGATTATTTGATAAATCCAAAGACCCCAGCTTCTGGGATAAGAATCCACTCTTTGAAAAAAACTGCTGGGAAAACTGGAAAAGAGTATGGCAGAAACTAGGCATAGACCAAAATCTCACACCATATACCAAAATAAAGTCAAAATGGGTACATGATTTAGATATAAAGGCTGATACTATAAGGAAACTGGGAGAGCAAGGAATAGTTTACCTGTCAGATCTATGGAGAACAAAAGAATTCATGACCAAAAAGGAGATAGAGGACATTACAAAAAAGCAAAATTGATGATTTTGATTACATTAAATTGAAAAGTCTTTGCACAAACAAAGCCAATGCAACTAAGATTAGAAGGAAGGTAGAAAATTGGGAAAGAATTTTTACAACTAGTCTCTCTGATAAGGGCCTCATTTCTAAAATATATAGAGAATTAAGTTAAATTTATAAGAATACAAGCCATTCCCCAATTGATAAATGGTCAAAGGATATGAAGAGGCAGTTCTCAGATGAAGAAATTAAAGCCATCTATAGTCATATGAAAAAATGCTCTAAATCACTATTGATTAGAGAAATGCAAATCAAAACAACTCTGAGGTACTATGTCACACTTATTAGAATGGCCAACATGACAAAACAGGAAAATGATAAATGCTGGAGAAGATGTGGGAAAATTGGAACACTAATGCATTGTTGATGGAGTTGTGAATTGATCCAACCATTTTTGAGAGCAATTTGGAACTATGCCCAAAGGGCACATATAATAGTGTGTCAACCCTTTGACCCAGCAATAGCACTTCCAGGACTATATCCCAAAGAGATCACACAAACGGGAAAAGGACCTACATGTACAAAAATATTCATAGCAGCTCTTTTTGTGGTGGCAAAGAATTGGAAATTGAGAGGATGCCCATCAATTGGGGAATGGCTGAGCAAGTTGTGGTATATAAATGTGATGGAATAATATTGTGCTGTAAGAAATGATGAACAGGCTGACTTCAGAAAAACCTGGAAAGACCTATATGGTCTGATGCTGAGTGAAGTGAGCAGAACCAAGAGAATGTTGTACACAATAACAGCCATGTTAAGTGATGACCAGTATTGATAAACTTAACCCTTCCTGGCAATACAAGGATTTAAGACATCTCCAGAGGCCTTGTGATGGAAAATGCTATCCACATCCAAAGAAAGAACTATGGAAGTCGAATTTTTTTTTTCTCTTCTGTTGAGTTTTGTTTCCTTTCTCCAATGGTTCCTCCTACTGGTTTTAATTTTTACTTACATCACTAATGTGAAAATATGTTTAATATGATTGTAAATGTATAGCCTATATCAGATTGTGCACTGTCTTGGGGAGGGTGGTGGGGAGGAAAGGGGAGAAAAATTTTAAACTTAAAAGTATATGGAGGTGATTATTGATACATCAAAATAAATTAATTAAAAAATTATTTCCATTATCTGTGTCCTAACCCTGCCCAAAACCATCCCCAGTAATTATACCTAGTTTTAAAGGTTTTCAGAAAAGGAGATTTTTTATCCATTCACCAAGTCTCCCCTGATCAAAACACTAATTACCTTTGACTATTTTTCCTTATCTTTTCCTATCCAGTTACCAAGCACTGCCTGCTCTAATTTCTTGATATCTTTATCATCTGTTCCATATTCTCTACTTCTGTTGCTATCCCTCTTATGCAGACTCACATTTACCACATGGATTTTAATAATTAGCATACGATAGGCTTTCTGACTCTTTTCCCCTTCCCTTCAATTGATTTGATTAAAATGTTGTTGAGCATATTTATATACAAGGTACCATGGATATAATGACCAAAAAAAGAACAAATCTTGTTTTCAAAGAATTTACTACAGATGGACTAATTATTATCTATAGATGTAGCCATATCATTCCTCTCAGAGTACTTTAATTTATTGCTACAGAAAATGTCCATACGCCTTAACCTGGCACTGAAGTTTCTCCACAATTTGACATCATCCTTTGTTTCTCTTATCTCATACATCAACTAGGTAAGCCAAACACAACAGAATGGAGATGACATGTCAAAGAAAGAAGAATAACATATAGGACCAATAATTCACAGGCAACAATATCCAGGAAGAGGTCAAGTAACAATATTAATGGTTTCAGAGTCTATACTCAAAAGTTTAAAATATAAGTAATTAAATCAACTAGACATCTCAATATAGGAAGTAAATAAAACTTCTTTATAGTATAGTGAGAAAACATAAAAATATCTGAAATAAAACACATGACTTGGATGCAGCAACAAAAGTTAATCTTATTTCCCCCCCAAAGGAATAAATTAGGGGGAAAAAAAGAATAATAATTAACACTGTATGCTCCCACATGGAAATTCAAGAACTAGAAAGGAAAAAGTACAATACAGAACATTTGCAGAAGAAATCAAAGGAATAAACAAAATGATATGGTGGAAATGGACTAATGACAACTGATCCAGAAAGAAGAATCAAAATATAAATGAGGGTATCATGAAATTGGAATGGAGGGAGAGGATGGTAGTGAAAGGGGCCTCGAACTCCATGGCAATCTGATGTAGTTCTAGTTCTCTATTAAAACTAAGACTGGTAAGAAATATTTGATTTCAGCTTATGATATGTTTTATCCTTCAAAAGTCAGAGGAAAATACAAATCTGGACTTGATTCTAACCAAAAAGGAGGAACTAGCTGTTCAAGCAGAAAGGACATGTAACTTGTGATGTCATAGTAACTACAGATTCTTGATGGATAATAAAGAAGTTCTAAGTATGGTCAAACTATTACGATTCTGGAAGACAGCTTTTAATGAGATCAGAGAGAAGCAATATAAGAATCACATTGCCTGATATTTTGCAGAGAAGGTCAACTGAGAAGATCATAGAGGATTCAAAAGGAGGAAATTCTAATGATAAAAATCACAAGTAATTTCAATAGAAATTTTTAAAAAACAAGGAGAAATTGTCTGATGCATTTGATTTGTGCATGAGGCAAAGTTCTTAAATCAACTCCTTCACCACAATGATTTTTTTTCCCTTCAGTGAGGGCTAGATGTGGGTCTGGGGATTTGAAGACATTTATTCTCAGACCTTTAAGGTTCAAGTTTCTGGCCTAAATCCATCAAGGTCTAAAGGGAGGTGTTAGTAAAGGTGGCTCAGAATCATCAGTTCTCTCTCTTTTTCATCTGGGTCTTTTGGAATTATCTTAGATCAATGTCTTGATCAAAGTAGCCAAGTCTTTCACAGTTATCATTTTTACAATATTGCTATTACTGTGTATAATGTTCTCCTGGTTCTGCTCACTTCATTTTGCATCAGTTCAGAAAAAAATGCAAGACCTACATGAAATCATATTGCTTGCCATTTCTTACAGCACAGTAGTATTCCATCATAATCATATACCACAACTTGTTCAGCTATGCCCCAGTCGATGGACATCCCCTTACTTTCCATTTCTTTGCTACCTAGAAAAGAGTTGCTACAAATATTTTTGTACATATAGGTCCCATTCCTTTTTCTTTGATATCTTTGGCATACAGAACTAAGAGTGGTATTCCCAGGCCAAAGGGAATGCCCAGTTTTATAGCCCTTTGGGCTTAGTTCCAAATTCTTCTCCAGAATTGTTGAACCATTTCACAACTCCACTAACAGTTCATTGGTACCCCAATTTTTTCCCACATCCCCTCTAGCATTTATCTTTTCTTTTCTTTTCTACCATGTTAGCCAATCTGATAGGTGTGAGGGGTACTTCAGAGTTGTTTTAATTTGCATTTATATAATCAGTACTGATTTTGGATTTTTTTATGTAACTATTAACAGTTGTGATGCTTTTGCCTATATATCAATTGGGGAGCAGTTCTTATTTTTTTCCACAAATTTGTCTCAGTTCCCTGTATATTGGGAAATAAGACCTTTTTAAGAGAACCTTGCTGCACATTTCCCCCAGTTTTCTTCTTTCCTTTTAATTTTGGCAGCATTGATTTCGTTTCTGCAAAACCTTTATAATTTCATATAATCAAAATTGGCAGCTAGGTGGTTCAGTGGATAGAGCACCAGATCTGGAGTCAGAAGACTTATCTTCCTGAGTTCAAATCTAGTCTCAGATATTTACTAGCTGTGTGATCCTGGGCAAATTACTTAACCCTATGTGCCTCAGTTTCCTCATCTGTAAAGTGAGCTGGAGAAGGAAATGGCAAACCATTCCAGTATCTTTGCCAAGAAAACTTCAAATGGGGTCATAAAGAGTTAGACATGATTGAAATGACAACAAATAATCAAAATTATCCATGTCACTTCCTGTGATCCTCTTTATCTCTTGTTTGATCATAAAATATTCCCTTCTCCTTGGACATAACAAGTAAATTTTTCCATACTCTTCTAATTTGCTTAGGACAGCACCCTTTATGTCCAAATATTTTATCCACTTTGACCTTATTTTGCTATATCATGTGAGATGTTAATCTATACCCAATTTCTGCCAAACTGCTTTTAGGTTTTCCCAGCATTTTTGTCAATCATGAGTTCTTCCCCACAAAGCTTGGATCTTTGAGTTTATCAAATAATAGATTATTATGGTCATTTATTATTTTGAACTGTGTACCTAATCTATTTCACTGGTTCAACATTCTATTTATTAGTCAGTACCAGATTGTTTGATGATTATTGCTTTGTAATATAGTTTGAAATCTGGCACTGCTAGATCACTTTCTTTCGCAATTTTTTACATTGATTTCCTTGATATTCTTGACCTTTTGTTCTTCTAGATACATTGTTATTTTTTCTAGGCTAGGTCTATAATTCTTTACTAGTTGAATGTGTATGATATTAAATAAAACATTAATTTAGACAGAATTGTCATTTTAATTATATTGGCTTGGCCTACCCATGAACAATTAATAATTTGCCAATTAGATCCATCTCTATTTGTATAAAAAGTGTTTGTAATTGTTTTCATATAGTACCTGTGTTTGTTCTGGCAGTTGGACCCACAAGTATTTTTTATTCTCTGCATTTACAGTAAAGAGAATTTCTCTTTTGCTTTTATCCTACTAAGGATACAAAGAAAAACAAAAGATGGTCCTTGTATCCATGAGCTCACAATCCCTAGGAGAAAAAAACAAGTAAACAAATATGTACAAACAAGCTATATAGAAGACAGATAGAAAATCTGAGAATGGATGCTAGAACCTCAGTGTCTCTGATCTAACAACTCTGGCATGGTGATAGAAGAATAAATGAATGGCAATAAACAAGAATCATTCTATTAATTTCAGCTATCAAAGTATATTTGAAACAAACAAAGCCACTAAAGGATTAGTACTACTGTCAACTTTCAATTCTACATTAATACATGTATATATGCTTGTTTCCTAACATGGCACTGAAGATGAGTTTAAAGCTCCAGTTTCCATAATTTAAAAATTTCAACTTGGGGAAAGATTTTTGGGGGAGACAGTTAGTGGGTGAGGTGATCATATAACTTTGCTACTGGTTTAGATCTTTAGAGATCATCTTGAATTACTGGCTCATTTTACAGAAAATGAAATTCAGATACGGACAGTTATATTGATTTGCTCCTGGTTACATGGTTAATTAGTGGTATATCTAAGTCACCCAGGTAATAGGATCATTAGCTACTGGGAAATTACACAAATACACACAAAGCTAGGAAAGTATTCAAATCATCTGCCACAGCAGATCAGATCTTTGGATCACAATTGATAATGTTTCTTGCATGTTTTCTTACAAATCATTCCCTAGTAGACATGTTTATACTCTAAGATAACTATGAAAAATTTTTTAAAAAGTTGTATATATGTCTTTTTTATGATATATTATGTCAATGTGTTTGTCATTAACTTATGAAAACTCTCCTTGAATCTTGGGCCATTTGTAATTGTATTTAGCCTATTCTATCTCTTGTTAGGAAACCTAATTAAGAATTTGTTATCATTATCATCATCATCTGGTTTTTAAAGAGAGTTTTAAGGTTTACCAAAGTGCTTTAAAAATAAGATCAGTGAGCAGATTTTTGCCCTCATTTATATTCCCAGTACTTAACACATATAATAAGTGGTTAATAAATGCTTATTTTCTGGCTGACATCAACTGAACCTGAAAGATGCAGGCAGCCAGTCAAATGAGGCTCCCTCATTCATGTTAGAGAGGACCCATCAGACTCCATGATAGGAAAACTGAGGATGCTTGAAAAACCCCTCAGAGAAGCTCAGACTACATATTATTGTTAGTTTTTATTACTATTTTAATAAGTTGACATTAAAGATTCACTTCAACTGACTCATCTTTGCCTACTCTCTTGTACTTCTTAACACAATATTGCCAATTTTTACCCCCCAAAAAATTAAATAAAGTCCTGGTAAAAACCTGAATTCAGCTAACATCTTTGTTAAGAAAAAGGAAAGTTCAATCTAGGTAGAATAGAAAGCATATCCTGTTCTTGCACAAGTCTGACAAATGTTTGGTATGGACTAGCCTCTTAGAATTGCCAACTTTCTGTCCAGAGAACATCAGACTGGTCAATTATGCCATCTGGGGATAACGAGACATCATTCTTTGTGAAAAATAGCTTATTTAATGAATAGAAAACCTGGCTATCCAAAGCAGGGGAAGTGCTTCAGAAGCATTTCACACCATTAAAAACCATCTCCTTCTTCTATTCTTTGATCTGTTCTCTAGTTCCCTTCTTATCATTTTCTGGTGTGTCCTTTTATGATGCTTCTTATACCAGGGATAACATTCTCCTTCCACTATCAAAAGCCCTCACTACATTCCTTCCTCTACTTCTATTTCTCTCTCCAAATTAATACCCCTTCCATCACTTAAAACTCACTGCCTAAAATAAAAGGTTTTAATTAGATATCCAGAAAATGTATCTAGATTATTTCTGACCATAAGACCAAATGCTAGTTCCATCTTTTGACTCATTTATTCTGGTGCTTTTATTCCAATTTTCTACCTAATGGTGATTATTGTTAATGATTATCATTATTATTAATAATAGTTATAATGATGACTAACTTCTACTTACTGCTTTAAGGTTTGCAAAGTATTTTACATTTATTATCTCAATTAATCTTTACAATAACCATAACTTCATGGAGGAAGGTGCTATTTTTATCCTGATTTTACAGATGAAAAAACTGAGGCACAGTGAAGTCAAGTGACCAGAATCACATAGCTTGTACCTGTGGAAGAATTTGAACTCAGTTCTTCATGGTTTCAAGTCTTACACTCTATGTACTATACCATCTAGCTATCTTTAAAAACAAACCACAACAAATAATTTATTTACAAATTGTATTCAATCCCCTCAATACTCCATCTGCCCATTCCACAATTGCCAATGTTTTATTTTTATTGCCCACCCATCACTGAGGGTACAAATGCTTCCTTATAGCTAATCTATTCATATTTCCAAAAAAAAAAATTCCACCAGAAAATCTTCATGAAACTACCATCAGAAGGAATTGGACGGGAAAGACAAAGAATATTTTAAGAAAAAATACATTTTTGGCCTCATCTTCCACACAGCTTCTTAGCAATACTGTGTGTGTGTGTGTGTATGTATATATTAGTAAAACATAAGCATGTGAGAAAGATTTAGTCCAATAAATATTCAGATCATAATTATTTAAATTATAAATAAAATTTATTTAAATTATAAATGTTTCCTTTCTATCCAACTTGTATTATTCAATGATGAAAATGTTGATGAAATACCATTTTAAGGTTAGAAAGAATACAACTCTCTAGGTTTGTTTATTTTAACCTCATCATGAAATAGTATGAAGTATCCATATGGTATTATACCCAACTCTATAAAACACAAGCAAATCAGACAAGTTCCCTGCCATATGGGAGCTTATAGTTTATTATTTTTTAACTTCATAATTAGTAAAATTATTGTGCACTGCCTCTCCCTAATGTCAGGATATTGTATTGATAAAAATCTTTTTTTTTCCACATTTACAGAGCTTATTTCCCAAATATGAGGCTTATTATCTCTGCCTCAGTGTAACTGCTCACCACTTAAGGGCTCAGCGCTCCCTAGACACCCATCTTCCCTTACCTCTCTTCTATCTAGAACTAATACAACATGAGAGCCAGGCCCTCTTCTTTGTTAGGAAAGAATCTCACGTTCTTAACCTTCATTTAACATCTGCTCAAATTAGAGTCAGATAAAAATACACAGTATATGATTAGCACTGATGTTACTGACTACTTGTTGATGATCCTAACAGGAAATGTTCTCTGCTCAAAACTAAAAGCAAGAATGCAAGCATTGTTTGAGAAATCGTGGGTGCATTTTGTAGCGGAAAGGACTAAACTTATTATACCAGGAAAAAAGGTAAAAAAAGAAAAGAGAGAAAAAGAAAAGAGGGGAGGGAAGGAGAAGGGAGGGGAGAGAAGGAATTAAGCAGCAACACCCTCAGGGAATGGTAGAAGAAAGACTACTAGGCAAGATGAACCACAATCACCATCATACCTCGACTGTCATCTTCTCTTAGAACCTGATGGTGACAGTTCAATACTCTAAACACATGAACCTTGGGAATGCCAATATTTGTAGCCCAGTGCCCACAGTCATTATCCTGAGCAGCAACTCCTGTGGAGATAGAGTCGGGCAACTTTACCTACAAGTGGTAAAGCCAAAACAAAAATGAAAGTTCTTGTTACCAAAGTCCTTGGCACTGTCAAATCAATCAACATAAGAAAATGATATGCTTTTTATCATTGGAGATGACAGTAAAGAAGAGGCATTAACATCTGCTTTGCTGCAGTACCATAAGTCCCATGTGATCTTTTCATTTGACTTTGAGCTAAATCCTTCCACATGTACTATTTCTTCTGTTAGAATGTGAGCTTGCTGAGGGTGGATACTGTTTTACTTTTATATTTGTATCCCTAGAATTTAGCACAGTTATTTGCACAGGGTAAAGACTTTTTTCCATTCATTTATATATGTGTGTATATCTACATATAAACACATTATAATACATACAGATAACTATTTCAATATGATTGGTTTCATTTCTAATCTTATGTATTTTATTGTATTCCAGGGGAGAGGGGGACATTATTCTGTGGTGTCAATAGACTTTACCAGACTTCCAAATGGGCCCATCACAAACGAACACACACACACACACACACACACACACACACACTGAAGAACCCCCAATTTATTGTCTTCTATGCATACAGATCTGGGATTGATGCTGATAAGGATACAAAAGAAGTATGAAATATGGTCCCTACTTCTAAAATTCTCGTAGAGATAAGCCAAAACTAATTGGGTAGCACCAGCAGAGAGTTGATATATTTCTATATGTCAAGATATATGATAGGGGCAGCTAGGTAGCACAGTGGATAGAGCACCGGCCCTGGATTCAGGAGGACCTGAGTTCAAATCCAGCCTCAGACACATAACACTTAACTAGCTATGTGACCCTGGGCAAGTCACTTAACCCCATTGCCTAGCCAAAAAAAAAAGATATATGATAGAACAACCAATATTGAGAAGGGATACATTTTACTAGATATTCTTCTGCATGAAGAGACTAAATTTTATTTATCTTTTTATTTAAATATTGTATAATTATATATACATGAGATGCTCTTTGAATGAGTCTTTAAATCTGTGTTTTACTCTGTCGAATCACATGTTTGTTTCAGTTTTTGTTTTTAGTAACAAACAAATGATAAATATAATGGGATTTCATATTTTCTACATCCATTAATTGTGATTGTGCAATATGTTATCTTTTATGAAATATTAATCACAAAGCTTAACCTTTTCCTTTCTAATTTTCTTGTCAAGAATGCCTTTAATATGTGATTAAATGATGCTTAGAATATTTTTTATAAAAATAGGAAATAACATATATGTTTGGGGTTGTTTTTGGTGTGTTAAAGTTTAGCTTGTTTTTGTAATAAGAGATTTTTTTTCCATACATAATATCCTTCTCCCTTTTGATGTATTTCAAAATGATGCCTCAACACCCTCAAAATTATGTCTCTTTCACCATGAACCTTCTCTACAAATACATAGCCTAATCCAGGTGTTATTAACATTTTTTTTCTTCAGTACCATTTGCAGTACTTCAAGAACACAGAATATTGATGATTCATAAAAAGTGGTTATTGAATTGATTTTTTTAAAATGGACTAAAAGGCAGTGAATTCACTTAGAAAATAGCAGTTGAGCAGAACCATTAGTAGTTAAACAGTTTACATAAGTAGGAGGAAGGAGAAGGCAATACAATGGTCAAAGGCTGGGTGAGTGGGTGGGTAGGAATGGGTATGGTATATCAATGAGAGAATTTTAATTTGTGAGAACTGGAATACAATTTGAGACAAAATGGATTACTCAAAGTTACATAGTTAATCAGTTCTGCAACTAATACCCAAATCCAGGACTCGAGTTCTAGCCCAATGTTGTTTTATGTTTTTTTGTTCTTGTTTTTTACATTACACTACAGGTATTACACACACAGCCCACAGGCTACATGCAGCCCACAGCAATCCTGAATGCCGCCAAACCCAGATAAAATTGAGGGAAATATTTAACAAAATAAATAAAATTACAATAAAACATAGACAAAATTACATTTTAAAAAAGAAATATGCAACCTGCAGGGATCTTTATGTGCTAATTAGTGGACCCTGTTTCTATTTGAGTTTGACACCACTGCAGTACACCATGTGGTCTGGCTAAAGTTTAGAGGGGTTTAGGTTGAATAGTAGTGGAATGCAAGGCTGGTCCTCCAGATTATGGATGATAAAGCATATCAAATCAATCAAAAAAAGCATTTATGATATATCTAATACATACCAGGCTTTGTTCTAGGTGTTGTAGATATAAATAGAATGAAGTAATTCCTACTTGTAAGGCGATTATATTCTAACAGGGGAGACAAGAAGTACAGAGAGACAAAGACGGACATACACACACAGACGACAGAGAGAGAGGAATGGAGGAAGGGAGGGAGGGAGGGAGAAAGTAAATACAAATGAACACAAATTAGTTAATTATAGCATAGTTTGGGAGAGTGAGTATTACTAGTTGGGGCAATCGGGAAAAGTTCTATACAGAAGGTGGTTCCTGAGTTGTATCATGAAAGAAGAGGGTAATTCTATGAGTCAAAGTTCAGGAGAAAAGATAGCCAGTCTCCATGGGAGATAAGAGGTGAGATTGTCACATGTGACTTGATCTTCAGGCACTAGGCAACCAATTAAAGTTTCCATGAAAGGCAATGACAAGATAACAGATGTTTTAAAAGCATTAATATGGGAATATTCTGCAAGATTGCCACATGGGAGAAGAGCATGGCAAAAGAAAGAACAATGCACAGAATTTTTCAATAATATAAGCTAAGATGATGAAGGCTTGGACTGGGATAGGAGCAATGAGAACAAGGAAAGAGTAGATACAGATATTACCAAGGATGAATGAATAGCACTTGGTATATGGGTATGGAAGGAAAGGGATGAGACAGAGATGACTTAAAAAACATTTGACTATTTTACCTCTGATTTTTTAAAGAAATTACTTTTACTTTAAGACTCAAATTTCAAATCTATAAAGAGATTGGATTAGGATAATCTCTATGCTCCCATTTATCTTTTGATCTAGTATTCTAAGTCTCAATTGGTAGCAGAATGATATATTATTGTTCCACAAAATCATACGGAAGGGAAAATTCCATAATCACCAAATGAATTTCCCTATTCCTTCATCATTATCATTTCGTCTCCATATAGTCACTAAATGTTTAGCCAGACAAAACCAAAAATTGTTCAATACTTGTTGACCTCTCAAGTAGCTGATATTAACAAAGTAAAGAAACAGTAACTGTAACATTACTACAAATTTCAAAAAGGGAATAGGAAAGGAATAAAAGCTATAGCCTAATGAATGTGACTTTTGATTTTCACGAAAATTCTAGAATACAATTTTAGAAAAATTGTTGGGAAACATGTAGAATGTGAAACAATAATTAAAATGAGTCAACATGCTTCTGTCAAGAGCAAAAATGTTAGAAGCCCCATTTTCTTTTTCCAATAGGCTTATCAAAGGATTAAAAAACAAAGATGCTATAGAAATGGTTGACCTAGATTTCAGCTAAATTTTTGATTGCTTATCTCTTACTATTGTTGTGGAGACGATAAAGACTTTGGAATAAGATGATAACACTGTGAAATGGATACAGATCTGCTTAGATAACCAGACTTAAAGATTAGTTGTAAATCATTCAATGATAATGTCTCAGGGGGTCTTCAGTAGAGTATACTCAATGATCTATGCTTGGGTCTAAGCTGATTAATATTTTTTATCACTGACTTGGGTAAAAGGAATGAGTGGCATAAAAAAAATTCAGGTGATCCAAAGCTGAGAGGAAGAGCTAAGACACTGAGTGACAGAGTCAGGATCCAAAAGGATCTCAAGAGGCTAGGACAATAGCACTGAATCTAATCAAATGAAATTCAGTAGGGATAAATACATGTCTATCATACTGGAACACACAAAAATATCAACTTCACATGTTCCATAATGAGGGAGGAAAGGATATAGACAGACTGTTCTGATAAATATTTGGGTGGTTTTCATGGATTAAACACTCAACACAAGTTAACACTGTGATATGGCAGCCTAAAAAAAAAGAAAGAAAGAAAGAAAAACTAAAGTGATCTCGGGTTGTATCAAAAAGGGCTTGGTTAGCTTCTAGGAGTAAAAATGTTGTTGAATTCATATAAATTTTTCTTGTCAAAGACACTAGAGTAGTTTGCCATTTCCTTCTCCAGCTCATTTTATAAATGAGGAAACTGAGGCAAACAGGGTTAAATGTCTTGCCCATGGGCACATAGCTGGTCAGTATCTGAGGCCAGATTTGAACTCAGGTCTTGCTGACTCTAGGTCTAGTACGTTATCCACTGAATGTTAACAGTAGCCTAATAGCTCTAGGTAGTTCATCTTTGGAGTATTGTGCTCCATTCTGAGCACCACAGTTTGAAAATACCAGTGAAAAGTTAGAGAATTTCCAGAGTAAGAAATAAGGAGAGTGAAGAGCCAAAGTGAAGGGCCTTGAGTTCATATCCAGTGATGACTGGTGGAAGGAATCAACACGTGATTATCCTATAGAAGACAACTGGGGAAGTAAAGGAATAATAGCTCTCTTCAAGTATTAGAAGGGGTGTAATATGGAGAAAGGATTCAAGTTGTTTTTGGTTGTTTTGTTGTTGTTGGGTTTTTTTTTTTGTTTGTTTGTTTGTTTTGTTTTTATACCAATGGACAGAAACAGGAGTAATAAGTGGAAATTGGGAAGAGGCCCATTAAGGTTTAATGTCATAAAAGAGACAAACAAGAAACTTTTTAATGATTAGAGTTGTCCAAAAGTGGAATATCAGCCTCAAAATGTGCAGTGTTTTGTTTTGCTTAAAGGTCTTCAAGCAAAGATTGAATGACCACTTTGGGAGTATATTATATTGGGAATTCCTTTTAAATATGAGTTGGACTAGATAACTACTGATGATAATTCTCAAATTTGTGATTATTACTTAGTTAAAAATTATACTTTATTTCTGAATTGGAGGAAAATAGGCCAAAATTCATTTTTCTCAAATAGCTTGCTTTAATGTATGGAGATTTTTGATAAAATATTTTAATAAGTCATTATGATAGCAGATAATTATATAGTAAAAGGAACACTGGAACAGGAGTGAGGAGAATTAAATGCAACCCATGGGTATGCCACCTGTGTGCACTTGGGTAAGTCATTTATTCTCTCTGGGCCTTTGCTTCTTCCTTTGTAAAAGATTAGACTAGCTGATTGCTATTTTTTTTTCCTTTAAGCTACAACATCCCATGTTCTAGGATGTCATTATGATACCATTTATAAAAAGTAGTCTGGTGGCTTTAGTGTCTGTATATGTGCCTTGTGACTGGGTTGGGGGGTTGGATTCAGTCTATGCTTTCTGGTACACTACTATGTCTAGTAACTATTAAAACTTGTAATAACATTGGCTATTGTGGGACATGGTCAGAAGAATCCAAAGGCCCAATTATTTCTAATATTGGTGATAACAGCTCCAAAGAATATTTTTTAAAACATATTGTATGTCTAGAGATTATAAGAATAGGGAATTTTAAAAGAATCCTTCACCTAGTTAAAATACTCTATATACTGAAGGCAGCAACTTACTTCATTATTGAGCATGGAACCTTCAAAATAAATCACAAAAGCTTACAGTTGAAGTATACCTCAGAAGTCATCTTGTCCAACCCATACCTAAAAAAGAATCTGTTTTATAATATTCCTGAGAAGTGGTCAAGTAATTGTATAGCATTTGTTGAACAACTTCTACTCTTGCTTAGCTCCATTTTCTATGAAGTTTCTCCCTTCTCCTACCTGCCACGTTGAAAGTATTCCCAATAAAACATGATTCAAAAAGCTTTGGTTAAATATTCTGTGATAGGAATGGTACAAAGCCCTGGGAACACAGGACAATATCCAAAATTCTCCCTGCACTTAAGGATCTGACATAATAATAGGGAGACACAATACAACAGCATGAGTGCCAAAGTGGAACATGTTGACCTTGACAGGTTGAAATGTCTAATGAGTAGCTCATAATATGGGATTGGAACTCAGAAGAGTCCAATACTCAGTTTGTGTAACTAGGAGTCAGAGAATAATTGAACTTTGGGAGCTGATGAGCATAGAATATATTAGTAAATATATAAATGAGAGTATACACACCAAAAATAGAAGATAGCTCAAATAGAATTTTGGAAGGCCCAGATGATGAATTAACAAAGGGGAATGAAGAGTGGTTGAGCAAAGATTAGATAAAGGTTCATTACATTTTAATGTTTCACACATTTTCCCATTCAAATTATGTATCCAATAAAAAAAATGGCAAATTTAACTCCCCCCCCCCCACTGCTAGACTAGACTGCCCTTGTTTGCCAAGGATGAAATACAGTTGCTGCTCACAGGATCAATCTCACTGCTGAAAGGCATGGGAGCTATCATCTGCTCCATTTCATATTTGGGCCACTTCACCCTGTTTAGGCAGCCAGGCTGATCCCCGTTCTCTAGAGCTCACCATATTAGTGTCAGACTTAGTACAAACAGCTTATGATCTTAGCACACTGTAGCTCAGAGGTCCCAAGTTCAAGTAATGCACCATCCTCAGTCATCCCAAGCAGTATGGATTCTAGGCTTGTACATCACCCCCAGATACATCTTTATCTGAAGATGAATTAGAGAAGAGTGTTACCACTGTCCAGGAGGAACTATCTCTTATAACAGCAACCATGGGAAGGGCATTTGGGCTTTTTTGTTACTTGAAGTAAAAGTGGTTGTAATACCAGGATTCCAAAGTTGATTCAGCTGGCATCTGCTGAAAAAATTCCTGTTAGGCATTGACATATTAGTGATGGTATTTACTACAAGACTTTCAGTGTCATGTTGCGTAGCATCATGCCTGCACATAGTAGGTGCTTACCAAATGTTTATAGATAGATATGACCTGTTACCAGAGAATAGGAATTGATTATGTGAAATGAAGAAAAATCACAGCATCATAAAAATGCAATTTAACATGTATTTATTTATTCTGCAACAAGGTAATTTCTACCCCTTCTAAAATCCTGTTCTTATTATATGCTTTAGATTAAAAATAAGAGAAAGATAGAGACAGAGACAGATCCTTGCGTGAGAATGAAAAAACTTAAGACCTACCAAGGGATAAAATTTATGTCCAATTTTGCTGCTCAAATTTTGATGTGAATTCATATATCTCTAGAAGTTATAATTTCAACTATACAATCTTGCAGCTATAGTAATATATCCCCTTCCTAAAATTTTCTAATGAAATTATGACAAATTTGAAATAGCTAGTGGTATTATTATAGACTCCAAGAAAGGCAAACTTGTGAATTAGTAACAAGGATGGTTTGACTATAGAACATATCTAATTTGGGGAAAAGAACATTTCATAACCTTTGGGCTGTGAAAAAGTTTCATTTTGCCCTAGGAAAACATCCTGTTGCATTTATTGAACTGAACAATTACAAACTATGGCGTTTTTATGTAATGTTGATTTTTTTTTTCTTCAGTGCTTATTTTCATTACATTTTGGTTTGAAATACAGTTGTTCTGGAGGGAAAAGAACACCCATTAATGAGGGTGATGTAGAAACTGTTCCCATCATAGGTACATATTGATATATAGCTGCCCATGGTAGACAATAATACCCAGGTTTACTGCCAATCTTCCTTTATTGCTACATTTCTGCTAATTAATCTGCATAATAAGTGTGGGACAGCTGCACTCTATTTTCAATTCATATGCTTTTAACCTAGAGTGACATCTTGAACTGGGGTAGATATTTGTTCTGTCAACATTCAATTCATTCCAGAGTTTCTGCTTAATTTGGTTATACAATTTTTTCTGAATACTGGGACTGTTAACTGCTTGTCTTACAGTAGCTCCCAGATCAACACTTGTGCTTTTGTTTTGCAAAGAGAGGAAGCCCATAGCAAGTCCAAATTGCTTAAATGAAATTTAGTGCCCATGCAAATGTAGTATAACTCCATCTCCTACTATGGTATATTTTCCCATCACAGTGAAAAGCTAGTGGTGACGAGTCAAAACAAATTAAGTAACTCAAACTTCATTAGCCTTCTGCCATAACAATGATGTTTCCAGAACACACATTAGGCTAAATGACCCTTTAGGTAACATCCTAACATGGTCTGCTAGTGGAAATACATCTAAAGTCTACCTTCTACTCACTGAAAAAATGTTACCAAGCTAAAAGGCTGACAAGATCTTTCCATAAAAATATAACTGGAAAAAACTCACTTGCACAAAATAACTAGACTCCAGCTGATGGTTGCTACAATTCCACAACTCAGAGCCAGAGTAGTTCCAACAACTGGAAAATTATCTCAAATGGAAAATATGAGCATTTGACCCCTTAGTGAAACCAAGGTTTTTTATATGTGCATATCAGCTCTTCAAAAGAATATGCACTTGATAAAGATGTTTTAGGCTCTGAGCTTTTTACCAAACAATGACAATGAATGAGGGCACTGAGGGAAGACTAATTGGAATGACAGACTCTACATGAATTCAGAAAAACACCACATGTGTATTTGTGCCTATATCTCACCAATATTCCTTCAGCTACCATCTCCCATGTTAAATCTGACTCAATCAAAGGAAATTATTATTCCATTTACTTTTCCATCTGGGGAACTTGGTTATCCACCTAGTTATTTGTATGCATCAAGGACATTTAGGCAAAAATAAAAGTTAAGAGGCAGAGGTACTGTGATAAGCTTGGGCTTTAGAGATTTTTTACATGTTTCCTAAAGATCTAGACTACCAAATAGACTCCTTCTCCCTCAGGCAACTTGAGCCAATGTCAAGTGCCTAGTACTTAGGATTTCTGCTCAGTTTTGAGATTCCATTGATGTCTTAGGGAAGAATTGTTACAACTTCATGTTACCTTCATTTCTTTGGTTATCTTATCCCATTTTCCTTTCCACCAAAAAGGAAGCAAAACAAATTCCAGCAATGCTGGACAACACGGGACAATTTACAGAAATATCTGACCACAATTCTATCAAACAGCAAAAAGTACTACCCCATTGCCAGAGCAAATGTTCAGTATTTTCCTAAGATTTGCTATTTGTACCACTCCATCCATATTTATCCTTCCCCTTTGAGGAACTGCTCAGAATTCTGTTGCATTAGGAATGATAATATCTTTAAAATAATTTAAGGATTGTCAAAAGAGACCTGTCTTATTCTATGTTGCTTCAGGGGTTAGAAGCACAGAATTAGATAAAAAGTTACAAAGAGGCCAATTAAGGTGTTACTAGAAATAGGAATGTTGAAAGGATCTCCAGGCCTCTTCTAGTTCTAATGTTCTATAATTTATCTCCCAGGTTTAAGTATTTGAATTGCCACCAATGTTGTGCTTACCATTTCTCACCTCACCTTCGAAAGATGTGCAGTACTGTAGGGAATATGACAATGAACTATGCTATGGCATTTTCTCTGAAATTCTATAATTTTGTTTTTGTTTTTTGCTTTTTTTTTTAATGAGGCAATCAGAGTTAAGTGAGTTGCCCAGGCTCACACAGCTCGTAAGTGTCATGAGTCTGAGGCCAGATTTAAATTCAGGTCCTCCTGACTCCAAAGTTGGAGCTTATCCACTGTGCCACCTAGATGCCCCCTCTATAATTTTTGAACCTTATATTATGTAACATGGCACTATAAAGTTGTGTTCATTCATGTCATGGACATAAGATTAACACATATATACATATACATGTATATACATACATATATACACATATGTGTATGTATATACAGAAACACACACAGATATATACATATACATATTACATATATATACATATATATATATACACACATATGCACAAACATACGCATACACACACACCTCTGGGTTCTTAATCTCACTTCACGTAGTTAGGTTGATAGTAACTGTAATACAATTAGAAACTTATTTTATAAAATCATTTTACCTTTGGAAGAAAGAATATTTGGCTCTCATATTTCTTCCCACCCTAAAAAAAGGTCTGCAGACTTTCTATTTTGCTATTCATCAAAGCAATATAAGTGTTTCAAAAACCATAAAGTGATAATCCAAAACTTTCTTCATGTTGAGCCAAGAATTGAATGCAGTATGTATGATGTGATCTGTCCCATAAGAGTTGTGTGCCTGAGCTATCCTTTGAATTACAATTATGAAGTGGCCCTTCATTTTTTTTTCTTTTTCTTTTCTTTTTTTTTTAAGAATCAAAGGGAAGAAAAGCAAGCTTTGTTTTGATTCAAATTTTTTTCATGATTCCTTTTACATATTATTGTATGTCAAATATCCTACAGAACAGGAGACAAATTATGGAGATCAGAGTTTTTTTTTTTCCTGAAGTCAGCCTCTTATCATTTCTTATAGCACAATAGTATTCCATTACATTTATATACCACAACTTGCTCAGGCATTCCCCAATTGATGGGCACTCTCTCAATTTCCAATTCTTCGCCACCACAAAAAGAGCTGCTATGAATATTTTTGTACATGTGGGTCCTTTTACTATTTGCATGACCTCTTTGGGATATAGCCACAGAAGTGCTATTGCTGGGTCAAAGGGTATGCACATTTTTATAGCCCTTTGGGCATAGTTCCAAATTGCTCTCCAGAGTGGTTGGATCATTTCACAACTCCACCAACGATGCATTAGTGTTCCACTAATTTTCCCACATCTTCTCCAACATTTATCATTTTCCTGTTTTGTCATGTTGGCCAAACCGATAGGTGTGATGCAGTACCTCAGAGTTGTTTTGATTTGCATTTCTCTAATCAGTAGTGATTTAGGGCATTTTTTCATATGATGATAGATGGCTTTAATTTCTTTATCTGAGAACTGCCTGTTCATATCCTTTGACCATTTATCAATTGGGGAATGACTTGTTTTCTTATAAATTTGACTTAATTCTCCATATATTTTAGAAATGAGGCCCTTATCAGAGTGACTGGTTGTAAAAATTCTTTCCCAATTATCTACCTTCCTTCTAATCTTAGTTTCATTGGCTTTGTTTGTGCAAAAACTTTTCAATTTAATGTAATCAAAGTTATCCATTTTACTTTTTGTAATGTTCTCTATCTCCTGTTTGGTCATGAATTCTTTTGTTCTCTGTAAATCTGATAGGTAAAAAATATTCCTTGCTCTACCAGTTTGCTTATAGTATCAGCCTTTATATCTAAATCATGAACCCATTTTGACTTTATTTTGGTATATGGTGTGAGATTTTGGTCTATACCTAATTTCTGCCATACTCTTTTCCAGTTTTCCCAGCAGTTTTTTTTTCAAAGAGTGGGTTCTTATCCCAGAAGCTGGGGTCTTTGGGTTTATCAAATAACAGATTACTTCAGTCATTGACTACTGTGTCTTGCATATTTAACCTATTCTACTGATCTACCACTATTTCTTAGCCAGTACCAAGCAGTTTTGATGATTGCTGCTTTATAATACAATTTAAGATCTGGAATGGCTAGACCACCATCCCCTGCATGTCTTTTCATTAGTTCCCTTTATATTCTGGAACTTTTGTTCTTCCAAATGAATCTTATTATTTTCTCTAACTCGATAAAATAATTTTTTTGTTGTTTGATTGGTATGGCACTGAACAAGTAAATTAGCTTAAGTAGAATTGTCATTTTATTTATATTAGCTCAGCCTACCCTCGAGCAACTGGTGTTTTTCCAATTATTTAGATCTGACTTTATTTGTATGAAAAGTGTTTTGTAATTGTGTTCATAGAGTTCCTGGGTTTGTTTTGGGAAGTAGACTCCTAAATATTTTATAATGTCTACAGTAAGTTTAAATGGAATTTCTCTTTCTATCTCTTGCTGTTGGACTTTGTTGGTAATATACAGAAATGCTGAGATTTGTGTGGGTTTATTTTATAGCCTACAACTTTGCTAAAATTGTTTATTATTTCAAGCAGTTTTTTACTTGATTTTCTGGGATTCTCTAAGCATAAAATCATGTCATCTGCAAAAAGTGATAGCTTTGTTTCTTCTTTGTCTATTCTAATACTGAAAATTTCTCTTTCTTCTCCTATTGCTAAAGCTAACGTTTGCAGTATGATGTTGGACAACAGTGGTGATAATGGACATCCTTGTTTCACCCCGATCTTATTGGAAATGCTCCTAGCTTGTCCCCATTACATAAAATGCTTACTGAAGGTTTTAGATAGATGCTATTTATTATTTTAATAAACACTCCATTTATACCTATGCTCTCTGGTGTTTTTTAATAGGAATTGGTGTTGTATTTTGTCAAAAGTTTTTCTGCATCTATTGAGATGATCATGTGGTTTCTGTTATTTTGGTGTTGATATGATGAATTATGCTGACAGTTTTCCTAATATTGAACCAGCCCTGCATTCCTGGTATAAATCCTACCGGTCATAATGTATTATTCTTGTGATAAGTTGCTGTAATCTATTTGCTAATATTTTGTTTAAAAATTTTGCATTTATATTCATTAGAGAAATTGGTCTATAATTTTCTTTCTCTGTTTTGACTCTTGCTGATTTAGGAATCAGCACCATATTTGTATCATGAAAAATTTTGGTAAAGCTCCTTCTTCACCTATTTTCCCAAATAGTGTATATAGTATTGGAATTAATTGTTCATTAAATGTTGGATAGAATTTGCTTGTAAATCCATCTGGCCCAGGAGATTTTTTCTCAGTGAGTTCATCAATGACTTGTTCAATTTCTTTTTCTGAGATGGGGTTATTTAAGTATTTTACTTCCTCTTCTGTTAATCTGGGCAATTTATATTTTTGTAAATATGTATCCATTTCACTAAGATTGTCAAATTTGTTGGCATACAGTTGAGCAAAAGAGTTCCTAATTACTATTTTAATTTCCTCTTCCTTTGTGGTAGATTCATCTATTTCATTCTTGATACTAGTAATTTAGTTTTCTTTTTTTTTAATGAAATTAACCAAAGGTTTATCTATTTTATTGTTTTTTTTTCATAAAACCAGCACCTAGTTTTATGTATTAGTTCAATAGCTTTCTCAATTCCAGTTTTATTTCCTTTGCTTTTCAGTATTTCTAATTTGGTGTTTAATTGAGGATTTTTAATTTGTTCTTTTTCAAGTTTTTTTTTAGTTGTATGCCCAATTCATTGATCTCCTCTTTTTCTATTTTATTAATGTAGGCATTTAGAGATAAAACTTGCCCTAAGAACTGCTTTTGCTGCATCCCATAAGTTTTGGTATGTTGTCTCATCATTGTCATTCTCTTGAGTGAAATTATTGATTGTTTCTATAATTTGTTGTTTGACCCAATCATTTTTTAGGATTAGATTAGTTACCAATTATTTCTAATTCTATTTTCCATGACTCTTTATTACATATAATTATATTACATCATGGTCTGAAAAGGATGCAATTAATATTTCTGCCTTTCTGCATTGGATTGTGAGGTTTTTATGCCCTAGTACATGGTCAATTTTTGTGTATGTGCCATGTACCACTGAGAAAAAAGTGTATTCTTTTCTATCCTCATTCAGTTTTCTCCAGAGGTCTATCCTACCTCATTTTTCTAATGTTCTATTCACCTTCTTGACTTCTTTCTTGTTTATTTTGTGGTTAGATTTATCTAGTTCAGAGAGGGGGAGGTTGAGGTCCTCCACTAATATAGTTTTGCTGTCTATTTCTTCCTGTAACTCCCTGAACTTCTCCTCTAAGAGTTTGAATGCTATACCATTTGGTGCATATATATTTAGTATTGATATTACTTCATTGTCTATGGCGCCTTTTAGCAGTTTCCTTCCTTATCTCTTTTGATAAGCTCTATTTTTGTTTTTGCTTTGTCTGAGATCAGGATTGCTACCCCTGCTTTTTGTTTTTTTTACTTCATCTGAAGCACAGTATATTCTGCTCCAGCCTTTTATCTTTGCCCTGCGTGTGTCACCCTTTTTCAAATGTGTTTCCTGTAAACAACATATTGTAGGATTATGGTTTTTAATCCACTCTGCTATACACTTCTGTTTTATGGGAGAGTTCATCCCATTCACATTCACAGTTATGATTACTATCTGTGTCTTTTTCTCCATCCTTTCCCCCCCTCCATTTATGCTTTTCTTTCTCCTTTCTCCTTTTCCTTCCTCACTAGTGTTTTGCTTTTGACCACTGCCTCCCTCAGTCCCTACTCCCTTCTATTAGACCCTTCCCTTTTCCTCCTATTTACTCTTACTGCTTCTTCCCTCCCTTCTATCCCCCCTCCCTTTCCTTTCCCCTTTTCCCTCCTATTGCCTATAGGGCAAGTTAGATTTCTATACCTAACTGATTATGTTATTCCTTTCTTGAGCCAAATTTGATGAGAGTAAGGTTCAAACAATGCTTATCTCCCTCCCTTCTTTCCCTCTGTTGTAATAGGTTTTTGTGCCTTTTCCTGCAATGTAATTTACCCTTGTCTGACTCCTCCTTTCTCAGTACATTTTCTTAGATCAGACTAATTCACTTATTTGCATCCATTTAACCCACCTGATTAGTTTTTTTTTATTATTACATCAAAATCAACTTATATCCACCCCCTTTATGTATACTCCTTTAACATGGTGTAATAACAATACAATTCTCAAGAGTTGCAAGTGTCATCTTCCCTTGTAGGGATTTAAACAGTTTGCCCTTATTAACAACATATTGTATCTTTCTGTCCCACTTACCTTTTTATGTCTCTCTTGAGTCTTGTATTTGAAGATCAAATTTTCTGTTGAGCTCTGGTCTTTTTTTTATCAGGAATGTTTGGAAGCCCCTTATTTCATTGAATATCCATCTCCTCCCCTGAAAGATTTTGCTCATTTTGCTCATTTCCAAGCTCCTTTGCCTTATGGAATATCATGTTCCATGTCTTATGGTCTTTTAATGTAGAAGCTGCAAGGTCCTGTGTAATCCTGACTGTGGTTCCATGATATTTAAATTGTTTCTTTCTGGCTGCTTGTAGAATTTTCTCTTTGATTTGGTAATTTTGGAATTTGGCTACTATATTCCTTTACATTTTCAATCTGGGATCTCTTTTCAGGAGGTGATCAGTGGATTCTTTCTATGGCTGTTTTACCTTCTGGTTCTAGGACTTCAAGGAAGTTTTCCTTTATGATTTCCTTCAAGATACTGTCCAGGCTCTTTTTTTATCATGATTTTAAGGTAGACCAATAATTTTTAAACTGTCTCTCCTGGATTGATTTTCCGGGTCAGTTGTTTTACCAAAGTGGCATTTTACATTTTCATGTGTTTTCATTTTTTGTTTCTGTTTGACTGATTCTTGGTCTCATAGAGTCATTAGCTTCCATTTGTTTGAGTCTAATTTTTAACAAATTGTTTTCTTCTATTAGATTTTGTACCTCCTTTTCCATTTGGCCAATTGTATTTTTAAGAGATTTGTTTTCTTCAGCGTACTTTTTTTCCAGTTAGCCAATTGTACCTCTCTCATTTGACTTTTAAAATCCTTCTTGAGCTCTAAGAAGGCTTTTTGGGCTTCAGACCAGTTCATATTCCCTGAAGATGTGGGTTCATTGACAATGTTGTCCTCTTCAGAATTTCTGCCTTGATCTTCATTCTTCTCATAGTATGAATCTATGGTATGTTTCTTTTTACTCATGGAATTTCTTTATTCCCTGGCCTTTAAAGAGATTGAGCTCTCCTGCTGGGGAGCAGAGGGCACTGACCCAAGCTTCTTGTGTTGGGAGCCTAGGTCTTGGTCACTGACTTTGTGTGCTGGGGCCTCTGATGTTGGCAATTGGAAGGTGTAGGGTTCTGGCAACTTACCTGGTGTTGGTCTGAAATCAGCAAAGCTGGAATTTTCAGGCAACTCTAGGTTGCCTGTTTTTCCTTTCCTTTTGCTTTCTTCAGTTCCTTTCAGATGGATGTTGCAGGGTGTTTATCTGCCTGGGGCCCTTTGTAGTGCTGCTTCCCTTATTTTTGCTGAGACACTGGGAGACCTGTTTCCTTTAGAATGCTGAGGCACCAGGATCTCCTCCTGGTTTACTAAAGTAGGGCTTTCTACTAGCTGGCTGGGATGCCTCCTGTTCTATACTACTCCCCTTCCCAGGGAAAGAGGGGCCTTTCCTGTTAATCCCTCAAGTTATCTGGGCTACTGCACTGCTGTTCCCCATCTTTCTTCTGGTTCAGCTGTTCCAGGGTTTTTACTGGGGTGATATTTTCTGGGTTTTCAGAGGTTGATAGGGGAGGGTGAGAGTGACTACCTTTTTACTCTGCCATCTTGGCTCCCAGAAGTGGAAGTCTTCTCCATTGTTTTTTGAAAATTGGAAACACATTTTAGGAAAAGTCACTATTGTTTAACTCAAAAAGATATTCTCTGTCCAGTGGTATCTTGTAACCAAGAATTATTAGACATTTTATGCTTCTCTTGAGGTCTTGTCTTGTATTTGAAAGTCAGATGTTCTATTCAGCTCTGGTCTTCTCATCAAGGATGCTTGAAAGTCTTCTATTTCATCAAATGTCCATTTTTCCCCTGAAGGAATATATTCAGTTTTGCTGGGTTGGTGAATCTTGGTTATAACCCTAGCTCCTTTGCTTTCTGGAATATCATATTCAAAGTCCTCCAATCCTTTAATGTAGAAGCTACTAAATCTTGTGTTATCCTGAATGTGGCTCCACTAACTTGAATTGTTTTTGAATGCTTCCAATATTTTCTACTTAAACTGGGAGATCTGGAATTTAGCTATAATATTCCTGGCCATTTTCATTTTGTGATCTATTTCAGGAAGTGATAAGATGATTCTTTCAATTTTTATTTTTCCCTCAGGGCAGTTTTCTTTGATAATTTCTTGAAATATGATGTTTAGGCCCTTTTCTTGATCATGGGTTTCAGGTAGTCCAATGATTTTTAAATTATCTTTCCTGGATGTGTTTTCCAGATCAGTTGTTTTTCCAATGAGATTTCATTGTCTTTTTTTCCCATTCTTTTGGTTTTATCATTTTTTGATTTCTCATTAAGTCATTAGCTTTCATTTGCTCAATTACACATTTAAGGGATTTTTCTCTTTGGCAAATTTTTTATACCTCTTTTACCATTTGGTCTAGTCTGTTTTTTAAAGGTGTTTGTTTTTTTTTTAAGTTAGGCAATGAGGTTAAGTGACTTGCCCAGGGTCATACAGCTAGTATTATGTGTCTGAGGTTGGATTTGAACTCAGGTCCTCCTGAGTCCAGGGCTGGTGCTCTATCCACTGCACCACCTAGCTGCCCCTAAGGTGTTATTTTCTATTTCTATTCTATTGTTTTGTGTCTCCTTTACAAAGCTGTTGACTTTTTTTCATGATTTTCTTGCATTACTCTCTTTTCTCTTCCCAATTTGTCCTCTACCTCTCTTACTTGATTTTCAAAATCCTTTTTGATCTCTTCCAACACCTGAGACCAATTCATATTTTTTGGAGGCTTTGGATGTAGGTGCTTTGACTTTTGTTATCTTCTGAGTGTGCTTTGATCTTCCTTGTCACCAAAGTAAGATTTTAATAGTCAGATCTTTTTTTTTCCAGTTGTTTCCTTATTTTCCCAGCTCATTTCTTGACTTTTACTCTTTGCTAAAATGGGGCTTTGTTTCCAGGGTGGAAGGCACACTGTCTCAAGTTTCAGGGGTTTTGTGCAGCTGTTTTCAGAGATGCTTCTAAGTAACTATAAGTTTTCAGTTCTTCCAAAGTAGTATGTCCTTAAAAACTGAGGGGATGGCCATCAACTGGGGTATGGCTGAACAAGTCGTGGTATATGAATGTAATGGAATACTGTTGTGCTATAAGAAATGATGAGCAGGTGGACTTCAGAAACACCTGGAAAGACTTGTATGAACTGATGCCAAGTGAAGTAAGCAGAACCAGGAGAACATTGTAACAATAATATCAACAATCCACAATGATGAATTATTATAGACAGCTCTTCAATCCAATACAACAATCCAAGATAATTCCAAAAGAATCATGGTGGAAAATGCTATCCACATCCAGAGAAAAAACTGTGGAGTCTTAATGTAGATCAAGGCATACTAATTTTGCTTTTTTTTGGTTTTTCTTTCTCATGGTTTTTCCCTTTTGTTCCAAACTTTCTTTCATAACACGACTAATGTGGAAATATGTTTAATATGATTGTACATGTAAAACTCATATCAGATTGCTTGCTGTCTTGGGGAAGTGGTTGGGGTTAGAGGGATGGAGAAAAATTTGGAAATCAAAGTCTTATAAAAGTCCATGTTGAAACTTATCTTTACTTATGATTGGAAAAAATACTATTAAGTGAGGAAAATGTTGAAAAAGAGTATGTTCTAAGGAAAGAAGTGTTTACTACTCTCCTGGCCTGTGCTCTGGTCTGTTGAGTGACTACAAGCATTCTTTTCTGCCCTGGAAGAGTGACGAGGGTCCCCATTCCACTGCAGCCACAAGCTCTGGTGTGCTAGTTCTCTTTCTTGGCCCAGGACTGCAATCCAGGATTGCAAACCAGATCTGAGTACAAACAAAACAACAGAGTCCTACCCCTAGTGCTAGTAAAATGACCCCTGTAATCTCCTTCTGATCAATTGCCCCATGCCCTTCCTTTAGCTGTAAGGATTACTAGGAAAGGCCCACTTCCACGGCCTCCTTCTGAGTGGTATTCAAAACTTCTTAGCAGATACTTAAATGAATACATCCTACTCTACAACATGAGGAAAAAATACTGTAGGACTCATCTCAACTGAGGGCTTAGTTTCCCCACTGGGGTAATTAAGTGGCTGAGAAGTTAGATTGCTAGGCCTGGAATAAGGAAGACCAGGGTTCAAATTTGACCTCAGACACTTACTGGCTGTGTGGCCCTGAACAAGTCACCTAACTTTTTTTACTCAGTTTCTTCAACTATATAGTGGGAAGAATAAGAGTACTTGCCTTAAAGGGTTGTTGTGAGGATAAAATGAAATAGGATTTGTAAAGCACATAGCACAGTCTCTATCCTATCACCCTCTCCTGTCCCTTTAATGTTCTTAAATCCATTTCTTTGATTTCCTGGCATTATCTAGTACTACAGTCTCTGACTAGATTTTCAAAAATTTCCTTAATACCAGGAACTCATTACAAGAAAGAATAAAAACGAGATGAGAGAAATCATAGGTCTGTGGGAATGTGATTTCCCTTTCCTTCTGGGAAAAAAAAGGGTTGTCTATAGATGACAACCACATGGAACTAGGCTAAATAGATTTCAGTCCTAGCCTTTTTCTGTTGGGAAACCCTATTTTCATGATCCATTTAGCAAATGCATTTGTTATAATTGAACTTCTATGAAGCTACATATTATGCAAATAAATTAATTATCATTCCTGGTATTTCAATGGCTAGTAAATCAATTCATAATTATATGACACTTAAAATAAATAGAATAACACTATTTAAATTTCCCTGCTGAAGTGCTAATTTATAACATGTTCAGTGGTAAGGCAATAAAACAGCAAGAGGTCAGGCAGCATTGATGGTGAGCCATGTGTAATGTGTATAAAAATGAAACCAATGGTATTTTAGGCGTTTCCTGTATTCCTTTGCTACATTGTTTTTTTTAATTTTTGAATATGTTGAAGATCTGCCTAGTAATATTATGGATATTGCTGAATTCAGTAGCATTCATCTGAGGCCAAAACAGAATATTTGTTGTAATAAACTTCCTCTACTACATTCCTCCCCACCCAAAAGTGCAATATTGAAACATGGTTTCTATAGAATGTCCCACATTAGCAGAACATATTTCCATGATGGAGTGCATATTAAGGGAAATGAATGAAAGTAACAAGCATTCTATTCTGACATGGAATTTTTGGTATGATTTTTGTATGTATCATAAGAAGCACAGTATTTATTATCTGTTCCTAAGCAATTCAAAAGTGGAGCCCTGGAACAATCAAGGTTTGAATCAGACTTGTAGGAAGGTCTGTGGAGAAAGGCAATAGAAATACAATAGTAGTTAAGGGCTTCCTTTTGATTTTTCTATTTTTCTCTTAAGGCCTATGGCATGCAAAAGAGAAAATAAGGTGATTCAGGAGTTCAAGGGTGAGCATGTGTTGCCACAGATGACAGACAACACATGCAATAAAAAGACTCCAATGTGTACAATGGCCTGAAGCTTTGTGCTACAATATAAACAGTACATTTGCATATATTTATAGACCTGTGGTCCATATTATAGGAATTAGATGATGATTGAGCCAGACGAGCTTCTAGTAGTGTTTTACTGGTTAATTTTTCTCTAGGTGGAAATGAAACCAATAGGCATATACTATAGGATCTAAAATAGCCATAATTTATTAAGATATAGCCACCATATGAGAGAGAAGCAGCAGCTACCTTTCTTGTAAGAGAGGCTCAAAACCATTGATAAAATTCTTTAAAACAGAAGGGGAAGTAAGTCATAAAAAAATCTTCAAATTTGAAATTATAAGTGGTGGTTGTTATTGTTTGGTCATTTCAGTCATGTTCGACTCCTTGTGACCTCATTTGGAGATTTTTCTTGGCAAAAGATACTGAAGAGGTTTGTCATTTCCTTCTCCAGTTCACTTTACAGATGAGGAACTGAGGCAAACAGGGTTAAGTGACTTACCCAGGGTCACACAGCTAGTATGTGTCTGAGGCCAGATTTTAACTCAGGAAGATGAGTCTTCCTAATTCCAAGCCTTTGCTCTATCCATTATGCAACCTAGCTTTCCTGATTCCCATATCCTTTCTGCTACTTACTAGCTGTGTGAACCTTGGTGAGTCACATCCACAACCTCTATGAGCTTCAGTTTCATGATATGTAAAATGAGGAATTTTAATTATGAAGGTCATATTTTTGTGGGGAGTTGGGGGCAGAAAAGGGAAAAGTAAAACACTGATGAGCCTAAACTTCAAGGCATAATTCATACCATTGTCTTTAGAAAGATTTTTTCCCCCTAGCAACTCCATCTGAAAGATCTCTCCCTCTTCTGACTTCCTTCATTACTTAGCATCTGTACCACTCAATCAGAATTTATCACATAATGCCTTGTTTTGTAGCAAATGATTTGTATTTTTTATTCCCTTCTCCATACAACTAATACATTGTAAGATCTCTGAGAAGATAGGATTTTGCCCATCTTTGTATCCCTCAGGGTACTAGCAGAATACCTTATCCATAATATTCAGCTGTTTCAATGACTACAGAAATACACCCCTATTGACTTTGTAATATTGAAGATTATCATTTACCATTTACCATTTTAAAAATATGTGAAATGTTTTAAGAAGTTAGAAACCACATTTTCACTTCAAAACAAAGAACATTCAATCATAGATGCAATCAAAAGGCAGCATGGTGTTAGATGGAACAATGGATTTGAAGTAAAAAAGATTTCAGTACAATGTATCTCTCAGATGGTTGTTAGTGATGGGACCCTGGGCCAGTCACTGAGACTATTGTGCCTCAATTTCCTCATTGGTAACAACAGCAACAGCTAGCATTTACATAACTCTTTCAAGTTTGCAAAGTGTTTTACAAATTATTGCCTTTTATCCTCGCAGCATCTCTGGAAGTGCTATTATATAATACCTAAGTGCTTTTATTATTCCCATTTTACTGATAGAGAAACTGATACAGAGTTTAATTCACTTGCCTAAGGTCACACAGTTAGTAAGTTTCTGATCCTGGAACTGAACTCCAGTCTTCCTAAGTCCAGGACCAGAACTTTATCCACTCATTGTAGCACTTACCAGCCTCTTAAAAAAAAAACAAAACACTGAAGTTGTATTCAAGGGCCTATGTTATAAATCTTTGATCTTATAAGCTGGAAGAGACCATAAAAATCATCTCCTGCAACATTTATTATTTTATACATAAATTAACTGAGGCACAGAAAGGAGAAGAGACATTCCTGAGGTCACACAGATACAGAGGCAAAGCTTGGTCTAGATCCTTTGATTCTAAATGCTCCAAACACTCCTTCTACACTAGCATTCTGAAAGCATCTCCTTTTAATAATCATAGAAATTATTGATAAAAACAGGGTTTTGCTTTCACAAATAACAGACAAACTTGGAGGAATAATGTGTTGCTTAAGGCAAAATATATTTTATCATTCAATGACATCATTATTCCTTTGGCCCAATCTGACAGACTTAAAGATTGGCTCATTGTATTCTTAATTAAACCTGGTAGTGGTATCCTATAAAAGTGAAGTCAAAACAAGAAATAAGATATCACAGATATGGAAGTATTGTTTGGTCACAATATAAGCATGGCAAATAACTTGTTGCTTATGTGTATGTGCTACAAAGAATTGTAAAAAGGTCCCTAATCTGAGCTAGGTGGAACAGTAGATAGAGCCCTGGGCCTGGAGACAGGAAGACCTGAGTTCAAATCTGCTCTCAGACACTAGCTGTGTGATCCTGGGCAAATCACTTAACCCTCTTTGCCTCAGTTTCCTTACCTGTAAAATAAGCTGAAGAAGGAAATGATTAAACCACTCCTGTATCTTTGCCAAGACCCCCAAAATGAGTTCACAAAGAGTTGGGCATGACTGAACAACAACAAAACTAATCTGAACATTCATGGAAACTGATTGTAAGGATTCATTTGGGAATTTCCAAATGAGGGGACACAAAGTTCAAAAGAGTTGAAATGATAAAATGAGGTTATTTTAAGTTTCTGTTTAAACAGCCCAGCTATTTTTACAATATGAGAAAATGTCTTGTTCTGTAAGATAAACCAGTCCTTTTAAAAACCAATTTTAAATAGTTGCATATTATAAAAAAAAAGTTATTAAAAAGTACTGCAACACTTATTGTATGGACCATCACCCAATCACAATAGCAATTAATAAAACAAGAAAAGATACAGACCTAACCATAGACTATGTAATGACTTCCTGAATAATAGCAGGGTCAAAGAAACTCATAGATACATACATATGGTATGGGGACTGATAAGAATTAGATGATACACCAAAATTTATGGATGTAACTAAAAACAGTTCTCAGAGGAATAAAAATTCAGAAGAAAACATTAATAAAAGGTAGCAGATTAATGAGCTGCATATGCAATTAATTAAAGTAGTGAAAATAAGCTTCTAAAACAAGCATAAAAAGAAGAATTTTGGGAAGTGGAGGTGTATGTGTGCATGTGTATATATATATATATATATATATACACACATATACATATTTAGAGTAACATTTAAAAAGCTATATTTTAAGATTAACAGAATTCAACAAACCATTATAATTTGACTTTTTAAATCATGTTGTCATAAAACTTAAATGAACTCAGGCGAAATTGGGAGAAAATGAATTGTCAGATACAAAATTATCTATAATTGCAGATAAAGTCATGGTTTACTTAGAAAATCCTAGAGAATATATAAACAATTATTCGAGATAAAGTAGTAAGAAACAAAATAAACTCAATAGATTAATTTCAACATAGTATAAAATAATCAAAAAACCATAAAACACATAAGATATCTCAAACTTATCATACGAACATCCTCAGAACCTACGTAATTACAACTAAAGAATGCTCATTTTAAAAAGAAGACAAATAATTGGAGAGAAATTCATGGTTGAGCTAAACAAATATAGTAAAAATTATAAAACTGCCTGAATTAAATATACAAATTTGGCTCTTTAATACCCAAAGGGTTAATTTATACAATTAGACAAACTAATAAGATTTGAGCCTTAATCTCAAGGACAACATGGAAGAAAACACACCAGAATTATCAGTCATAATATTAGCAGACTTCAAATCATGTTACAAAGCAGCAATCATCAAAGCTACCTGGTTAAAAATTGAGAACAATGGAACAACCTAGGTAAAAAAGATTCTCAAGAAGACATACAGAATGAGTGTTTGCTGAGTCTAATAACATAAGTTAATGGGGGAAGGGCCCCATATTTGACAAGAAATACTCAAGGAACTGGAAAGCAAATCCAATGTTCTACTATCTCACATTGCCTAAACATATCTAAAATCTATGACAGGTCTCCCACCTGTCAGTTTTTCCTTTGCTGTTCAATTATAAACTCTTCAAGGGAATCTTCATCTCTTCCCAAGGTTTTCAAGTCTACTTCAGCAACCAAAACCTCCATATTGGGCAATATCTGGTCTGTAATAGCAATTCCTATCATTGCTTCCCCCATCCCTGAAGAAATTAAGTTGCTATTATGACAAATCAGGAAATTGTTAGCTTTTCTGCTTTTGTCAAGCAGTTAGCATTAAGCAGGTGTAATGACTGTTTAAGCTCCACACACACACACACACACACACACACACACACACACACGCTTTTCTACAGCAATGATAATTGTATGACCTATTTCCTGAAATCCATCTAGTTCCCCCTTCTGGTCATGTGGTCTATAGTACACTGCCACAATAATATTGCTGGTGTTTTTCCTTCTACTTTTTTTTGGACTTGTTAGCACTGTATTACATCTCATTGAAATATCTAACCATCCTGATAGTCACATGAAGTATCCTAGACATTTTTCTTCTTTAAATCACCAAAGACAATTTTCACTGAAAGGCTCAAATGATTTTTTGCATACCCACTTGTCACTAATGATTCCAAACAGAAACTTAACCCATTTCTCTCCATGTAATGACATGTCCTATTTCATGAGATACATATCACTTCAGGGATTTCCTAAACATGCTGTTTTAACTTAATTGTCTTCATGCTATTGGGGGGTTTATGTTAGTGATTTCCAAAATCCTTCATTGACTCCCTCCTTCCTTAGGGACTGACATAGGTTGTATTATGTAAGTATCAAGTAAAATTAAGCTGAAATAAAGCTCAAGGTCTCTATTATCATTGCTTCTTTAAACAATCTTCAGTTATTTTAAAGCATTTTCTAAATTCCTTCTATCCAAGTTGGGTTACAAGGCTGATGAAGGCTATAGAAGCAGTTAAACACAAACATACAAACATGCTTTTTTTTCTTTTTTCAAGAGGAATTGAATAAATCAATGTTTGCAAAGTAAAGCAGAGGCTTTTGCCACCTATAACTAGGACTTTTCCCCAAGTGACTTGGCCCATTAGCTCCTTACCTCTAGCACATCGTTGTTTCTCAGGCACAATGGTTCCTCATCATTTTCACCATTTGGCCAAAACACAAAAGCAAATGTCAAAGACCCACAGGCAGCTCTGTTGCCACTTGGCAGCCATCTGTTTAAGGGCAGCGACATGCAAGCCTGCTTCCAACAGCTGGATGGAATACTCAATGAGGAAACATCACAAAATGTGCCATCCCACCTATACCCAAGAGCCCCAAAAGACACTTGCATTTCTGTTCCTCTCTTATGCTTCCCTCCCCATTCTTACAGTTTGCAGTGGTTCCAAATGATCTATGAAAGTTGCTGGATTTGTGCATTTCCTAATTGGGATCAGACTTTTTAATCACTCCCCTCCTCACCCCTTAACAATGATCATCAGCACTGATTTCCCACCTGGCCATTTGAAAAGAGGGGGGGGGGGGGGGAAGCCAAATAAAGGAGTAATTAGAATGCAATCCGGGGAGGTTAGTAAAACATCTGCTTTCTTCCCCCATGTTCATAGACAGGAAGCTCTATATTTTAAATTGAGATTTCCTCCCCCATTCAACTACAAATTAGCATGCATTTTCCTTAGAATTCTGCTGCTTAAGGCCAGACAACAAAACATTTTTAACAGTTGAATAAGTACTTCCAAAATGGTTGTATTTCAGAGGGGAAAAAATCTCTGTATATTAACAAGACACCTGGCACCCCCTAAGGAGAAGCTGTTGTTAGTAAATAAACCTCTTCCTATATTCTATTCAACTTTCTTCTTGCTCCATCTAATCTTTTCTTTTAAAAAAAATAAAATCATCGAGTAGGAAGTTAAGTGGTTTCACATAGTTGGAATACCCATTGATTGACCCATACAAGTAAATTGGGCTGTTTCTACTAGTATCAAAACATGTAGGAGAAGACTGAAAAATCCAATCAATGTTTAAGATTTTAGGAAAAATGTGTCACCAAATATGTGTTCTGTTGAATTTATCGGCAGTTAGTCAACAAGCATTTATTAAGCACTTACCTTGTGCTAGGCACTGATATAAATATTCATTGTGTCAGTTATATTGTACTAGATTTTGGGGATGCAAATCCCCAAAGGAAGCAATTCTTGCCCTTAAGGGGATCACGTTCTATTAGTGTAGCTATACCATCTATATGAACAAGTATGAAAAAAAGCAGAACATTTCAAACGGAAAAGAAGAGGCTTGGATAATACATTCTCAGGAAATTCAAGGAAGGAAAAACCAGATGGGGAAACAAGAAAGACTTTTTAGGGGGAGGATACTTGAGCTGGACTTTGAGGGAAAATGATTTCAAAAGGGTGAAAAAATGGGGGAGTACCTTCCAAGGCTTCATATAATGAGACTCTCTGCCCAAATGGAAGGAGGTAGAAAAGAGCAGGACAAGATCAGCATGAAGATCAGAAATCTTCCCTCTTTGACTGGAAGGTAGAATATGTTCAAGTGAGCAATGTGAAATAAGGCTGGGAAAGTAAATTGGAGCCAGATGGTGGAAGGATATTTGGAAAACACAGATGATTGAAATGATTTTTCACTTTTGAATCCATATGCTCTGTATTATGTAGAGACCACATCATTCTCTCTATTAGTTGCAGTGGAATGCTTCTCAACATTCTTAATCTTATTTGCAGTCTTTCTGCCAAATTTCACATGTGGGTCTTTCTCCTCCCGTCTCCACAGGTATTTTTGTGTTGGTATAAATATTGCAGGAGAATGATGTAGTTCAGGAGTAGACACTTTAATAGTTTATCATCTAGACTCTTGCAATTCTTGCTTGTAGAAACTACAAGGCTTCTACAACTGGAAAATAGCTAAGAAATCAGCTGATTCAATCCATCCATTTTACAGAACAGAAATTAACACCCAGAGAGGGAAGTAAGTTCCTCAAGGTTTTGTAGGTAGTAAGTGATAATACAAGCATTTTAAAACTAGTCTCCTTAGCTCCAAACTGTTAGAAAAATCTGAAGCAAAAATCTACTACAAGAGTGTGTGAAGGAAAGCCTTTATTACACTTCTCGCAAGAAATGGGCACACTGCTCCCTAATACGGCACGTGTGTGCCAATATGGAAGCAGAGCCAACTTTTAAATGGTTAGTAAAATCCATACTCCTCCCATTTGAGCTCGGATTGGACCAGTTCATCTGGGTTACACTCTTCCTGAACTGTCTATACCATGTTACTCCTTGTCATGTTAATCCCTCCCGGTCATGCATTCCATATTCAGAAATGGTAGCTATCTCTGCCCTCGTGATGTGTCAGTTAATGTTTGATAAGCTTATTAAGCAAGCACAGTAGAGAAAAGCCTTTGTCTTGTCCTTGACTTGGACAGGTAGCAACCAGTTTAGCCTCTAGGGCTCTGTCTTAAGGAAGTAGTGGTTTTTCAGAGCATTTGGGACACTTTCTGATTGGTTGAGGGACTATCCACAAGATCTTGGAAGTCCTCTTCAGAATTCCCACGTTCTGTTGTGGAAGCCTAACTCCTAAATCTTTCCCACAAAACCTAATGCTATTTCCATGACATTCCATTGAATTTGAACTCAGCCCAGGCATACAAGAGAAGAGGTATATTTAGCAGAAAGAAACAATCCACTGTCATAGCATGACTATTGATCATATATCCTTATCCATAGCACCAGAAACAGCTTATCATGGGTAGCCAGAGAATATAGATCATAAGTTGTAGGGCTAGATATAAGATATTAGAAGTCCTCTAGACCAACCTACTTCTTTTACAAATGAGGAAGCTGAGACCCACAGAGGTTAAGACTTGCCAAAGGTCATACAGCTATTAAGTGGCATTGCAGGGGATTGAAATCAAATTTTTTGATCCAGCCTTTTTTATGTCACACCAAATTGTAGAGAAGTCACTAATACTGATTCCAAGATTCCTCAGGCTAATGAATGTTAAAGTATTCTAGACAGAAAGTCCATTAAGCTGGAACTGTATAGTATTAAATTGTATACAGTCTATGCCATTTCATTTTGTTTAGCCTCTTGGATATTAATCCTCTGCTTAGAAAATCAGAATAAGCCACAGCTATGAAATAGCTTCTATACTTGAACAAAAATCTCCCTCCAGAAGATGTCACCCATGAAGACCTCCAGGCATTGGTAGCAGCCTGGTATATAGGAGCAAAAACACTGAACCAAAAAAAGATCTACTTATGCTTGATGACTTCTTGTGCTACTTACTAAGTGTGTGCCCTTTATAAGTCACCTAATCCATTGGATCTTCAATTTCCTCCTCTGTCAACTGGAATGCTTCTATCAATCTCACAAGGTTGTTGTTGTGGTAGTGGTGGTGTTATTGGCATTCTTGGGGTGTGTGTGTGTGTGTGTGTGTGTGTGTGTGTGTGTGTCTGAGAGAGAGAGAGAGAGAGAGAGAGAAAGAGAGAGACAGAGAGAGACAGAGAGAGGAGAAGAAGATGAAGAAGAAGAAGGAGGAGGAGGAGGAGGGGGAGGAGGAGAAGAAAGAAACATTTTGTAAACTAAAATATGCTATAAAAAGATACTTATTATTTTTGATATATTTGCTCTATCTATGAACATGAGTCAAAACCCCACATTTTCTATTTTATAAGAAATTCAAGAATGCTAAGACAATGAAGCTGGTTAGGTTGAAGGCCTAAGGTGAAGTCAGGAGTGTGCTGCCAAATGCTTAACAAGAGGCTCTCCAAAATTCAGGACAAACTTTTGACATAATTTCCAACACTTTCTATTTCTAAAGTCTATTCTAGAGATATCAAACACTTCAGTATGAAGCATTATAGTCCACAGCACTCCCAAGTTCCCCCAAACAGAATTAAGATGTAATTAATAAATATTTAATGTAATAAATAAAAATACAATAGAACATAGATAATATTAATATGTGGTTTTCTAAGTCAATATGCGGTGAAGAAAATCCTTATATACCATTTAGTGACCCCATTTGCATTTTAGTTTGAGACAATCAACAAAACTTAATTTTCTTTACAAATAAAGTGCTGGTTTATAGCATCTGCTGAATTTCAAATTGTAAATGTATGAGCTAACTCCAACATATCCTTTTATGGAGGGGTCTTTATAAGGTGGCAAGAAATAAGGCAGAAGGGTTGAGATAAAATAGTTGGAGTAGAGAAGAGAAGTGAATACTGCCAATAATAAGGAATCTGGGAAAGGCTCAAAGTCTAGTTGAAGTACAGTTCATACTTCCTTATCCTCAGTATACCCCTACATTCCCTAGCAGGCTGTGCCATATTGACCTCATGTGAAGCATATGAATAAATGAGTGATAATAAGAAGGGGGCTGTTCAAAAGATTCTGCAACTTCTCATCCTTGTTTAAGTGTAAATTTAGAGACACAGCTGGGAAAATTATATTTTCCAGAAGCCACCATACTAGATGCAACATACAGAAAACAAAATGGTCAAACTGACTATTTTATGTAGGCAAAGCCTTAGTGTTCTTAATGTTTTCCCTGACCTCCTCCATGTAATCAGAGAAGCTAGGCAGACAGATAAAACACTGGGCCTTGAGTCATAAGACTCATCTTTCTGAGTCAAAATCTGGCCTCAGACACTTACTAGCTGTGACCCTAGACAAGTCACTTAACCCTCTTTGCCTCAATTTCCTCATCTGTAAAATAAGCTGTAGAAGGAAATGACAAACCACTCCAGTATCTCTGCCACAAAAACCCTAAACGGGTTCATGAAGAGTCATAAATGACTGAACAACAACTTTTGTCATTTTTGTGGTTCCTTTAATATTTAAGATTGGAAATCAGTCTACCAATCTCTTATTTTACTGTGTCATTATGGTTTCCAAAGGCTAAAACATTCAAGGACAAGTTTTTTTTTTTGTTTTGTTTTGTTTTGTTTTTATAATTCTTACCAATACGGAAAGAGTAATATAATTTGGACCTGGAAAGAAGCATTGGTCATCACCCAGGAAAATTCAATCTTTTCCTTCTTTTTTTTTCTTTTCTTTTGTATGAGGAAACTGTATCCAGAGAAGTTAAGTGGCTTGTGTAAGGTCACATTGGAACAGTAAGTTAAATATGTAGGACTTGAACACAGATCTTCTGATTCCAAATTCCATTCTCTTTCTGTTTCCTAAGGTAATGAGTAAAATTCCAGTGATGGACTACCTCTCAACAGAGAGTTGGCCACAGGTGGCAGATTGTTTTTTTAACCTTAGCAACTAGGATAAATGCTGAAGTTTGGTCTGTTTCCAATCTATATCAATAGAGGACAGACACCAGAATCATTTTACTCTGGCAAAAATTATTCAACAATTAAAACAATTATTTGGTAAGCAGGGGCACTGAGGTAGACAGTACAAGAATTATTATACTGTATATGCTTTACAGATACATGTAACTAAGCCTATACTTTGGTTCTGGTTCCTGCTGGATGATAAAAATCAGCAGCCTCAGTAGCTGCTTGGGTACTATAATAATTCTTGTCATGGAAGCTTATTTCATATCATTCACGACAGTGCTAGAGGGTTTCCTATTGTCTTTATCCATCAGACTAGAATCCTAATGAAAATACTTTTGGCAAACTTCTTATTACTAACAGAAGAGAGATCGCATGTAATATTGGTAAGACCTACAAGAAGATGAACATTAAAAAGTTGCTATTGATAGTAATGTCAGTTCTGATCATGTGAAACTGGCACATGAGACTATTTGTGTGGGCCCAAATCCCTCAGCAAAAGCTATCAGAACACTACTGCCATCATAGAAGCCATTGGAAAACCAGGACCCAAGCTTTACATCTAGGATACAGGCATATTTCAGAAAACAAAGAATTTGAAGAACTTGTCCAGGTTAAGATGGAAGCATTAAAGGTCTTAGAGAAACTCAGCTCTCTCCCATATATTCTGATAATGATATAAAAGGAATATCATACGAAATAATGACCATGATATTCATAGAGGAACATGAATAAACACTTTCATTTCACCAGGACTAGACAAAAACATGTAGCCAGAAGTTGTGAGTACTAGAATAGATTTCCCACCTGAACAGAAAATAAAAGCTCCAGGCAACATGGGCATCATTTTTTTTTCATTTTAGAAGCCAAAGGGGGAATGGAAACTGGCAGAATACTGATTGGAGAGAAGAGGGGTAACAGGAGTTCACAGTGCTGCCCTGACTGAAAGGAATAAAAGGAGAGTTGGCAAAAGCTCACAGCATTGTCTTGACAGGGATAACAACAGAAGAAATCTGGTAAGAGACAGTAAATCTGCTCAGAATTCTATTGACAGATATTTATCTGTGGAGATGAAAGTGAACAGCATGAGAAAAGGAAGATGAGGTGAGGACAAGACAGAGCTTAACCACTCCATACAAGAATGTGAGATAATTTTTCCTATTCTTCCTCTTCCTTTCTCCTTTCCCATTCTCCCACTACATCATTCTTTCTCAGATTTCCATTTTTCTTTTGAGATCATCCCAACATAATAGACCCCCACCCATTTCTTGTATCTGAGAAAATTCCTAACTCACTTAATCACAATAATGACTTTGTGTAACTCTGCCTCACTTAAATCAAATTCATGTACAAATCAAGATATCACTGTGTGATGTCATTAATCTTCTTCAAAAATGAAAGATGAACAACAACAACTGATGGATGAACCTCAATTTACTCTTCCTAGAACTAGATATTTCTAACCATAAAATTTATATGAAAGGAGATGAGGAGGTGAATAAAATTTTAGAACATTTAGACATGATAGAACTCCAAGGTATACTGAATGTGAACAGAAATGAATATGTAATTTTCCTCAGCTATACGTGACATTTTATAATAAATCACCATGTATTAGAGAAAAAAACCTCACAAGCAAATCCAGACAAGCAGCAGTTTTAAATGCTCTCTTTTGGGACCCATAATGCAATAAAAATTACATTGAATAAAAGGCATCTAAAGTATAAGCTAAAAATTAATTAGAAACTAAATAATCCAATCCTAAATAACAAATACATGAATTAAAGAACAAATCATAAAACCAATCAACAATTTCATTAAAGAGAATGAAAATAAGACAACATACCAAAATTTGAGTGATTCAGCCAAAAGAATACTTGTGTGAAAATGTGTATCTCTAAACATTTCAATCAATAAAGAAAAGAAAGAATAGATCAATTAATTGGACATAAAACTAAAAAAAAATAAAACTAGAGAAAGAATTAACTGAAAATGCCTAATTAAACTCTAAAATAGTAATCCTTAAAATTAAAGCAAAGATATTTAGAATTTAAAATAAAAAAATTAAACTAATAAATAAACAGAGCTAGTTTTACGACAAATCTCAAAATTCATTTCCCATTGTAAACCAAAGAAAGGTCAAAATGGATGCATGATTTAGACACAAAGGGTGATATCATAGGCAAATTATGGGAGCATGGAAAGAATTATCTAATTAATTAATTAACTCATCTTCTTAACTTCAAATCTGACCTCAGACATTAACTAGCTATATGACCCTGGGTGAGTCACTTAACCCTACTTGCCTTAGTTTCCTCATCTGTAAAATAAGCTGGAGAAGGAAATAGCAAACCACTCCAATATCTTTGCCAAGAAAATCCCAAATAGGGTCATGGAGAGTCAGACACAACTGAAAATTGAATAAGAAGGACACAACAATTATAAGAGAAGAAGAAATGAAACAAGTGATACAAACTGAAATAGCTTGGGAGGAAAGAATTACAAGGATAATTGATATGAGAAGCTAGGAACACAAATATATTATTAATATAACAGTGTACTGGGCTAATCATTCTGGAAAATTTCAAAGAAATTTGGAACTTTGGAACTATATCCAAAAAGTAACTAAGTTGTTCATTTCCATTAACCAAAAATATCACTACTTGGCATGTATCCCAAAAAGATAAGAGAAAAAAAAGGATAAAGACACATGCACACACGTGCATACATATGTGTGTATGCATATACACACAGATATATCTATCTACATACATTCTTATTATACATGTTCATATCAAGTATTTATAGAATTTTTTTTGGTTTGACAAAGAACTAGGAATTAAGGGGATATTGATTAATTGAGGAATAAAAAATATTGCATCATATAAAATAGAATATTATTTCTCCATAAGAAACTACAAAAGGAATGAATTTCAAAAAAACCTGGGAAGATTTTTTGTAAACTAATTTAAAGCAAAATGAAACCAGAAGAACAATTTATACAATGACAATAATATTACAAAAATACAAATTTGAAAGAGGTTAAGAATTTTGATGTATATAATAACTAGCCACAACTCTAAAAGATCAAGGCTGAAACATTGATAGAGAAGAAATGGACTCAGGGAAAGAATGAGATATGTTTTTGAACATTGTAAATACCTGTATTTGTTTTGCTCGAGTATTCTAACGTGCTTCAAGAGAATATTTTTAAATACACACACACACACACACACACACACACGTATGTATGTATAGTAGGGAGAGTATTGGAAGGCAGAGTAGAGTTAAAGATATATACTTTTTTAAATAAAAAGAAAATAAAGTATTTTTAAATACACAAAGTAGAAGGAGATTGAAAAGGAAATATAGAAAAATGAGATAGCTGTGGAAATAATGTTCTGAATTTACTATATACTTTAAAAAATTACTCTCTATTAATAATTGTGGACTTGTATTTAGCCATCCTTTCCTTATTCTTTCTATGTGGAAATATTTATATCTGATGGTGTCTTTAAAATTCAGAATGATGATTTTTTTTAAATCTAATTTGTTCAACCAGGTTCATATCTTTGTAGAGGCATGATGGACTAAATATGCAGAATGAAAAGTGGTTCACATTTTTGGAACTGGCAGATATATTAATTTTCTTATTTGTCACCAAGTAAGGAGGTCTCTTTTTTTTTAAGTGAGAGGACATTTGGAAGAGATTGGAAAAAGAGCCAAAGTGCTGTTAAATATGGAAAAGAAAAAAAAAGCTTGTCAATTAGTTCCTTAAAAAACATTTGCAGAAGAGAACAGAAAGAAATTCAGAAAGAGACACAAACAAGAAAGGTAATGTTGGAACTACCATGTTAAATTCAAAATACACTTAAAAAGCAAAAGCATACATAGCTATTCATTGTTTTATACTTAGTTCTTTTTCTGTTACTTATCGGAAAAAAGTTAATATTAATTGAGAATTTCTAAGTTCATAATAAAAGAAAATAAGTAAAGAAATGTCTAAAACAACAACAAAAAGTACTGTGTGTAAACTCTGGATTTAACCTACAAAGATGAAGTTTTTGAAGATTCAGTTCCTGAAGACTAATACCAAGAAAGCAAAAGCTGAGGTAGGACCTGCCTCACTATCAACTCACATGTATATTGTATATTGATATGTATATTTATAATGGAATAATTGTAAACTTTCTTTTCTGGATGTTATAGTCTTTGTTTGATTTTATACTTATAATTATAGGATTCCATTATGGAATCACTTAGGTTAAGTGGTCCTAATGTCCATGATAGCAGAGAAAAGAAATAATTTGTACTTGTCTACTATTAATTCTGTAACAGGCAGATAAGGCTTGCAGTTTTTTGATTGGATGAACCAGTGACCTGCTACAGGGGCCCTGAGTTGCCTTTTAGATAGTTAAGGTTAGATGCTCCTTGCTAGTCTTTTGGTATCAAAAAGAAACTCACCCTCACTGAGCTTCACCTTTAGTCCCAGTATCAGCAAGTTACCTCAAGAACTTTTCCACCACATATGAGTCTAATTAAGAGTTTCCCCTTGTACATATGGAACCAATATCCTATTCTCAATCAAGTCCATCCTTAAGGTATATAATTTTGCTACTTGAACCCCAAATGTGAGGATATTCCCTCCCCATGACATCTCTCCCATTCAATCTGTGGTGACTTTTTTGCATGTAGGAGCAAACCTGTTTCTATATTGATGTATATAAGCTTTGGTTTTGTCTGCTTGCTGTCACATAAAAATAAAGCTCTTGATTATATCATCATCCTGATTACCTCATTTTCTGTGCTTTAACCAGAGCAATGAGACCAGAATAAAGCATATATGTATATGTGTGTACATATACACACATATACACACACATATACATATGCCCATATACATATATAGCTATGGGATAGAGATACACACACACACACACACACATCAGAGATGAAATTCAAGCCCAAGCCCCTAACTCCTACCTCAGCACTCTTCCTACAATTCTTTTATGTTCCAAGCACACTACTGTGCAGGAAACTAGTAGTTTGCCTGTGTATTCATTAAGTTTTCTCCTTCTTTTTCTCATTTTTAGGAAGCTACTGATTTTAAAATGCTTTCACAATTGAACTTTTAACAATGCATATAATCCTGAGTTATTTTATTCAAGGAAGAGGAGAAATTCTTATTATTTGAACATTTAGCAGGGAAAACATTTTGTAAGCTAACATTTGGTTTATATTAACTTGATAATTTTCATAATTAAGCTAACTATTCATTGCATAATAAACCTCACTAATCCAACAACAGCTGCATAATAGACAAAAATGAATCAATAATGTGATATCAACACCATATATTTTCTTACAATCACTAATAACAGTTAGACTTCTGCAAAGTCGATAGGATTTTATTGTGTTTCTTAAAAGTATCTTGCTATCTGGGAAAAAAGAGACTTTCCGAGCTTGTCTAATATGTCCTCCTGCCCTTGGACAGCTGTTTGAGCAATACTACCTCTTCTTTAGTTACTTAGTATATAGATGACTTTATACATTCTTGAAAATATTTAATCAGTACATAAGCATCTCTTTTGTACCTACTATGTTCTAGGCACTGTGAAGAGATACTTCAGTTGATGTGAGAAATCCAATTCAGTGTTACCTGCTGTTTACTTCCAACTTCAAAATCTCTCTCTCTCTCTCTCTCTCTCTCTCTCTCTCTCTCTCTCTCCTATTTTTCCAACTTAAATTTTTCTCACAATCATCAGCAATTTCAAAACCAGAGAACTAAAAATCAATTTAAAATGAAGTCATCTAAATTTAAAAATAATTTAAGAAATGAAATTATTGAGAATGAATATTAAACAAAAGAACACAGTCTCATGCAGTAAAGTGAAGAGTTAATAAATCTAAACAACAAAAAATTTGAATCAAGCACAGATGAGTGCTATATACTTGGCAGAAGCCCAACAGTTAGTGTTTTGGTCCAGTTAGATGTTCTATAAAATTGTCTTCACGTAAATGAACATGCCCAATGGTTGCCTTTTACACTGACAAAAGCACTATCATGGGGAAATAGCCAACAGCCTATAGCAAAAAGGCATGGCCATAAGTTATTACGTATATGTCCCCTTTATGCATTTGTACATGCATACATATTCATGCTTCTCTTAAAAATATCCCTCAACTCATAGAAATCATGACAATACCAAGAGAAGTCATGAAGAACTAGGACAAGGAAACAGTTATCTATCATTTTTATTGTCAATACTATCTTGAACAGCTCCAAATGATGCTTGCCATATATCTCTATATGGCCGTTGAGTCACCTATATTTATGATTCCTCAGAGATAGCATTATTTCATCATATGTAACTGTATAACATCACCAGAAGAACTTTTCTTTGAAAAAGATGGGATGTTGTTTTAGGAAGAAATTTAAATACAATTTTTAAAATCCTACAGTAGAGAATAGTGGAAAATCCTAAGCAGCAGCACTTCATAACAACAGCAAAAATCAATGGAGGAAGATGACAATCTGGATTGACTTTCAGAAATTGTACACCAATTTCAATTACTTGATGCTCTTTCCTGGAAAAAAAATAAAACAATGACTTTCCTTTAGAATCACAGAATCTCAAAGATAGAGGTACCCTGAAAGACCTTGTATCCATCCTGTACTTGAACAAGAATCCCCTCTACAGTGTACCCAACAAGTGGCCATCCAGCTTTTGTTGGAAGACCTGTAGGGAGGAAGAACCTACCACAGTGCCTTGCACAAAGCAGGTGCTTGTTAAATGGTTGTTGGTTGATTCAAAGTAGCCCACTAAACCTATGTGTCTAACTGTTAGGGAGCTCATTGCTGTTTTGTCTTGTTTTGTTTCATTTTTCTTGGAATCAGGTCTAAGTCTACTTGTCTGGAACTTCCTACACATTGCTCCTTGCTCTGCCTTCTGGAGCGAAGCCCCTTTCTGTGTGATAGCTCTTCACAAAATACTTTGAGACAGTTATGCTTTACCCTTCCCTGGTTTCTCTTCTTCACACTAAATGATCCCAATTCTTCTGTATCCCAAGGCTCAAAGCACAAGGATAGCATATAATACAACCCCTAACATATCTATGACACAACCTTGAAAATCTTCACTGTCTTGGTCACACTCCTTTGTTTGTTGCCAGTTTATCACCATCCTACCTAAAATGTGGCATCCAGACTTGAAGTTTTACTCCATATATCATCTGACTAGGGCAGGGTATAACAGTTCTATTACCTCCCTATATAATTCTTTTTTTTTTTTTGGCAATTGGGGTTAAGTGACTTGCCCAGGGTCACATAGCTAGTAAGTATCAAGTGTTTGGTCTGAGGCCAGATTTGAACTCAGATCCTCCTGACTTCAGAGCTGGTGCTCTATCCACCGAGCCACCTATCTTCCCCTCTATAACCTCCCAAGTCCTTGTTATTCTCCTTTTCTAAAAGTAGCTTAAGATGGCATAATCTTTATTAGTGCCAAGCTGTTGAGAGACTGTCTGGTATGGTCATTAGAGGGAAGGCTTTGGAACCAGGCAGACCTGGGTTCAAGACCTGCCACTGACACATGCTACCTGCAGGCCCATTTATACCTCATATAACTTTTCAAATAATTTTGTAAGTCTGTAATTTACAAATGAGCAGTGATCTGTTTTGGGCATAGATGACTTTTCACAGTGAGAGTTTCTCATGTACTTTATTTTCATGGGATGGGAGGAACATACTCTTAACTTATATTGAGCTTGCAATCTATTAGAAACCCCAGATCTTTTTCAAAATATTTTTTATTTGTATCTCATTTTTGGTCCTTTTTTGGGGTCTTTTCAAATCAGTAAATATGTATTATGTGCTTAAAATTTACAGAATATCATGAACTATACTGGGCAGCCTATACTAGGAAATATTTTATTTTACTTTCCTTTTTTTTTTTTTTGGTCAGACACCTTTCTGGCAATATGGTAAAGTCTGGAGATTCTTTTCTCAGAATAATGTTTTTAAATTCTACAAAATAAAATTCAAAGGGTGATAAAGGAAGCTCAATGTTAATAAAAATGATGGGCTTTTTTTCCCAGTCCAACTGCATGAACCGCTTGAAATCTATCCATTGAGGTCTGTGGGTCCCAGGTCAAGAATCCTTGGCCAAGGAGGACATATTGTGTCATTTTAACAGCATCATTTTACATTAAAGCAGGGCTTCTTAATCTTATTTGTGTCATGGATCCCTTTAATAATCTGGTGAAGGCAGTGGACCCCTCCTAAGAATTTTTTTAATAATTGAAGAAAATGCTATATTTCAGTTAGATGTCAATGAAAATAAAGGCATATTTTTTTCCCATCCAAGTTCACAGACTCTTATGGGGGGGAACCCTAGATAAAACTCTGAGGAGCCCAGGTTAAATAAAAAACAAACAAACAAAAAACCTTTACATAAAGTAAATCCAACTGCTTATAGAGCCCAGAACGTTCTCTACCCGAGTCTAGACTCAAAATCTGAAGTGGTCACCTAAATCCACCTATAACAGGTAGAAGACTAGAGACCTAGTAGCCTAGAGGCTTTCAAGATCCACAGGCCACTGAAAATGGAGAAATCTCAAGGCCCAAGAAAAATAGAACACTGACTAGATTTCTCCTGGTTTTATGACACCTCACTTTTTATAACAGAAGTTCTTCCCTTCATCCCTTAAATCTTGTCAAAGCAGTGTGATGAAAGAAAAACCCTGAGAAAGAGTTTCTGGAAAATTAATAATCAATTTATTAATTAGGCTTGTCAGTAATCAATAAATTGATGGTCTATGATTTTCTCAGTTACCAGAGACCCCCCCAATGGAGACCTTGAGAGCCTTAAATATCTTCCTGAAAGGGAATGCTCCTGACAAGTGAAAATCAATTCCAATTGGTGGGAATTTAATGAGTAGGTAAACTAGAAGTCTTAAACTCCTCCTACTGAGAATGTGGCTTAATCAAGAGACTCAGGAGCCTCCAGCAATCTGGACAGGGAAATCCATCCCCATCCAGATATCTCTGGTTGGTTGTCTCCTTCATGAGCTGGGTCACTCTAAACTCTAACAGAGTGATACAAGTTGATAAGGGCTCCTTTCTGCAGGGTAAAGACTTGACCAGATTAGATTCTGTTTATACTCTAAACTAAAGTTAGGTCTTCTAGTTGGGTGGGGTATAGCTGCCCAAGATGGACTAGCATATTCCTTGAGGGCCAGGAATAATCTTATCAGTCAGTCATATAATTCAGAGACTGACTTTGACAGTTAATAATCAGTCACTAATATAATAATATAGTAATTTCTCTCAACAGTATATAAGAAAGTGAGCAGGCAAGACAAACCCAGGGATTATAAGAACACAGTTATGACATATTTTTCAAATAAATAAAGTCCTTTTATTAACAAGATATCAGATTGAAGTCAATGGGAAGCAGAGTGGCATGGTGAATAGAACTCAAATCCTGGATCTGCCAGTTCTTACTGGAGTGACCTTAGGCAACTTATTTAGCCTATCTGACCCTTATTTTCCTCAGTTGTAAAATAAGGAAGTGGACCTCAAAGATCCCTTCCATTTCTAAAGCTATGCTCTGATGAAGTAAACATTTGGACAAAGCATATCCACAAAAAAAAAAAAATAGAGCAAAACTTAGACCTATGTGGTATATGTAAATCGTTTCCATTAAAACATCCATTTTGTTTGAGTTGCTGCCACCCTAACCCTTCACCTCAGTGCCCTCTAAAATAATGACCAAAATTGATTTGGACAGTGCTCACAGAGACTCTTCAGGCACCAACACCAAGATAGAATCAAAAACGCTGGTTTTCCTTGTTTGATGGCAGGGCTCCAAGTTGGGGAGCTGCTCATTCCTAAAACAACAGGGAAGCAAGCCTCCATTTGTTATTTTTCTCTCAGTCTGACTACCCAAATGAGATGAAAAGCAACATCCACACCAGGAAAGATCCCTTACAGACAAAAGAAGCTGTGGCAGCAATGACATTTTCAGCTGCTAAACACGCTGTCATTCAGTCTGGCAAAAAAAAAAAATGTCTGTGGGGAATGCGATTCAAGCAGCTGCCTTCTGAACAGAATAGATTTAGAAATCTAGGAGAAAGAAAGAAAAGAACAGAAAGTCTAAAATCATTTATTTGTATCTGGTAATATGCATAGTGATCAAGTTTTTTTTCATATCTTACTCCAGGCCTTCCTCCGCCTTTTTGTTCTCTCTCAATCCCTCTACCACTGACAGAATTCTCCTCTACATAAAAACAAAATTATGGTGTTCTCTCCTTTTTCTCTCCCAGTTCCCTTGACCCTGGGGTCATATTCCTGTGTCATACCAGATAAAATGATGTTACCAATTTTTTTTTCAGATTGCAGAATTAGAAAGAATCTTACAGGTTACCTATTTCATCACCCCCATTCTCACTCTGTCCAAGCAGGAGCAGTGGCATGCACGTTAAGTAATTTATTCAAGGTCACAGCATGAGGAAATAATAGAGGCTAGATTCAAACCCAAATCCTATGATTCCAACACCAGTGTACTTTCCACTATTCCATCTTGCCTTCTTGTGGCAGGATCCTCGAAATCAAGGGCATGCCCATAGTAAATGATAAATGTACAATAGTAAACATGGTTGCTTGGATCATGGGAAAAGGCCATTCTTTCTGATTTTCTCACTTAAATAGGTAAGAGACTGAGAAAATGGTTGCTCTTAGACTCAAGTTACACTTTGTTCCTTTCCCTCTTTTTTTAGAAAGATAATATAGTAGATAGAAAGTTGAATATAGAGTTAAGAAGACTTCAGTTTGAATCTGTAATTAAATACTGACCAGTCTAAGCAAGGCACTTAGACTCTCTCAGCCTCAGTTTTCTTATCTGTAAAATGTGAATAGTAAGTAATAAGAACACTTGCTACACAGGATTATGGTGAGGAACAAACAACATGATTAGTAATCTTTAAAGCACTTTTTATGAGTTATTCTGATTTTTAGCAATATGGAGAGCTACATTCTTAGGTATTTTCCCTGAAGTATACTATCTAACTCTTCCTGATGCTTTCAATCCTTCAAAAATCTATATTTTTGTCTATTTTGGAATTAATTCAAGACTAACCTCAAAGATTACTTTCTACATTAATCTTTTCATGATTTCCTCCACTTGCCAGCACATTCTCTTACAAAGTTGTTAATTTTCTCTATATCATGCATATATTTACATGTCCTCTCCCTTCTAGAATATAAACTTCTTGAAAGCAAGGATACTTTAATTTTTACAAGGATATCCACAGCCTGGCATATTATAATGCTTTAGAGATGATTGTCAATTAATTGAATTAGGTGGATACTTACTTGCCCCACTAGTCCACATCCCAATTCTTTTACCATCTACAACTTAGTAGATGATCTTTGAGGGTTGAGACCATGTGGTCCAGAATAAATTGCATAGCATGTCTGGTAATGAACTTCTGCATCTTAGCTAGAATGGTACTTTGAAAACAGATATACAAGTTATCCCCAAAGTTTAGTAGTTTAAAAACTGCATGTAGACCAGAGATGCCCTTTATAATCTTTCACTGGAATGCTATTTAAAATCTTTACAAGAGCTTGCTAGAAATTAAGCTCTGCTTCCAAAAGATGTTAATCTCTCTCTCTCTCTCCCTCTCTCTCTCTCTGTCTCTCTCTCTTTCCTTTTTTCCTTCTTTCTTGCTTCTTTCTTTTTTTCTTTCCATCTTTTTTTTTGAGTACAGGGAGAACTCAGTTTTACCTAGATGCTCTTATAATTCAACTTCTAGCTGCTGCTCAGTTTGCCTAACATGATACCTGCTAAGTCCTTCACCACATGGGTGGGGTAGCCTTCTTAGACTGGGGGCCTGAATCTTTAAAACTGATGAGACTCAGCTGGGAGCTCTCTCTTTCCTACATTTTTTGGCTGTGCTTCTAGCAGTTGCTGCTCCCAGCCCAGCATGGATTCCATGAACAGTGAGAGGGGATGAGAATTGTGCTTCTCCTGCTTTTCCTCTTTTCCTCTGGCTGGAGATATGGGCCTGGAAGAGTTTGTTTCTGCTTTGTGCTATTTGACCTCAGTTTTCTGTGACAGAAATGATTGTCAAACCTGTGTAAAAATGAGCTTAACTGGGTAATCAATAAATAAAGTAAGGTGTTTATTCAGGGTCATAGGATTGCAATTTGGAACAATTCACTATCTTACACAGGGAAGTTTGGTGAAGGGGGTTAAAAACCAAGGTTATATACACTCAGAAGGCAGGGTAGGCTAGGTAGATAGATGGAACAGGAGTTCACAAGTTATTTATTGCAGGCTGATAGAATGTTCCTAGAAAAATCAGAAGATCTGGTTAGGCCACTTCTAGGCAACAGAGGCAGGCCACTAACTGTGTCCCTCGTCAGGGTCACCCATAGGGGCAGCAGAATACCCGAACTGTAGAAAAGGAGGGCTTGCAGAAGTATTTTTGGAGCTGTCTCTGTTGGGCACAGGGGCAGTTAGAAACTGCTGGTGTCAGTAGAGTTTCCCAGGAGTTAACTTGGGGGTGATTAGAAATTGCTAGTCAAAACAGTATAGCGGGCCCTGAGTTTCCCAGGGATTGACATGATCTTCATATAACCAGCAGTTTATACCACATTAGCCTTGGGGTCAGGATTGTAGGTGTGCTAGTGCTGCAGCCAGTAAGGTTAGCAGGGAAGTCCTGAGAAGCTAAGGTACCTAGGACTCAAGCCCAAGCTGGATTTTGGACTTGGACCTAGGACTGTGCTCAATGGAAACAGAGATAAACTATGAAGCTAATCCCCTTCCCCTCCCCAGGGACTAAAGTGGTACAGAGGAGTACAGAGATTATGTCATCCATTTGTTCAGAGGAATAAGTTTGTATATTTATGGTTATCTTTTTAATTTTCCTCTTTGTAAAAGCCATATTAGGCAAAATAAGCATGCACAAATCTGAGTTACACTATAGTGAGGCCCTGAAGTACTTCTACTTTAGTAGACAGCCACTCTAGGAGTAAGAGAAAAATGTCTGTATTTCTGTATTAATAGCAGTCTCTCATATGCTGCCATGTTATTAGGCACAACTAGCTTCTTTAAAAGCACTATGTGGCTGGCACCAGTCTTTCAAACATTTAAGTTGATATTCATGCCAAGAGAATAAGGGGGAGCTGAGATCCCCCCAAAACACAAATAAAATTGAATAGTGGCCTCCTAGGGACAATCGCTGTGCATGCCTTTATTCTAATAATTCCCTCCCACTGAGACTAAGTTCTTATATCCCATTGTAAGGCAAACCAAAGCATGAGGAAAACAAGCTTGTACCACTCATTCACAAATTTAGGAACCAAAGTTCAAAGTATGTAATGTTAATTTCCCATACTCAGTTTGAATGATTACAGACCTATTGCTCCAAAAAATATACCTCTCCCTTCTCAAACCCACTAACAAGATTCTAGTTTCTGGACTTATTTATAGGTAATAAAACTTGTGTGGCAGTTTTCTCTGGAAGGTCACTGTTTGTTTTTGTCTGTCACCTGGAAGTACCCCTTCTTTGACCTCATGAGGATAGATTCATGTTTCAGGATAGTTGTTCAAAATCATTATCCCTAAACACATGAGACATACAACAGTTACGCATGATGCAGCATAAGATTGCTCAGACGGAGATGCTTAGTCTTGGGTGGAGGGGCAAATAATATGACTAGAAATTGTTTTCATCTAGCTTTAGAGTGTGACTTTTGGTTTTGTTTGTCCTTCTCAAAAAGAACCATGGTGTCAGAAACCTGATGCCGTGATTTGCAAGTGAATTGGATTTAAGTGAGGGAGGGCTGAGCAAAGTCACCCTTCTTACTTTCTCCTCCTGAGCTATCTGGGTCCAGTGGCAAGATATAAATCAGGATGACTAGAGATGGCCCCCCAGAGTATGGCATTTAAAAAAAGTTCAAGAGACATAATTTCTGGGTAATTTAATCATTTTATTAATAATGCCAGAATTTTAATAAAAAGGTGGTCATTTGCTCATCTCTCTTTCAGACCAAAGATAATCAGTTTATATAACTCACAGTTTATATAACCTTTGAAGAGTAGGTGTACCCCAAGATGGAGATCAATCCTGATTGATTAACAATTAATGAAAGAATGAATATTACAATGACCGACTGAGAGTGACATCATGCCACCCTAGGACAGAGAAAGTATCTCTATACCCAGCCCCCCCCACTTAGATTTGAGATTTTTTTGTAAGATTGGGTCCAGTTGGATAGAGGAGGTTAGCTAAACCTTCAGACACTGAGGTCTTGAAATAAGGACAGAAAAATGGGGAAATCAGAATCTCCCCAGATCATTAGTTATTAATAATCACCTCTCTCAAGAGTTTTGCTTGGGCCTGACTCTGGCCTCAGTCCTCTTAGAAACTATTTAACCAGAAGCAATGGAGTTCCCACAAAGACAGATATTGAAAACTTTGTGTGGGATTAAACTGCTCTTATCAGAAATCATAGAATCTGGTTAAATCTGAAAACTTTTCAAGAGGGAGAGGTAACTAGGTGGCAAAGGAAGCTTAAAGACAGTCTGACTTTCTTTTGTTCTCACTTTTCCATGCATATTTGAGTCCTGAGGGGATGGATTATAAGGACAAAGGAAAAGAAACCCAGAGGCACACTATTGATTTCTATTTCCAACCTAAAAGCCCAAACCTTGAGAAAACCATTATTGTGTAGGCAGGCTGTTTTTGACACCCATCTCAGTGGGGCTTCCTAGATTAGACAAAAAGAATTTAAAGAAGGCCAAGGCAGGATGGAATATTTCATATGGCTTCTGAATAAAATAGAATAAGGAAGGAAATCAAAGCAGCATAATGTAGTGGATGGGATATTGCCTTGGAGTCAGAAAGACATGGGTTCAAGTATTGCCACTTACATGTGCAGCCTGTATAATAACAATACAGAAGTAATTTAGTCACTAAGCATTCCAGGTAGTTGTCAGAGAATATACATTATCAATGAGTTGAAGATATACACAGTGGAAGTATTTTCTGCCAACAGTGAAGAGGAGAAGATTGTCCAGAATCAATTCCTGATTTCAAAGGAAATGAAGACTCATTGTATCATAGATTTAAATCTGGAAGGGATCTTGGAGATCTTTTAATCAAAAACCCTCATTTACATAGGATGACACTGGCTTAGCACCGTTTCTTACAAGGTTGTTATGGAATTTGTCATTAGATAATATTGTAAGTAAAAGTACTCAGGAGACCTTAAAGCTATACAAATAATCTTCTGGAGCAATGTATTCATTATCTCATCAATATGGTTATTCCCTCTAGGGATCAGATCACAATCTTTCTAAGCATTCACAACCTAGCAACCTATGTGACTCTTATCCATATCTTTGCTCAAATCCTTTGATTGGGGAACCAGAGGCAGGAGGAAGAAGAGGGAAATAATCCAATGTTCTCAGGGCCCTCCTTACTTCCTCATGACATCTCCAAGTTGCTGTTAGATCATGCTGGCAGTCCATCTGTCACTTCTCATTCTCACAACATGATATCCCAGCCTACCTTCTTTTATTTTTATCATTTATTTTAATAACACTTTTCACTCAGGTTCACAGCTGTGTCATATCAGTTATCTGCTATAGCCTATTCAAACCTACCACATGCATCTCCATGGCCCCCTGAGAAATAATCATGGTAATTTTTGTAAGACTGTAACATTCCATGACCTATAGACACAGGATCACACCAGCAAAATAGTAATATTTAAAAGATGAGCCTTTTTTTTTTCTGAGAGAAGTTTGGTATCAGTAAAGGAGCTTTGCAATTTTCCAAAGACTATCCAGCATGCTTTCTTCCTTCTGTTTAATTTACGATGTTGTGTTAAGTCTTTGCAGAATTTCTGTCCTTCAAGTTCTGCAAGAAGTGTTAGAACATAACCTGCAATTACTTAAATGGTAATCTTTCTGCAAATACTTATGATGAGCAATATAATGCAGTAGTCCAATGCCTCATGACATACAAATGAACATTCTTATTCTCATCATTATTATCATATTTAGGTTCAAAGTCATTCATGAACTATTCATGCTTAATTGTTAATGTGTGATGTATGTATTGTATATGTCAGCCAAGTGGACTACTTTCTAGCCCATGAACTTGGTATTTTATCCCCCAATTCTATGCCTTTTCACAGTCTGTGCCACATTTCTGGAATATGGTCTTCTTCTTACCTCTACCTCTTAAAAAGCACCAGCTACCCTCAAGTCTTAGTTCATGGGCCATTTCTATGAAAAGACTTCCCCGATTTCCCCATCCCCCTGCCACTGGGAGAAGGAAGTGTTATTTCCCTTTTCTTCAAATCAGCAATACTTTGCAGTATACATTTTGTGCCTCTCTTTCCCCTAAATATCATGTAAGCTCCTTGAGGGCATGAACTTTTGTTTTGTATTATTTTGTCTTTGTTTAACCAGAGCCAAGCCCAATGCCTGGATATAGAAGATATTTGATGAATATTTGTTGGATTGGATTGAATTGGATTGGATCAGCTCATCTGTGAAAAACACATTGATCATGACACATCTTAGGTGTTTGCCTGAAGTGCTTACTGTATTATTTTAAAATCCTAATTCACATAATCAGTCTTCTTCAATAACACTCTGATCTGTGGCAATGTCAACAAAGTGTTTTCAATAAAGACATTTGGATGGGAATAAAGGGCAGAAGAGGAATTTGGCAGTGTGGGTTGTTCTCTAGCCATCTCTCTCTCTCTGGGAGTTAACAAGTTCTCTACAGAAATGGGTTTGCTTCTTGCTGTTACAGCTCAGTAGGAACTGAGAGAGAGCATAGCAAATAGAATAGGTTTTCTTTGCCACGTAGCTTCAGAATAAAACTATACTCTGAACTGCTTTCAAATGGATGTGAGATAGGCTCACCAAAGTCCCACTGCTGCAAAGGTCATAACCTGTGGTCATAAAGGCCATAAAGGTTATAAACTCGGATGGGTTTAGTACATTGACTATTTGGATAAAAGGCAATAAATAATAAAAATGAAAAGCACCATAAAATATGACATAGTAGATAGCAGAATGGTCATGTGATCAGGAAGTCTCATCCCAATCCGATATTAATTGCACGACCATGAGCAAGTCATATATACTTTCTTAGCACCAAGACAAATTTATAAGACAAGGTACAAAGGATTTGCCTAAATTAGAAGAGGGAGTCTCCATACCTAACGTCCCATACAATGATGAAATTACAGCCATAATTAAAACAATTATAGCACACTTTAAAGTCCTCCAAATACTTTACATATACTATCACATTAGACTATAACAGTGATATAGCATATTATGTATATATTTTATAGTAGGCCAATTTTGATTATGAGAACACTGTCAGGTATTTTAAAGAGATCATGGTGAATAGGGGAACTGCCACAAGATGGGTAATGTTTTTGTTTTGTTCTGTTTTGTTTTAAATGGAGGAAAGATATTGACAGTCTAGAACTATGGGATAAATCTAATAAGAGAAAATTTAATAGGTGTAAATGTAAAGCCTTACACTTAGATTAAAAAAATCAGATGAGTACATAAAGGTTTATGAGGGACTACCTAGAGATAATTTTGAATGAAAAAATACTAGGCATTTTAATTATAGAAACCCAGCATCAGTTAACAATGAGACACTGCCTCCCCAAAAAGGTAATGTGATCTTAGACCACATAATAATAGCTGTCATTTTTGCAGAACTTAAAGGCCAACAAAGTGCTTAACATGTTTTATCTCATTTGATCCTCACCACAACCCTGGGGGAAAAGTACTAGATATGTATTTTATATCCATTTTATAAATGAGGCAACTGAGGCAGAATCTAACAAGAGTCAGAAGCAACACTTGAACCCAGTGCCCATGGTGGCACACTGAAAACATTGCTGGATTTGGCATAAGATAAACAAGATAGAAATCCTGATTCTACTTCTTATCACCTGTGTGATCTTGGACACGCCATATACCCTCCCTGAGCTTCACACATTTCATTTATAAATTGTGAGGGTTGGACTAATGCTTTCTAAGGTTTGTTTGTTTTTTTTTTCATGCTCTAATGTAAAATTTCCAGTAGGATGCTGTCCTAGTTTCCCTCTGCCCTTTCTTCTGGAATGAGAATACTGGACTTTCTAATTAAATTTTAAAAAATCAAGGAATAGTCTATACAGTGGATTTGTCAAAGAAAATTCTTCACCTATGACTTACTATGGGTTTGCATTTCCTCATTCTCTCTTTAAAACAAAGATATGAAACCCAGCCATTGATGGCTGACAAAATTCTATAAGAAAAAAATTATGTTGTCAATTTGCATTGGTTTCCAGAAAATACAAGAGAACTTCATTTAACAGATTTGTTTTGGTAAAAAAATTTTTTTTGCCTTTCCAAAAGTGTAAGACAATGAGGAAAGTGTGCCCAACACTGTACTCACCAGGGTAATAGTGTTTCAAATTCATAGGCTGAACAAGCATTCAATTTTTACAGGCAGAAAGAGAAAATCAATCGTTAAACATCTAATAGTGTTATTCTGGGACCCACAAATTCTGACATTTTAAATGAACAATGTTTGCACTGCCTATTCTGTGATAATTTTATCACTTCCTTGGCACCTCCATTTTCTTCCTTTCCTCTTTGTCTATAAAAATCTCTCTAAGATTTGTCAGTGCTATTTTGGTGATTGATAATCACATGTTCTTCTGTTTTCAGTCATCCCTTGACATAGTTGTGAAGAAGGCACCTTCCCATGTAAAATCATGTTCCTTAAATAAGGTTCCTCAATATTTAGAAGCAGTTATTTGCAAAGCCAAGATATGGTCTTCCATGAACCAGTTCTCCCTAGCATTTTACATGGGATATATCATTCACTCAATCGTCCAGCCGTCAAGTTCTCTGTCACATCAGGTGAGTTTACCTAGAAGGGTTAACCTCCCAGTATGTTCAGTCAGATCTGATGAATTTATTTGTTCAATAAATAGAGTGTAGTTATGGAGAAATTTATCAGATCTCATCAGGGAATCAGAGATCATCTGAGTAATGCCCCCTTGAAGATAAAAGGATGCTATTGCATAAAGAACTTTCATACATTCCCTACCTTACAGGATATAGCTCAGTTTCTAATTATCACTGACTATACTAAATATAGACCACTTTTCTCCTACCTGCTATGTACAAGGCACTATGTTAATGTGAGTCATACAACAATGAAAAACAGGCTTTGCTCCCCAGAAGTTTATATTTAACTGGGCATTATACATAAATAGGAATGATGACAAGTAAATTGAAACATGGAAAAAGGAGAGATACATACCAAGTACTCAACAAAAATCTGATGGATGAGTTGTGTTGAGTTGAAGAGATGACAAATGACATACTGGAGGACATGTCATCTGAAGAGCCTTAAAGGAAAAGAAATATATCAAGAGGTAGAGATAAGACAAGACTATATTTTAAGTAGAGAATAAACCTTGTATTAATGAAGCACAGAGTACATTGAATTATAGAATAACTAGTCATTTGGTTTGGCTGAAGCACCAAGTATAGAAGTCTAGACCTGACTTCATACAAAGAGATAATTCAGGCATGATCCCCACATCAATAATCCTTTCTGGTAAAATAAAAAAAAATTAATTTTACTTTCTGCAATCCTGTCCAGTGTCTTCCAATTATTTTCTCAAAGACAGTTTTTATGAGTTATACGTGACAGGCTTCTGCAAGTTCAGAGACTTTGGACCTTTCTCAATTCTTACTCATGAACCATATTGTCCAATATATCTTCTCAGCATTGTCATCTGTAACAAACTTTGCATTGCAGTAACCATGTATTATTTTTTTAATTTAACTTTAAGGGTCTAATTAAGTTGTTCATAGAATCTCATTACTCCATCCTCCACAACAGATGTTTGTGCAGAAGTTGATCCCCCTGACTCTTACTGTCATCTCTCCCTAAATATCTTTTGTTTATAAATTTTATTCTATATATGCTTATGAAAGTATACCCCCCCCCAATAGAATAAAGCCTCCCTAAGAGCTGGAATATTTTTTTCTTTGTTCCTTTTTATTTCCAGTTCCTGACATAATGTCTGATCCACAGTAGGCACCAATAAATATCTGTTGGGTGACTGATACATTGCCTGAAAAGCTAAGATTAAGATTTTGGTGTTTTTTGTGCAAATGTTTATCATGGACAATATAATACAATGTAGTCAACTATCATGTGAAATAATATTCCTTGTCACCTTTTAGTGAATAATAAATCTAATTCCCCTACTTTTTTTTCTTGTGCTTCTCTAAAGATGACCTGTGAGCTACCCTTGCATTTATCCATGACTTCCCATTTGTTTTTTTATTTCATTTACTGTGAGAATATCAAGATCCTTAGTATCTAATTCCTCACATATCCTGTCCTATTGATCATTAGAAAAGTATTTCTCATTGAGAATATATAAGGAAAGGGAAATTTCATTTTTTTAAAGTTAAGAATTTAAAAAAATAAAAATTGACTGATGTGTCTAAAAAAATGAAGAGCTAGAAATTTTCTTAAAATCATGTTAACTCTAAGAAACTCCCCAAAATTATGTCCCAGCATTAAACCAATTACTACTATCTCCATAGGGAAAGAATTAATGAAAAGAATAAGATAAAAGTATATTTAAAACAACATTGCAGAAAGTTAAAAACAAAGTAACAAACTAATTTAAAGGAGTAAAGAGCAAGTAGATCTTACGTAGTTAGTTAACTTCAAGAAGAGGAGAAATAAGGAAAGAATTGGGTAACTTAAAGGAAGAAAAAAATACATATCTATTAAGTTAAATGAAATGTGGGAGAAGAGTTATGAGTGTTAAAAAGAGAAGATGGTGGAGTAAAGGCAGGAACTTACCTGAACTCTCCCCCAAATCATTTCAAATACCTTTAAATAACGACTCCAAACAGAGTCTAAAGTGGCAGAACCCACAATTTTCCAGCCCAAGGAAACTTTGAAGGTCAGCAGAAAAGCAACAGGATGAGAGAGGTGCAGAGTCCAGCATAGGCCACAACAGTGCATAATGGTCCCAGCAAACTAGGAGTGGGCTTCTAGGCAATTGAATCAGTGGCAACAGTAGTAGTTTCCAGACCTCTCCATCCACAGACAGCAAGGGGATCAGACAAGTCAGAAGGAGATTTACAGGGGTCCCTTTGATGGCAGTTCAAATACTATAGAGCCATAGTCATGATAACAAAAGATTGAGCAGCTTCTGCATTACAGGATCAGAGGGCTTGCAATGTGGCATTCTGGATGGCAAAAGAACTAGGATTACAAGAAGAATAACCTACCCAGCAAAACTGAGTATAATCCTTCAAGGGGAAAATGAATATTTAATTAAATAAAGGCCTTTCAAACATTCCTGAGGAAAAGACCAGAGCTGAATAGAAAATTGGACTTTCAAATACAAGATACAAAAGAAGCACAAAAGGTAAACAAGAAAGAGAAATCATAAGAGATTTGATAAAATTAAACTATTTATATTTCTCCTTGGGAAAATGGTATTTGTAACTCCTAAAACTTTTTTCATAAATAGGTTAGTTAGAAGGAACATACATAGAAAGAAAATATAGGTATGAGACAAATGTGATGCTATGATGATCTAAAAAATAAAATTAAGAGACTAGAAAGAAGAATGCACTGGGAGAAGGGGAAAGGGAGAAGTAGAATGAGATAAATTATCTGACATAAAAGAGGCCTGAAAGAGATTTTACAGTTGAGGAGGAAATAGAGAAAGTGGAGAAGGGAGTACATGGACCATACTCTCATCAGAATTGGCTCAAAGAGGGAATAATATACACACTCACTTGTAAAATCATAGGAATGGAAAAGGGATGAAAGAAGGTGGGGGCTGATAGAAGGGAGGGCAGTTTGGGGGAGATAAAAGGCAGAAGCAAAACATTTTTGAGAATGGATAAGGTAAAAGGAGAGAGAAAAATAGGATAATTGGGGAAGATGGGATGGAGGGAAATATATACTTGGTAATCTTTACTGTGGAAAAAAAAAATGTAGGGCAGAGCTAGGCAAAGGACCTTGGATTACAACCAAGAATCAACTGCCAAGCAAAATGGAGCATAACTTTTAGGGGAATTGATGGTTATCCAATGAAATAAGGGACTTTCAAACTTTCCTGATGAAAAGACTAGAACTGAATAGGAAATTCAGTCTTCAAATATAAGACTCAAGAGAAGCATAAAAAGGTAAAGAGGAAAGGAAAAAAATCATTATTCAATGAGGGTAAATGGTTTACATTCCTACACAGGAAGATAATACTTGTAATTCTTGAGAACTGTATCTTTATTAGAGAAGTTAGAAGGGGTATATGTAGATGGAGGGTGTGAGTATAATTTGACTTTGATGTGATGATATAAAAAATTAGGGGGTTAAAAAAAGGATTGTACTAGGAGAAGAGGAAAGGGGGAGGTAGAAGAAGGTAAATTACATCGCACAAAATGGTGCAAAGACCTATTACAGGCAGAGGGGAAAAAAGGAGGGGGTGAGCATTGTTTCAAGCTTAGTCTCATCAGATTTTACTCAAAGAGGGAATAACATACACATGTAGTTGGGTATAGAAATTCATCTTACCCTATGGGAAAGTAGGAGGAGAAAGGGGGGAATAAAAAGGAGGGGTGCTGAGAGAAGGGAGGGGAGATTAAGGGAGGAAGCAGTGAGAAGAAAACACTGGTGAGGAGGGACAGGATGAAAAGAGAGAGAAAAGTATAAATGGGAGGAATATGATGGAGGGAAATATGCAGTTATTAATCACAACAGTGAATATGAATGGGATGAAGTCTCCCATAAAATTGAAGTGGATAGCAGAGTGGATAAAAAACAGAATCCTACAAGTTGTTTACAAGAAACACATTTGAAGCAAAGGGATACACTCAGAGCAAAACTAAAAGACTAGAGCAGAATATATTAGGCATCAACTGAAGTAAAATAAGCAGAGGTAGCAATCCTGATCTCAGACAAAGGAAAAGCAAAAACAGATCTCATTAAAAGACATAAGGAAGGAAACTACATCTTGCTAAAAGCTACCATAGATGATGAAATAATATTAATACTAATCAACTAACATCCATTTTCTTAGAGGAGAAGTTAAGTGAGTTAGAGGAAGAAATAGACAGTAAAACTATATTAGGGGGTGACCTCAACCTTTCCCTCTCATAACTAGATAAATCTAACCATAAAATTAACAAAAAAGAAGTTAAGCAGGTGAATAGAATTTTAGATAAGTTAGCTATGATAAACATCTGGAGAAAATTGAATAGGGATAGAAAGAAATCTACCTTTTTATCACTGTTATATGACACATACACAAAAATTGACCATGTGTTAGGTCATAAAAATCTCACAATCAAATACAGAAAGGCAGAAATATTAAATGCAGTATTTTCAGATCATGATGCAATAAAAATTGCATGTAATAAAGGGCCATGGAAAGATAGACTGAAAATTGATTGGGAACTAAATAATCTAATCCTAAAGAATGACTGGGTCAAACAACAGATCACAGAAACAATAATTTCATGAAAAAGAATGACAATAATGAAATAACATACCAAAACTTAATGGGATGCAGCTAAAGCAGTACTTGCAGGAAAACTTATGCTAAATCTTATATCTCTAAATGCATACATGAATAAAATAGAGAAAGAGGAGACCAATGAATTGGGCATGCAATTAAAAAAACTAGAAAAAGAACAAATTAAAAATTCCAAATTAAATACCAAATTAGAAATTCTGAAAACCAAAGGAGAGATTAATAAAATTATAAATAGAAAAATTATAGAACTAATAAATAAAACTAAGAGCTGGTTTTATGAAAAAAAAAGAAAAAAGAAAACAAATAAACCTTTGGTTAATTTGATTTTAAAAAAATAAAGAAAACCAATTTACCTGTATCAAGAATGAAAAGGGTGAATTCACCACCAATAAAGAAGAAATTAAAGCAATAATTAAAAGCTATTTTTCCCAACTGTACACCAATGAATCTGACAATCTAAGTGAAATTGATGAATATTTTACAAAAATATAAATTGCTCAGATTAACAGAAAATAAAATACTTATATACTTATACCCCATTTTAGAAAAAGAAATTGAACAAGCCATCAATGAACTCCATAAGAAAAAATCTCCAGGGCCAGAGGGATTTACAAGTGAATTCTACCAAACATTTAAAGAACAATTAATTCCAATACTATATAAACTATTTGGAAAAATAGGTGGAGTCCTACAAAATTCTTTTATAACACAAATATGGTGCTGATACCCAAACCAGGAAGACCCAAAACAGAGAAAGAAAATTATAGACCAATTTCCTTAATGAATATTGATGCAGTATTTTTAAATAAAATATTAACAAAGAGATTATAGCAATTTATCACCCAGATAATACACTATGACCAACATGTCCAAGTAGAATTTATACCAAGAATACTAGGCTGGGTCAATATTAGGAAAATTATCAGCATATTTGACCACATCAACAAAATGAACAGAAATCATATGATTATCTTAGTAGATGCAGAAAAAGTGTTTGACCAAATACAGCACACATTCTTATTAAAAACACGAGCATAGGAATAAATGCAGTTTTCCTTAAAATGATAAGCAGTATCTATCTAAAACCATCAGCAAGCATTATATGCAATGGGAATAAGCTAGAAGCTTTCTCAATAATATTTGAGGAGAAAAATGGAAGCTTTTTTTTATTCAATGTTGTACTAGAAATGTTAGCTATAGCAATATGAGAAGAAAAAGAAATTGAAAGGATTAGAATAGTCAATGAGGAAACAAAACTATTAGTCTTTGCAGATCATGTGATGGTATACTTAGAGAGTGGTAGAGAATCAATTAAAATCTATTTGAAATAATTATCAACTTTACCAAAGTTACAGGATATAAAATATACCCACACAAATCACCAGCATTTCTATATATTACTAAAACAGCCTAGCACCAAGAGATAGAAAGAGAAATTTCCTTTAAAGTTAGTGTAGACAATATAAAATATTTGGGAGTCTACCTGCTGAGACAAACTCAGGAATTATATGAACACAATGACAAAACACTTTTCACACAAATAAAGTCAGATCTAAATAATTGGAAAAATATCAATTGTTCATGGGTAGGCCAAGCTAATATAATGAAAAGGACAATTTTACCTAAATGAATTTACTTATTCAGTGCCATGCAAATCAAACTACACAAAATACTTTATAGAGCAAGGAAAAATCATAACAACATTCATCTGAAAGAACCAAAAGTCAATAATATTATGGAATTAACAAAAAAAAAATACAAAGGATGGTGGACTAGCTATATTATAAAGCAGCAATCATCAAATCTATTTGGTACTGGCTAAGAAATAGAGTCGTGGATCAGTGGAATAGGTTAGGTACACAAGATACACTAGTCAATGACTATAGTAATCTGTTGTTTGAAAAAACCCAAAGACCTCAGCTTCTGAGGGGGAAAAAAACTCATTATTTGACAAAAATTTCTGGGAAAACTGGAAATTTCAAAATCAACATTTGAAAAAAAATTCTTAAATTTTATTTACATGTAATTGGTAAAATATAAAATATTAAATAAAAAAGTGATAAGAAGAAAACCCTTTAACTTAAGGCAAATTAAGGGTGGAAATTGTAGGAACAAAGTACCCTTTTGAAAAGAGAAACAGGAAAAAATGCACTTGAAAAGAAAAAAATACTAAAATATGAATTAAGGAAACTATAAATCTACCTCACAAAACTCTAAATGTGAATGAATTAACTAATTCAAAAAAATGTGCCATTAAAGAAAAAAAATTCAGAATCTTTTGCATAAAAGAAAAAAAAATAAAGAGCAAAGACATCGTACTATGTATCAGGTCAATCCAAAAAAGCAGGCATTTCTTCTTTAAGCTTTTATTTAGTATTTTATTTTTCACCAGTTACATTTAAAAATGATTTATAACATTCATTTTTAAAACTTTGAGTTCCAAATTCTCTCCCTTCCTCCCTACCCACCTCATTCCCCCTCATTGAGAAGGCAAGGAATGAGATATCAGTTATCCATATGTAGTCATGCAAAACATAACTATAATAGTCATGTTGTGAAAGAAAAGATAGACAAGAAAAAACTCCACAAAAAAATAAAGTAAAAAAAAAAATTATTTAACCTGTTTTCAGACACCATCAATTCTTTCTCTTGGGATGAATAGCATTTTTCCTCATAATTCCTTCAGAGTTGTCTTGGATCATTGTACTGCTTAGAATAGCCAAACCATTCACAGCTGATCATCTCACAATATTACTCTTATTTTTTACACAGTACATTTTACTTTGCCTCAGCCCATGTAAGTCGTTCCAGGTTTTTCTGAGAGAATTCTGCTCATTATAGTATTAGTATTCCATCATGAAGATATACCACAACTTGTTCAGCCATTCGCCACTTGATGGGCATCTGTTAAACTTCTAACTATTTATTCCCAGAAAAGAGCTAAAAATCAAACATTCAAACAAGTTATCTGACAAAGCAAAAATAAAAATACGTAAGATGAATTGAGAACAACAACAAAATTACATGATGCTAAAAAGAATCATAGATAACAAATTAATGTAATTATTAAATATGTATGTTCCAACTGCTTTAACAGTTCACAAAGGAAAAATTTACCTATTTACCTGAAAATACTTGGATATTTTAATGTCCCTTTCTTAATTTTGGACAAATATAAATAAACTGGTGCTACAGAATTGAAATTGAAATAGCTGGAGAAACTAGAGTTAAAATACTTATGGTAAATAGAATTAATAAAGAATTTATTATTATTATTATTACTATTAAGCACCACATGTAACATTTTTTTTCAAAAACTGTCCGCACATTAAGGCACAGAGATATTTCAAATAAATGTAAAAAGACAGACCTACTAAGCATTTTAATGCAGAGAAAAATGGACCTTTAAATAAAAACTAATCAGGTCAGGGTGTATAAATAATAGACACAAACTCAAATGTTGACTTATTAATCAAATCCTATAAAACAAAAGATCAAAGGAAATATGACATGAATAACTGATCATTATGTGAAAGACAATAATAATGATGAAACTATGTACCTGAATTTCTAGGATGAAGCTAAAGCAGTCTTGAAGAGAATAATCATATTCTTAAAAGCATAAATGAGCAACATAGAAAAAGGAAAGTATTAAGGAAGTGAAAATGCACTTTTAAAATTCATAAAGTCAACAAATAAACAAACTGAAAACACAAGGAGATATTAAAATTAGAGGAGAAATACATTGTAAAGCAAAAAGTTTATTGAAATGATAAAGCTAAAAACACTTAGCCAATCTGATTAAAAAGAAGATAGTACAAAGTTAAATCAATGAAACAGAAAATGAATAAGGTTAAAATCTCAACAAAATTAGGAGAAATAAAAATAATTTTAAAGTCTACTATGTACAGTTATATAGTACCAAAATAGAGAACACAAAACCTATAAATTACTTCAAAATATAAAATAGCCTAACTCACAGAAAACGAACTAGAAATCTCAAATTATTCAGTCTTAGAAAAAGAGATAAAAGAGGCTATGGAACTAAGAAAGTGTATGTGGTGGGGTGGTGGAAAGCATTTATTTTTCTTTTTTATTAATTAATTTATTTTTAGTTTTCAACATTCACTTTCACAAGATTTTGAGGTCCACATTTTTTCCGCATCTCATCCCTCCTCGCACTCCAAGATAGTGTGCATTCTGAATACTTCTTCCCCTAATCTAGTCTCCATTCTATCACATCCCTGCCCTTTATTCCCTTTCCCTTCTATTTTCCTATAGGGCAGAATCCATTTCTATACCCATTGTCTGTATATCTTATTTCCCAGTTGCATGTAAAAACAATTTTTAACATTTGTTTTTAAAAACTTGAGTTCCACATTCTCTCCCTCCCTCACTCCCTCCTCACCCATCCTCACTGAGAAGACACACAATTCAATATTCGTTATACATGTATAGTCATGCAAAACATTTCCATAATAGTCATGTTATGAAAAACTAATTATATTTCCCTCCATCCTATCTTGCCCCCCATTTATTCTATTCTCTTCTTTCACTCTGTCTCTCCTCAAAAGTTTTTGCTTCTGATTACCTTCTCCTCCAATTTGCCCTCTCTTCTGTCATTCCCCCCTCTCTTATCCCTTTGTCCACTATTTTCTTTTAGGGTAAAACAGATTTCCATATCCAATTGAGTGTGTGTATGTTATTCCCTTCTTAAGCCAAATCCAATGACAGCAATATTCACTCATTTCCTCTCACCTCCCTCTTCTTCCTCTCCACTGTAAAAGCTTTTTCTTACCTCTTTTATGTAAGGTAATTCTACCTCTCCCTTTCTCCTTCTCCCAGTACAATCCTCTCTCACCTCATACTTTTATTTTTTAGATATCATCCTTTCATATTCAACTCACCATGTGCCCTCTTTCTACATATTCCCTTCAACTACCCTAATACTGAGAAAGGTCTCATGAGTTTCAATCCATGTAAGAACATAAACAGTTCAACTGTAATAAGTCCCTTAAGATTTCTTTTTCCTGTTTGCCTTTTCATGCTTCTCTTAAGTCCTCTATTTGAAAGTCAAATTTTCTATTCAGCTCTGGTCTTTTCATTAAGAATGTTTGAAAGTCCTCTATTTCACTGAATGACCATTTTTCCCCTGAAGGATTATACTCAGTTTTGCTGGATAGGTGATTCTCAGTTTTAATCTTAACTCCTTTGACCTCCAGAATATTGTATTCTAAACCCTCTGATCCCTTAATGTAGAAGCTGTTAAATCTTGTGTTATCCTGATTGTGTTTCCACAATACTTGAATTGTTTTTTTTGAGCTACTTGCAATATTTTCTCCTTGACCTGAGAACTCTGGAATTTGGCTATAACATTCCCAGGAGTTTTCCTTTGGGGATCTCTTTCAGGAGGTGATTGGTGGATTCTTTCAATTTCTATTTTACTTTCTGGTTCTAGAATATCAGGGCAGTTTTTCTAGATAATTTCTTGAAAGATGATGTCTAGGCTCTTTTTGTCATCATGGTTTTCAGGTAGTACAATAATTTTTAAATTCTCTCTCCTGGTTCTGTTTTCCAGGTCAGTTGTTTTTCCAATGAGATATTTCACATTGTATTCTATTTTTTCATTCTTTTGGTTTTGTTTTATACTATCTTGATTTCTCATAGAGTCATTAGCTTTCACTTATTCCACTCTATTTTTTTCCACAAGGCAATTGTGGTTAAGTGACTTGCCCAGAGTCACACAGCTAGTAAGTGTCAAGTGTCTGGTCTGAGGCCAGATTTGAACTCAGGTCCTCTTGACTCCAGTGCCGGTGCTCTATCCACTGCACCACCTAGCTGCCCCATTCCACTCTAATTTTTAAGGAATTATTTTCTTTGGTGAGCTTTTGGACTTCCTTTTCCATTTGGCCAATTCTGGTTTTTAAGACATTTTTCTCCTCATTGGCTTTTTGGACCTATTTTGCCATTTGGGTTAGGCTTTTTTTTAAGAGGTTATTTTCTTCAGTATTTTTTTAGTCTGCTTTAGGAAGCTGTTGAGTCATTTTTCATTATTTTCTTGCATCATTCTCATTTGTCTTCCCAATTTTTTCTCTACTTCTCGTACTTGCTTTTCAAAATCCTTTTTGAGCTCTTCAATGGCCTGAGACCAATTCATATTTTTCTTGGAAGCTTTGGATGTAGGAGTTTTGACTTTGTTGTCTTTTTCTGGTTGTATGTTTTGGTCTTCTTTGTCACAAAGTAAGATTTTATGGTCTGACTTTTTTGTGCTGCTTGCTCATGAACCCAGCCAATTATTTGACTTTTTAACTCTTTGTTAAGGTAAGGCTTTGCTTCCAGTGCAGCTGGCGTACTCTCCCAAGTTTTAGGTGTTTTGTGCAGCTGTTTTCAGAGATACTTCTAGGGACCTGTAAATTTTCAGTTCTTCCAAGAGGGTATGGTCAAAGGAAAGGTGTTTACTCTTTTCCCGGCCTGGGCTCTGGTCTATGAGTGATTACAAACACTCTTTTCTGCCTTGGTACTGTGAAGAAGCTTCCCTCTCCATTTCCAACAGAAGCTCTGCTACATCAGCACTCTTTCTTACCCCAGGACCACTACCCAGGACTGTGATCCAGATCCAAGCACAGGCAAAGCAAGTGAATCCTGCCTCAGTGCTAGCAAAGAGATTCCTGCAATCTCCCTCTGATCAGGTGCTCCATCTGCCCACTGTCTGTGGACTGAGAGCTCTGCTGTTGCTGCCCAGGGACTGTGCTAGGGACAGGGCTGGGCCAGTCTTCTCTCACCCAGGTCCAACAGACCTTTCCCATCTTCTAAGTTTTCTTTGGCATTTGTGGATTGAGAAGTCTGGAAACCACCACAGCTGCCCTTGATTCAATCCCCTGAGGCCTGGGTTTGCTGGGGGCCTCTCTTTGCCTTTGTGGCCCAGGCTGAACTGTGCTCCTCTCCCAGCCTGGCACAACAGACCTTCCCTATCAACCAGCCACACTCTTTTGGGCTGGAAATTTTTTTACCCCATTTTTTTGTGGGTTCTGCTATACTAGAATTTGTTTAGAATCATTTTTACAAGTATTTGGAGAGGTTTGGGGGAAGAAGCAAGTCACTACTTTTACTCCATCATCTTGGCTCTGCCCTAGAAAGCATTTTATTTTGTGGTCTAGATGGGTTTCAGGAGAATTCTGTCAAACTTTTAAAGAATAATTAGTACAAATACTATGGAAACAGTGTTAGTACCAATACTGTGGTAATTACTCTCAAAAATTGAGAAAGAAAAAACCCTAGAAGCTCCTCATATGAAATAAATATAGCCCTTATAGCTAAACTAGGTAAAGATAAAACAAAAAAAAGCAAAAAAAAAGTATTGAATAAATTTTAAAATAAAATCCTTTCAAAAATACTATGATAATTAATCCCAGAAATCATTTGTTGTGAGCAAATTGGATTTCCCCCATAAGAATGTAAGCTCCTTGATGACAGCATTTATCTTTCTTTTGTTTATATTTGTATTCCTAGAACTTGGCTCAGTTCGTGGTGCATAGTCATTGCTCAATAAAAGCTTGTTGACTAAACTCAAGTATACCAGGGATACAATAATAATTAAACATTAGGAAAACTATCAACATAACAAATCATATTAAAAATAAACAAAACAAATCAAACAATGTCTGAAAATATTTATCTTCAATATCTTCTGCCATGCTATCCTGGAAATCTGACACTGTTACAGCAGAAGGTGATGTGAAATACACAGAATTGAAGGCTATTTTGTAGTTTTCTTCATTTTATGGGTCCTGAAAGCTAAAGAATTATTCACTAAAGTCTCTCTCACTCTCTGTTGAAGATGGCCTTTCCATACTTAGCTGGAACTTGAAAATCATATAGAGTATGTTGATCTGTACCTAGTCTTTCCAGAATAATAAAATTTACAGAATTTGAGCTCTCTAAAATGGCTTTTGAGAACTCAAGATCATCTCCATACTTTGATTTGTCATTGGAACAAAGTTTTTCAAAGTAATATGTCAGTTTCTACACAGATGACCACATATAATAAACTTTATTAAATTTCTTCTACATGAAGAATCCTGAGGAGTTACACATTATGAGGGTTACAAATTACTAAAAGCCCTGATTCTTGCTCTCAAAAGCAGAGGCAGGTAGATAAGAGAGTGAATAGAATATTGGGCCTTGAGTTAGAAGACCTGCCTACGTTAAAATCTTAATCTGACAGTGAGTGAGCCCAAGCAAATTACTCAGCCTCTTTCTGCTTCTATTTCCTTGGCTATAAATTGGGGATAATAATAGCACCTACCTCACAGAGTATTTGTAAGGATCAAATGACATAACATTTGTAAAGCATTTAGTACAGTACCTAGTACATTGATACTGATAAAGATGGTTAAACAACAGGTGCTTAATAAGTGTTTTTTTCTTCCTCTAAGAAAGATAGTTTATTTAGTTGGATATAAAGTTGCCCTTCCAGAACAGGAGTACCAGCCACATCTCCCAGAATAGATTAAGACATATTATAGATTATTACTAGATTAAGTATTATTACTGGCTTTCACACATTTTGCATTTGTAACCAACTCAATTGATTATACCCAAAACAGACTACATTCCTTTTTCATATTCTAGAAAGCACCTACCACTAAGCCTTGCAAGTTATGGACAATTCAAAAATATCATTAATACTGATAAGGAACATTTTTAAAAAGTCATTTTTTTCCCTTGAAGTACCAACACAGTCTTAAAAGGTTACTCTGTCTCTTAATGATCCATCAGACTTATGATGCTCAATTATGGCACTCAAAGAGGTCATTTATTACACAAATACTCTATAACCTGTTCCTTGCCTATCATATAAAAAACTTAGAAAGTCCCTGAACAACAGAGCTGACAGAGGGTTAGCCTGAGAAACTCCTTTAGCTCCATGAGGCAAAGTAAAGAGCAAGGAACTTCCATTCATATATTCTGATTTCAAATCATATTTCCACAGCTTATGTGACCTTAGGTAACTCATTTAGCCACTTTGGGCCTTAGTTTCTTCATCTGCAAAATAAAAATGTTGAACAAAATTGTTTCTATTATTCCTGCAAGCTCTAGATCTATGATTCTCTGAGCCTGTCAAAAAAGCCAGAGTATTAATTGCATGCAAGAGGTATTCAGACCCAGGCAAACATCTTCACATTTTTAGGAAACATTTCATGAGAAATAAAGACTCTTCAAAACTTCTGCCTCTCTTTCATGAGGCACCTAAGGTTGACAGAGGTAACCCAGCATGATCTAACAGATGGTGTGTATCAGATGGATGTGTGGGGGAAAAAGGAAACAGAGTCATTCAAACTACCTGATTATAATTTTTTCAAAAAGCCTCCTTTAAGACAGTTTTCCAGGGCACAGTAGCTTTCAAATGTTTTGGATCAAGGGTTCACTATTCCAATATTTTGAAGGTAATTGGCTAGCTAGATTGCCAATTACCTGCCTGGGTAAAAATGAGTATCCCTAGTTGTGCCTAGTTCTAATTAAAATTGCTGGTTTGAGAAAATGAGTATAAGCTATTAATAAGGCAATACAGATCAGAGCTTCTTCCATTTTAGAGTTTTGTAAACTCTAAGCTTTCCAATCAGGTCTTACTTTCTCACTTTGTTTAGCCCTTATCCTTAATCTAAAGCACCACTAGTTTAAATATTTTTCACTCAGAAAAAATGCATGAACAAGGCCTCTATCATTGCATGGGAACCATGTGCATCATTTAAGAAAGCAAGGAAAACTTTAATATACAGGAATAGTGTGATATCAGAATGAGAAAGCACATTAATTAAACCTATATTTTATAATACAGAATTATCCTTACTATTATTTTAATACATCTTACCTCTAGAGTGCTTTATACTTTGCCAAGAGTTTTTGCTACTGTTTTGTCAGTCATCTTTTATAACAATCCCATGAGGAAGGTAGGGAAAATATTACTAAGCTCATTTTTAATATGGGTAAAGTGCAACTCAGCAGATAAATTGTGACTTCTCCAAGGTTATATGACATATTAATGGTAGTGACAAGATCAGAAACTGTTTTTTTAGTTCTAGCACAAAGATCTTTCCACTAATATTTTGTATGCTACCTAGTCGATTATATTTTATGGGGTAAAAATTTATATCAGTCATGTCAAATTCAACAGAGAAGATTCCCTTTGGGACACATATTGACTTACAAAACCACAAATTATCATAATCTATGTTCTATTTTTATTTATTTTGTTAAACATTTCAAATACATTCTAATTCTTTTCCACACAAGGAAATTTGAGGACCTGGAACTTGACATCTCTGATTTAGATGATTGCAATAGTATAGGGAATGACCTCTATTCATATAAGAAGTTGCAAAGAAAATCATGAAATCAAGGAAATAATTTCCAAGAATTCTCTTAAGGACAATCCAAAACACTTTTAAAACAGGTTTTATGCCAAAATGAAGATATAGATAGGCAATGCTGTGAAAAATCCATCTCTAGATAATTGTTAAGTATATTGATTTCTATGGCTACAGATAAGGCATTGGAATCAGATAGCCACTTTGGCACAGTGGAAATAGCCCTGGCTCAAACAGTAGTCAGTAGGCTTAGGTTCTTGATCCATCTGCCACTAAAAGACTGTGTGTCTTGGAACACATAGCCTAACTTCTTTCATTCTCAATTTCTCTTCTATAAAAATAGGTGTATGAGACTAAATCAAGGATTTTTAATCTTTTTTATAACATAGTTCTCTATGGCAGTACTGTAAAGTCTTTGATCCTCTTTTCATGAAAATGATCTTAAATGTATAAACTAAAATACAGAGGATTAATATAGTTATCAACATATTATAAAAAGCAGGGATGCCCTGAAATCTGTCCACTGACCCTATTATAAATTCATGCATCCAGGTTAAAAAATCTCTTGATTAGATTGTTTCCAAGGTCCTTTCCTCTCCTAGTATGATAGGATATATAAGTAAGATATATTAATTCCTCTTTATCTTGAGGTCAATTCTAGCTTTAGGTTGCTCTAAGAGTTCCATGTCAAATCTCCAATTGCATTTTCTATCTAACTGTTACTGCCATTTCTTCCTCCTAGCTCTTATGTATTGGAAGAGCTAGAGAGGCTACTTGTTCAGCTTCTGAGGACTCAGAAAGGCAATCAGTTCACAGCTTGATTTTATTCCTTTCTATGCCCCTGTCCTTTAAGAATCATGAATCTGAGTATAGTACTTACACTTCTTTGCCTCAGGATGTCCAAGTTTTTATCGTGGACTCTTCCACTGCTACATAAAGAAATATACTCAGCTCTAGGGTGCTCTTCTTTCTCTTCCTTTCTATTAAAGGCAAAAGGGAAATAGCTGTTGTAAACTCTCTTATTTCCTGATTGCTTCACTTTTAATTCCCAAGTCTGAAATTTCAGTGGGGCTACTTTTCTTCAAAATCCATTTCAAATATATTTGTGAAACCTCTATTTGGCAGTCGAAATCCTATCTGAATTACATATTATATTTCTTTTTCCTTCCCTAATTATCCTTTTAACTTGTTTCTACTGTGGTTAACAATTCAATGTGTTGCCTATCAGGCTTCTTATATTAAAAAAGAAAAACAATTATCCATCATTTTACATTGAATTATTTTAGCTTTTGATGCTCTTTTGCAATCATTCCAATTGAACCCAATTTAAGTCAATTTGCATCTCTTCCAGTTATAGGAATGTGAGTTTTTAAAGTGGTTTTAAAGATGTTTTTCCTTTTCAGAAATACATTTCCTACCAGATAACAAATTAATTTCCATAATTTCAAGATTATCATATTATAGTCTGGGAAGGTTTTAGCCTTATCCTCCTCTAGGATGAAGTATGAATCCAGAGGGGTTAAGATTTGGACAGGGGTAGTTAGGTCCAGGAGATAAAGCCAAATCTCAAGGTACATTTAATTTGAAGGTATAGAGAAAAAAAATATTGACTACAGGTCATGTAGAGTAACCTACTTTCCCAGGAATTTAGATCAGTTAGTCAACAGATTAACACATATTGAGCACCTACTGTGTTCCAGACACTGTTGTATTTTAGAATTACAAAGAAGGGTAAAAGTTAGTCCTTGCTCTCAAGGATCTCACAGTCTAATGGGAAAGACAATGTACAAACAGCTATGTACAAACAAGCTATATACAGAATAAACTGGAAATAATCAACAGAGGGAAAGCACTAGAAAGCAACTGGGAATTGAAGGAAGCAAGGAGGCAGAGATGAGGAGTAGGAACATTCCATTCATCAGAGACAGACAACAAAAATCATTAGAAGTCAAGAGATGGAGTATCTTGTTCAAGAAATAGCAAGCAGATCCGTGTCACTGCATTACAGAGTCCATGGTATACAGAAAGGTATGAGAAGACTAGAAAGGTGGGGGTGGGGGAGGGCAAGTTATGAAAGGCTTTGAATGCTAAGCAGAGAATTTCCTATTTGACCCGGGAAGTGATGGTGAGCTACTGGAATTTATTAAATGTGTGCATGGCAGAGGCGTGACATGGCCAGACCTGTGCTTTGAGATAATCACTTTGACAGATAAGTGGAAGATGGACTAGAGTGGAGAGAGACTTGACACATGATAGACTTAATCGCAGGCCATTGCAATAGTCCAGGCATGAGGTTATGACATACTACACCAGGGTTATGGCAGTAAAAAAAAAAAAAGAAGAAGAAGAAGGAGAGGGCACATTCAAGAGATATTACAGAAGATAAAATCAACAGAACTAGGCAATAGATTGGATAGTGGGGGAAGGTATTCAATAGCAAAGAATCTCTAAGTGAGGAGTGAGGAGATCTCTGCAGACCTATGGAGATCAAAAAATCTCCTTCACAAATTGCCTTAAATTCTAAGTCCTACACTGTTCAAACTGGTACTGAGGCATTAAGGAATGGGCAAGGTAGCCTGCCCTTGGTGATTGGTTTTTTTTTCACTTTTCTTTAATGTCACTTAATCTTGTCAATTCAACTCCAGCTCAAAATTCACTGGTACTTTTTCTTTAATTTTAAATAACTAAATATCTCCATTTTGAGTGGTAAATTCTCTGACTACAACCCATAACTACTAATCCCATATCTATATTCCCTTTCCATCCATTTTTCTCATATTCTTTCTTGCCATCTGAATAATTAAAATGGTCTTATGACCTTGGTTGACCTTAGACCTCAACATAAAAAGCAATTTCTTGTATGCTACTATTTCTCACAGTTTTGGAATCACCTGTGAATGTCCAATCAGCAGCAACAGTAGATATTGTTGTCTTTCCTTCAACTCTCTGCTGCATCAGCCAAACTATACCTATGCTTTTCACACTGTAGAAATATATTACATGCATGTTTCTCATCTTCCACAATACCTCAAGATATGGCATTTAATCTCCTTAGCCAGATTTCATCCTGTTTGACAATGGATTCATGCAGATCAAAAGAGGCAAAATATGAAATTGTCTTGGTTGTGCTTGATATTAAATTAAAGAATCAAGGGATATTAGAACTTAATATGATCTTCACAATTCTAGTGCAATGTTGTCATTTTACAATTGTGAAAGAGAAGCCCAGGAAGTTTAAAATTAGATTGTGAGCTCTTTGAGGAGCTGTTGTTTAATTGTTCAACAGTGCAGAATTATTCATGACCCCATGGACAGAAGGTCCTTCTCTCCTCTCCTATCTCTTGAAGTCTGTCCAAGTTCATGTTCGTTGTTTTCATCACATTATCCATCTCATCCTCTGCTGTCCCCTTTTTCCTTTTGCATCTTTCTCAACATCAGGGTTTTTTCCAATGAGTTCTAATTTCTTATCATGTGGCCAAAATATTTAAAATTCAGCTTTACTATTTGACATTCCAGTGAATAGCCTGAATTAAGTTCTTTACATATTGACTGATTTGATCTCCTTGCTGTCCAAGGGACTCTCAAAAGTCTTCTCCAGCACCACAATTTAAAAACATAGATTTTGAGGTACTAAACTTTCTTCATGGTCCAAATCTCACAGACATACCTTGCCGCTAGAAAAACCATAGTTTTGACTATATTGACCTTTGTTGGCAAGGTGAAATCTCTGCTTTTAAGTACATTGTCCAAATTTGCCATAGCTTTTCTTCCAAGGAACAAATGTTTCTTAATTTCCTTGTCGTTCCTTGCTATCTGCAGTGATCTTTGAACCCAAGAATATAAAATCTGACATTGCTTTCATTTCTTCTCCCCCTATTTGCCAGAAAATGATGGGGCCAGTTGACAAGATCTTAACTTTTGTTTTTACATTGAGTTTCAAAACAACATACTTGTTTATTTTATAGTATATTCTAATATGTGAAATACCTACAGTATCTGACTTATATAATAGGTGTTTAACAGGATGGCTGGCAAATACAAGCTAAGGGATATGTTCTTTTTAATTTTTTATTGTTTTTATTTTACAGCCATTTATGCCATGAATTCATAGAGGATAGGTTACAACAGCTCAGGTTCCTTGCCATTGGTTCTCACAAAGTGTGCTTCTCTGGGTGGAGCAGGCTGGTGCTTCAGTTGAACCCAGGTGCCTTTTTCTTTGGCTTCCTTCTTCTTCTGATCATTTTCCTTTGCCTACTTCAGGAAGCTATCTCTGCTCTTAGAATCCTTAATATGCTCAATGTGCACATTAATTCTCTTGGCTAGAATCTTGGCCTTAACCTGTTTGTTTACAACAATGCCTATAGCATGTTGAGTAACATTATAGACCCATCCAGTCTTGCCATGGTAACATTTGTGGGGGATTCCTTGCTGAATTGTGCCCATACCCTTGATATCTACAATATCACCTTTCTTGTATAATTGCATATACATAGCCAGAGAGACAACACCATGTTTTCAAAAGGGTCTAGAAAACATGTATCATGTCTCTCTCCTTTTTCCTTTTGTGTTCATCATTTTGGAAAGGCACTGGAATATGGCAGAGCTGATGGAAAGGAATAGGGCTATGTTCTAAGTTAAGAATAATTAGAGAAGCAACTTTCTTAACCTCTAAGAATTTTTCTCTTATACCATTAATAATAGCACTTACCTTGTTGGGTTGTAAAAATCAAGTGAGGAATTTAAAGTGCTTAGCACAGTACCTGACACATATTGATTTCTTAATAAATGCTTATTTCCTTCTTTTCTTCCTTCTTTCTTTCCTTCCTTCCTCCCTTTCTCTCTTTTTTTCCTTTCTTCCATCCTTTCTGTTGCCTTGATTTGTTTCTGTGGTCCACAATTGAAAGGCCCTTTAAGTTCATAAGCATTTATATCACTTCAGATATTTTTGGCAAAGATTTCTGTGACTACTTAGTTTTAATACCACCAGATGCATGAAGGTCACGTACTACCAAGCCCAGGCCTAATTTCTGCAATACATTTTTACCTAGAGCATCTATCTGTATCAGTCTCTACACATATTGCTTCACCCTAAGGAGGAAGTCATCCAGGCCTTTTCAGTATGAGACAAAATTAGCATAGGCATCTTTTGACTCACTCTGCTCCAACTGGCCCTATCTCACCTGAAGTTTGTATATTTTTGCCAGGTGACATCTGGCCATACCCCAGTGAGGAACCATTCACTGAAGTATGGCCAAATGTCTCCATTTTATCTGTCTCTGTTACGCTCTTGAACAATGTCCTCATTATGCCTGGTTCTGGGTTCTTCCAGTGTCTCAGGCCTACTCTTGTCTATTCAATCCAAGTTTCTGGATATAGTTCTCTTAGTATATATGGTTCATGTACAGAGAAAATACCAATTTGACGCCTATGGTATCATTCTGTCTACCATAGGAGATACGACCTTTGTCTTTTTCATAGATAAAGTAGAATTCCCGGGATTAATTGTGACACATAATAATTCTATATGGATATCTCCTTTGATTAGAAAGTTTCTTAGAACTCTTTCAGAAAATGTTTTTGTCATCAGAGTGTAGACTAATATGAAATTGCCAGGAATAACTCCCTCCTATCAAATCCTCAGGTATCTCTACATTGTCAAAATTCTCAGGAAGGGCCAGAAAAACCTTCCTGAGTTGTCTCATCTGCCTTGACAGTGCTTTTAACTTTCCAAGACTTTCACTTTTCTGCCCAATATTCTTAAAATGTCATTATTTATTCACTTATTCTTAAAGTCTTGGTCTACTAATATTAGAAGACAATAGTATAACTCAACTGACTTCGTCCCCACATTTCTAGAAATTGCTCTGTGTGCATCTACATTAATAAACCCCATATATGCTCACATTAGTATATGAATATTAACACAATTAATAAATGTGCAGTGTTACAGGAACAAAAGTCTTTTGGATTAATAAACTATGCTTATCAATAACATAGCACCACCAAAAACCACAGATTCAAAACCTGAGAAGTAGCAATAACTCTTTCATATATCAATATATACCTGTCAATTTTATGTATAATAGCATTCAAACTTTTAAAAGATAGGCCACATAAATAAATTTTAAAATTGCATAACCATATGTACATGTTAACATCAGGTATAGGGTAAAGTCAAGTCAGCTTGGATAAACTTGTTGCACCTCCAAAAACCAAATAAACAAAAAAAAATTGCAATTGAAATTACAAGATTTAACCAGAAAGAGCAAAATTATCTATACCTCAAAAGAAAATTTGCTTCCTATAAAGAGAAAAGGAAGAAAAAAATGCCAACTTTTTTTTTTCCAGAGCAGGAAGAACATTGTCATTCTGAGACAAAGTTGAACAAAAAAAAAAAAGTTCAGAACTTTCTTTCCAAAATCAAAAAAGTTTCCTGCCACTCAGATTGCTAGCCTGAGTCAATTCCCATTTGAGTGCAAAAGGCTAGGTAAAGAATGGAGGCAAAGGAGATGCCCCCAAAATTCACCATTACACAGGAATGGTAGGGAAAATCATTTCTTCAAAGTTTGAACCCCAAACCACATGAGCCTCATGAACCCCAATTATATAAGAAAGAGACAAATGAAATTGAGATGCATGTGTCCACGGTTTAATTTCTCTCAAGCTGGCTTGACATGCATTTCATGGGCGTTCAGTCCAAAACTGGAAACCCCCCCCCAAGAGGACCAGTTTAGAACTGGCTGGGTTTGGGGTTTTGGGGTATAGCCTTATATGTCTTCAAAGAGTAGGTTTCCCAAGGGGTGCCAATTAACCATCATTGGTTGACACAATAGGAAGTGGGCCATATTAAAATGAGGTCTTGAGTATGTACTTTAGATCACTTAGTCCACAGGGGACAATATAGCCTGTCACCAAAGGAAATATCACCCCCAGTCTTGAGAGTAGTCTATCTTCACCCAAACCTGAGTAGGATAAAATCAATTCGGGCCTGGGTTGGAGTTTGACCAAGATAAGAAGATTCAGTGTAATCTCATTATCAGAAATGTCATGAACAACTTTGGACAGAAGGCTGGCAGGGTGGAACTCTGAGTCTTCAAGACACAGATTACCAAGAGAAATTATTTTTAACAAAAGTCACTAAAAAATGTGAGCATACAAATTTAAACCATAAATCTTGATGCTTGTAGGAAAAAAAATGTACCTCACAAATGGTTATACTTCCTGCATTGCTGTGCACACCTACCTTGATGATGTAAGGTAGGTTCACAGGATATAAAATCCTGAATGTCTTTTTCACTGGATAGGACTGATGCTGTTGTGTGTTTTCCAAATTTTAACTTAGAAGAGACAAGGCGAGACATGATAAGTGTTTTTAATTATTTGAAGGGCTGATATGTGGAATATGGATTCAACTCATTTTAATTGGTTCCAAAGGACAAAACCAGAAGCAGTGGGTGGATGATGTAGAGCAATAGATTTCAGGTTGACAAACTTCCTAATAATGAAAGCTATTCAAAAGTAGAATGGGCTAGCTCAGAAGGTAATGGGCCTTGCATTTCCAGAAGTCTTCACAAGTATGCTGGATAGCCACTTGTTGGGGATATTGTGGGAGAGGAAATTCCTGCTCAGGAATAATTTGGACCAGATGACTTCAGCAGTCTTTCCAGCTCTGAAGTTCTGTAATTGTAGTGTCCAAGGAGCACCAAACAATGGAAATAACAGTTGGAAGAGATAAGCAACTTCATCTGAAAAGTCTGAAAACATCATTGCTGAAACAAGAGTTCCAGTGGATTCAGAGAGCACCTAAGCAGGAAACAGAATAGTACAATAAAATCAATTGCTATTTAGGTGGACTATAAGTATTCCAAGCCTTATTTCAAGAGTTGAATGGTGTTGGAAAGGGAAAGAGAATAATCTAGCCCACTGAGCATTTTCCTCTATACATTTAAAAAAAACAGCAAAGATTTGTGGAAGTGTTATCAGCTTACTATACATAATACATTATTTTTTCCAGGTAGAATATAAGTTTCTTGAAGTCAGGTACTGCTTGATTTTTATCTCTTTATCCCCAGCAAATATGAGCACCTAAAAAAGAAACACATTGCCATTTATTTATTTCTTTAATTTATTTGGATAATAAAGAAATTCAGAGAGGCAGGGGCCCTGAGTAGGGATATGTAAAGTTGAATTCTCATACATCATTACACTTGGAAAGGGGAGAGCTAGCAAAAGATCCTAAGAGGCAATGAATATAGTGCATAATGGCATGGAGCTATTGCAAGAAATTGGGGTTTATTAGACCATATGAGCTTCAGGAATGGTAGGCCATTAGCAAAATTCTCAACTGAGATGATAAGAGGGCCTATTAGATTCAAGAAATTAAAGTAATAAAGAGTAAGAGGGAAAAATGTCTAAGTGTTGTATCAGAAAAAATCATGTTCCATGACATAATGAATCTATGAAAATTGAACCCAAACAGAGTAATTCTTACTGTCATTCTCTAAGCCTCTGAGATATTTGATGCATTTCACTGCTAATTAACTTTTTTTTGAAGAAGCATGATATAAATTAAGAATCTTAACAGCTTGTCCTGCAAAATAAAACAAGCAAAAGAGAAAGCCAGTAAGTAAAAAGGACAGGTGACTTTGCTAGTGGGACCTCTTAAGGGAAATATGTAACATATTAAGATCACCAACTAATCCACATATTCAACCCAGCTAAGGCATCTCAGGATACCTAAGCAGCCTTAGATGAGAGTATGGAAACTAAGTAACCTGTACAGTGATATAGTGTTGGACGGTTGCTAAAAAATATTTCAGCACCTAGAAAATGTAGAAGAATTTCTCAATATATCCCAGATCCACTCCCAAACACACTTCATCATAGTACCTTAGTCCAAATATTGTCTCAAACTCTATATGATTTATATGGGTTTAAATTTCCCTTCAAACATTTATTAGCAATGTGTATATGGGCACATCACTTAAAATTTCAGAGTTTCTATTTCCTAATCTATTAAGTGGACATAATATTTATACTCCTTATGTTGTTATGAAGTTCTTATGAAGAAAGTATTTTTGAAGTGCTATCCAAGTGTGTTTTTTTAATTAATGTCAGTGTGTGAAATTTCATTCCAATAAGACAAGAATCATTCTTTTGACCTCTTTGTACTTCTCATAGTTTCAAGTACAGTAACTTGTATACAGTAAATGCTTAATAAATACATATTAGATATCTACAAATTTACATACACATATGTATATAGATGCATATAAGTACATATATATACATATATGAATGTATGTATATACATGTATAATATACATATATATGTAGAAAGAAAGAGAGAAGGGAGAGAAGAGAGGGTGAGACTTAACATGGAAATTAATTCTCCTACAATCCCACTGCCACTCTTACCCGTAGAATCACAGAATTTGAGACCTGAAGAAACCTAAATGACCATCTAATCCAACCCATGTATAAAATAAATCTTCACTATAATGTACTTGACAAATTTATATTCTAACTATATTTTTCTTATATTCTCACCAAACCACACCATTAATTTTTCAAAAAACTTTTATCTGTCAACATTCTTGCCTTTGCTTATGTTGATTCTATTCCCTTAAAAGTAAGTTGACATCCACCTTTTTCCCATAGACCTCAGATGAGCATTATACTATTATACCTCCAAAGGATCCAATTCTCTGTTGGATAATACTTGCATTGTGCTTGTTTGTTTTTCCTTACATAGCCTAAAACAGACTTTTAAAACTTCATTATACTACTCAAAGTTTTTCTTTATTTGTTTGTTTTTAAATACTTATTTTATGAGGGGGAAAATACATCAAATTAGTATCTCATATTTTTTATCACTCTAAGTAATGTGATTTTTGAGGAAAAGCAGGTATGTAATAAGTTGTGAATGAAAGTAATTGCAGATATACAATGTAACAATAAAGTCTACAAATTTCCTATTAATGAAACTTAACTGGATAACAAATTTACAAATGGCATGCTTGCTCTGGTTCAGGCACTTTCAAGATCATAGTTTATTTATTACTTCAGGTAAAAATCTAGTATACAGATTAGGGATCCTTCAAATTTCAACTCTAAAATTATATACCATCTAGTATTTTTGCCCTCAATGTTAAAGTAATTTTAAATACCTGAAAATCCCAATATTAGTATGTAATAAGGTTATAAAAAATTTTTGGTGTTTTATTTTTCAGTATTTAGTATTTACATTATGAAGCCAGTGGTGGTATGATAAGTAGTGTGAAAATAATAATAATTAGACTTTATAAAGCCAATATTTATAATTTAGAACTAACGAGCAAATCATCATAATTATAATATACAAAAACTGAAAACATGGCAGAGATTCCTTTTACAGAAAACTTAATCATTTTGGCTGTAGTCATTATTTGCTAACAATTTACATGCAATACCTATTAAAGTTGACATTTCCTTCCCATCTCCCCTACTCTGTTCCCACCAAAAAAGTGTTAAGTAGATAAATGACATTTAAGAGACAAATGTTAACTTACTTGTAGAAAAAGTTTAAAAAGAAAAACTATATCCAAGATCAATACTGGTCACAAGCCTATTTCCATACAGAAATTATACAAACAGGATGATAAATGTCCAAAATATAGATGAACATGCAGAGTACCACAAATGGCACAGCTCAGTAGATACTGGGATCAATTATAAACAAATACATATACATACACATACATTCTTTCTTCCCCATAGTAAAGAGGTCAAGATTTTGACCAAATGACAATGGTTGAAGCAAAGAGATATAAAGGTGTATAACTAATTAAATCTTGAAAAATACTCAGATGGAGAGGAATGGGAACAGGAGAAGGGTGCTGTTAATATACAATTAAAACTATATGCAGAAAATACTGGAATACATATTTTATCCCCAAACCTGCTATGTGAAATAACTTGACTTCTGGACACAAATTTTCACTTTGATTTTTAACTATTAAACCATAGTATAGATATGGAATAAGATTTACATTGGAAGCAAAATTTCAAGGGGGCAATTTACATTAAGTATTTAATGTGCTGTTTTAATTTAAGAATAACTTTGCAAAGTACATATCTCAAGTGAAGTGTATGTATAAAATGTCCTAATAGATACAGATATTTACCTTTGGTGAGTTAAAGGTCTTTTTATTTCTTCTGAGGCAAGCAGTTTAATCCCTATTTTTTATGAAAACCTTTCATTGGATCATTGGTTTAGAACTGGAAGTGAACCATTTTAAATGCTATCTAATCCACCTCCTTCACTTTATGGATGAGATGATTGATACTCAGCAATTTTTCCCATGATAGAACTGTAGTAAGTAGATGAGATAGGATTTATTCTAGGTTCTTTGATTCCAGATTCAGAATTCTTTCCATTGCACCAAGTTTAATACTTAAAGATTTTATGATGTACCCCTAAGTTTTCTTTTTGGAATTCAATTCAATTGAATTCAATATTTATTATGTCTCCTATGGGTAGAAACATGAGTAAATTCCAATTCCATTAGTCAATTCTCCTATTCAGAACCCAAACTAAGATTTGTGGTATCTAGAACAAATCCAGTTGATTTGGGAGGGAGTATTAGTGGAGGATTTGTTTTTTGTTCTTCTTTAGCAAGCATTTATAAAACTTAACTATGCATCAGAAACCATGTGAGGCATTCAGAATACAAAAACAAAAGAGATAGACTGTACCTATCCTTAATGAATCTACATTCTAATGGAATAACCATTTCTCAGCAACATGCTAGTAAATCTTCAGCAACTGTCTGTCCAAAAACTAAGGACATACTTTTAAGTTTAATCTGAATTACTAATACTATCTCTATTATTTCCATGATTCTAGACAATCAAAAAACAATAGATCAAGTCCTAATTTGAAGCATCTTCTGATTTCTGCAGTATGAATGCTCACACCAAGAATACAACAATCAACTCTCAGTTTGAGCTGATCCCAGTACACCGCTGCCACTTCTGCCCATGGTTGATAGAGATTTCAGACAAAAGTCATGGGAGGTTGAAGTTAGAGTATTCAAAGTGATTAGATTTCAAAGTACAAAAGAAATCTGTGGGAAAAAAGGTATTGAACTTACTGGGGAAAAGAGAATGACTAGGTGGTCCATAGATGAAAGTAATAAGAATCTAGGAAAGTTGCTGTGGATTTTAAGGGAGAGAAGGTTGTTCAGTAATGGTAGCAAAAGGAGAGTGTGAAAGTGGAATTAGTGAATAATTATTATGCCAACTCTTCTTCTTGAACTTGTGTATGAGGGATAATGAGAGGAGGCACTGACAATCATGGAAAGTTGGTGAAAATAACGTGGAATCATCAAGAGAGCTAAGTGTGAGTGACTTCACGAAGACTAAAGCAATTTAAGATGACATATAATAGGAGATCATATATTTAGAGCTAAAATAGACATTCAAGGTCATCTGTTGCAAACATTTCATTTTGTATATGGAGAAACTGAGGCAAAATACATGAAATAACTTGCCCCACACAAATAAATGGTAAGCAGCATAACTTGGAACTCAGGATTTGTAATTCTGAATTCAACTATCTTTCCTATTTCACTGCAACAAAGTAAAATGTTCAGAGGGTGTAATGGAAACAAAGGCCACACAAGGTTAGTGACTGCAGAGTTGGGTGAAAAGTGATAGATCTGAGGGATGGCCAATTCCATTGACTTCATCAATAGTGAGCCACCTTCACACCTCAATTCTCCGGGATGATCCTAGGCACTCTAAATATCAAAAGTTAAAAGACCAGATTCCTAATCCAAGTGCTGAAAGAAAGCAATTGCTCCTGTCCCAATCTTCCTGATGACCTCCAGCCTCAAATCCTCAGCACTGTTTCTGACATTTCAAGCTGGATGTCCAGTAGACATCTTAAACTCAAACATGTCCAAAACTGAATTCATTATCATCCCCCCTAAACACACCCCCACCTTCCTTGTTATTATGCAGGGTAAGACCATGCTCCTAGTCTTCCAGGCTCCCAGCCTAGTGGTCATCCTTGATTCCTCACTATCTCTTACTTGCCCCATCCAATTTGTTTCCAAGGCCCCATGATTTCACCTTTCCAATATCTCTTGAATATCCCCTGTCTCTCTCCTCTGACACTGCCACCACTCTACTGCAGATCCTCATCATCTGCAACCTATTGCAGTAGCCTACAGGTGTATCTGCCTGCTTCAATTCCCTCTTCACTCCAACCTTTTCTCCATTCAGCCATTAAAATGATTTTCCTGAAATTCAAGTTTGATCATAATTCCACCCCCCCAATAAACTCCAGTGGCTCCCAATCACCTTTAGGATTAAATACAAAATGGTTTGTTTATGGCTCAAAGCCCTTCATAACCTAGCTTCCCTCCTCGCCTTTCCAGTCTTCTTACACCTTGCTTCCTGCCACATACTCTTTGATTCAGAGACAATGGCTTCCTAGATGTTATCAAAAAGACAACCCATCTTTTAGCTCTGGGAATCTTCTCTGGCTGTACCTCATGCCTGGAATGCCCTCCCTCCTCAACTTTACCTACTGACTTCTCTAGCTTCCTTTAATTCCCAATGAAAATCCCATCTTTAACTGGAAACTTTTCCCAACCCCCTTGATTCTAGTACCTTCTTACTTCCTCTAACAATGAGTGCTGAGTAGTTTGTGAATATGAGTAGCAAAGTTGGTTGGTCAAATTTTATGTATTATTACAAATTAGATGATTAGTAGGGGTAAATGTGTCAGAGAGCATCTGGACTGACAGTAGCCTCCTAAAAGTACTTCCTACTTACTGTCTCTCTTCTCTCTAATTTAGCATTCATACTATTGATAGAGTCATCTTCTTTCTTCAAATATTTGGTTATATCATTCAGAACCCTCCAATAACTTTCCATTGCCTATCAAAAGTTTAAACATCTTAGCTTGACATTGAAGACCTTCCCCAATTTGTGTAAACCTACTATTTAAGTTTTTTTTCTCATACTGCTCACCTTCATATACTATATGATCCAGTCAACCAGAACTATTCATCATTCTCCATAAAATGCCTCACCATTTTAAGTCAATATGTCACTGATCCTGCCCCGAATGCTCTTCCACACCTCTACTCCACTATTTGAAATGACACCCAAGTTTTGAAGCTCAGTGTAAATGCAACTTCTTCCATATGGTCTTCCTTGATCTTTCTGTCCAATGATGACCTTCACTCATTGAATCCAAACTACAAATTTTTAGAAAGGCCTCATTTGAAATTTCCATGTATTTTAATAGCATAATAATTGACACATTTTTGCATGTTCCTACTTAAACACAAGTTTAGTGTAAGCAGGAATGACAATTTACCTAATCTTTGAAATACCTCAATACATAGTAAGCAATTAAAATGTTTATACATTTATTTATATTAAAACTTTAAATGAAAACAGTCTGAACTCTAAAAAAGGAGAGAAGATACATTGGTTTGATTTAAAATTGGGCTAGGGTAAACATGAAAAACCAAAAGACATAAAAAAGCCTAAAATTATAGTAGTAATACTTATAAAGAATATGTGGATGCTTGAAAAATAGGAGTTACTATCTTGCTATCTGGTAAAAAAGATTTTATAACACAAACATTAAGAGAGATAAACAAGGTCAATACAAAATTATAAACTATATATCATAGAACAAAAACTGGTGATATCAAATGTATATATTGTAAGTAACATTCTAACAAAACTTTTTTAGTACACACCTAAAATAGGCAGATACATAGAAAAAACACAATATATGAATATGTGTGTACATATACACATATTAAAATTTTAAATGTGAATCTTAACATTGCATTGGCAATCTGACATCAAGTAGGGAAAAATTAATAAAATTTTAAAGCTGCATAATATAGTAAATAAGGCAAAAGCAACTGACACTGAGAAACTTAATGATTAGAAAAGATACTTTCTTTTCAATTATATAATTTCCCCAAACTAACTATATAATATGACATAAAGACATAGTTGTTTAAGAATAACATTCTACATTTCATATTTTTAGACTCAAATAAAATAATATCAGAAAAAACCCCATAATTTAATGACATATCCATGGAACTATTAGTATATGCCTAAATAGTCATTATTCAAAATATAAGCTAAGTTTCTACTGAGTATACTATGACTGGTTCAGTGAGAGAGGTAATAAATCATTATAATAAATTCTAGGGAGTGGTCTGAACCACAGAGAGATTATGTGACTTTCCCTGCATCTCACAGCTAGTAAGTATAATAATTCGGATTTGGAACCATGTCTTGCTAATTTCAAATCTAGTATTTGATCCAACTCTCACTCATCAGATAGCTATAATAAATGGAGAAAATGATGTGCACTTGACAGAAGCAATGAAATGCTATGTAATTTTCATAACTTATGTGGCAGGAGATTAAAGGTAATTACTTGTGGGGAAACTAAGGAAAGTTTCATAGAAAAGGATGGCACTTGAATTGTACTTTAAAGACTAGGAAGAAATTTAAATAAACTGAAAAATGGATGATGAGGGCATTGTAAATATAAGGAGTGATATTTGCAAAGATAGGGAAGTGGGAAAGCATGACACATGTAAAATGAATAGTTAGTGTGCCATTTTACCAGAGTATAAAACACTCTGGTTAAATTCTATTGGCAACCCCACTTTTCCCATGCCCTTATGCCTCCTGACCTTTTTTGTTATACTCAAAAGGCCACAGACTTCCTTATTATCCTGGATCATAATCTTTGTTTTGGCTTTAGTCTCTTCATGAACTCTACTTAACTCAATAATCAGCCATTTCAATGAGGCACCTTTTTTTTTTGCCACATTTTCCCTTGCTGTTCAACTTATTCTCAGCTCTGAGTATGCATTACTACCTGACCCATCCATTCTTATTCATAAGATGCCTAATACTATCTGCTGGAGGAAGTTATGGATCCCAATTGAGTGTATCCATTAAAAAGTTAAACTAGAGGGGCAGTCAAGATAGCAGAGTAAATCTGTCTCAATCTATTTCTCTAAAAATCTTTAAAAAGTGAATCAAACCAAATTCTGAGTGGGATACCCAACAGAAAGTCATAAAATGTCAATTTTTCCATCCCAGGGCAACAATAACACACACATGTACATGCATATGCACATGCACATGCACATGCACATGAAGGGAGAGAGAGAAAGAGAGAGTTAGTTCTCACTTTAAGTAAGTGGACAGTTCCACACACGTCTATGTAAAGCAATTTTTATGTAATGTAACTTTGTCCATGAATCTGGAAAAGGGAGGAGGGAGGGAGGCAGGAAGTGGAGCACACCCATGGAGAGAGGGGGCCAACACGTGGTTGAAGGACATTAGGGCAGGAAACAGAGAGGTAAGAGCAAGAGGAATACATGGGGAGCCAGCTCCAGCCACTTGAGGGCCTGACTGCAAGATGAGGAAGAATATATGGGAATTAGACATGTGGAAGCCAGACACAGACAAAGACAGGAGATACAGGGGTCAGAGATAGACATGTGGTACCTGAGTATAGACATATGGAAGACAGATATGTGGGGGCTAAGGAGCGGGGCAGTGGGCAGAGCAACGTAAAGTTCACCTCTCTTAGCACCCTGGGTCTCAACTCAAGACCGTGGTCCAGCAATAGCCTTTGTGTGTCCATTCCTATGCTTACTTGGAAGAATTTTTGTTTTGTTTTGTTTTGTTTTGTTTTTGGTGAGGGAGTATAAAGCCAATGAAAACCAAGCAGAGAGACAGAAATGGAGAGGACAGTACTGTACAATAAAGTTAACATAGGTGTTATTTTTTTAGAATGCAGATTTCTTTCAGAATTATTTATAGAAATTTGAATATACATAATACAAATTTATGTAAACCAAAAACTGAGTTGTTTATATACGTACACACAGAGAGACACATATTTATGTATAGGAATTCACCTTTCCCTACATGGAAGTAGGAAATGAAGGGGTTAAGACAGGGGTGGGGAACCTGTGGCCCTCTAGGTCCTCAAGTGCAGCCCTTGTGAAGTTTGGATTCAGTCAAAGGGCTGCACTTGAGGACCTAGAGGCCCACTTGTGGCCTTGAGGCCAAAGGTTCCCCACTCCTAGGCTAAGAGAATGGGGACAGTGATAAAAGGGAAAGCAGATTAAATGAGGCAATGATCATAAGCAAAACAGATTTTTGAGGAGGAGACAGGGTTAAAAAAAAGAAGAAGAAATGGAAAAGAATAAGATGGAAAGAAACACATAGCAGTTATAACAGTGAAATATGAATGGAATGAAGTCACTAAAAAATGAAAGAAGATAACAGAATGGATTCAAAATCAGAATTCTACAATATATTGTTTACAAAACATACACTTTGAAAGAGAAAGAAACAGTTAAAATGTGAGGCTGGCATAAAATATATTATGCTTCAGCTGACAAAAAATAAGTGTGGTAGAATCATGATCTCAGACAAAGCAAAAGCAAAAATAGACCTAATTAGAAGAGATGATAGAGGAAATTATATTTTGCTAAAAGTTGTCATAGACAATTAATATCAACACTGCATATATAGGCACCAAATGGTATAGCATACAAATTCCTGAAGGAAAAGCTAATTGAGTTATAGAAGGAAATAGACAATAAAACTATACTGGGGGGGGGGGACATCAATTTGCTCCTCTCAGGTCTAGATAAATCTAACCATAAAATATAGAAAATAAAGAGATTAATAGGATTTCAGAATAGCTATATATGATAGGTTTTTGAAGAATACTGAATGGAATTAGAAAGTATATATTTTTTCCTCAAGTGAAAAAATTTTGCCTTCAAAAAATTGACATATATTAGGGCAGAAAACCTCAAAAATAAAGCAAAAACACAAAAATTTAAAATGTATCCTTTTCTGACTATAATGAAATAAAAAATATATGAAATAGAGGGCCTTTTGTATAGATTAAAAATTAATTTGAAAATAATAATCTAAACCTAAAAAATTAGTAGATCAAAGAAGGAAGAAAATCAAATTACTACTATCAAAATTTAAAAGGATGAATGCACAAATAAAATAAAATTAAAAGAATTATTAGGAGCTATTTTGCCTGACTTCATTGTAATGTAATGTAATTATCCTCATGTAATGAGGATATACTGGAAGGCTTTCTAATAATATCAGGGGGGAATCAAAGTTGAGATAAAGAGATTCACAGGAGGCAAAAATGAATAATTTTGATTGCACAATATTAAAACAAATTTAATGGTGTCAAAATTAGAAGAAAACTAGGAAATTGGAAAAAATAAGTTTTGCTGCAAGTTTTTCTGATAAAGGTCTCATTTCTTACATATGTATAGAACTGTCATAAAATATTATATAAAATTAGAAATCACTCTTCAATTGATAAATCGTCAAAGGATATAAACAGGCAGTTTTCAGGAGAAGAAATCAAAGTACTATAAAAATGCCTAGAATCACTAATATTTAGAGAAATACACTAATAATTAGAGAAAAACTCTGAAGTACCACCTCAAACTTATCAAATTGACTAAGATGATAGAAAATGAAAAATGAGGGAATATAAAACATAAAACAAAACTAGGTACACTAATGCACTGTTGGTAGAGCTATGAAATAGTCCAAATATCCTGGAGATCACTTTGGAGCTATAGCCAAAGGATGTACATATTCTTTGATCCAGCAATATCAATACTAGGTCTATACCCACAAGGTTATCAAAGAAAAAGAAATAGGATATGCATAGGTACAAAAATATTTATAGAATCTCCTTTTATAATTATAAAGAATTTGGAAACTGAGGGAACTTTCTTTAATTAGAAAATGCTGAACAGGTTACGGTACATGAATGTGATGGAAAATTGTTGTTCTGTAAGATATGATGAAGAATATGATTTCATAGGGGCAGCTATATGGCACAGTGGATAAAGCACCGGCCCTGGAGTCAGGAGAACCTGAGTTCAGATCCAGTCTCAGACACATAACACTCACTAGCTGTGTGATCCTGGACAAGTCACTTAACCCCGATTGCCTCACCAAAAAAAAAAATATGATTTCAGAAAATCCAGGGTAGACTTAAATGAATTGATGCAAAGTGAAGTGAGCAGAAACTGTGGTGAGGGACGGGGAGAGAGGAATCTGTGCAGTAACAGGCAAATTGTATAAAAATCAACTGTGAAAGACCTAGCAACTCTGATCAATGATCAGAGGATTTGTATTGATTCAACACAGTGCCAAAGTTCTCATGATATAAAATGCTACCCACCTTCCTATAGAGAATTATTTTTGTTTGCTCTTTTATTTGGAAAATGGTTAATGCAGAAATATATTTTGCATAATTATACAATAGGTGTCATATTTTTTTCCTTTCTCAGTGGGTAGGTGGGTGGTGGGATGGAAAGATTGTGGAACTAAATATGCAAATATAATTGAAATTGAAAATATTAAAACTAAAAACGTCTATGAGCTACTTCTAGTAAGCACTGATTGCAATACACGTGCCTTATGTCCATTGTTCATGTATTCTCTGCCCCATTTTAACACCTAATTCAAAACTTTTCTGCTTTCTTTATCATTTTGATTTCATCTGCGCTCTCTAATACAATCAGGATCCCTACACCTGATGGCCAGAAAATAAAATTAAGGGCTATTATCACTCATAAAATGATAGCTGTTTTATTTTTCTTATTTATTTCATTAAATATCATTTTTTTTAACTTTTAAGTTACAAATTCTCTCCCTTCCTCCCACTCTTCCCCTATCCCTGAGAAAGCAAGCATTTTTATTTTGGCTAAGCATATGAGGTCATGCAAAATATATTTCCATATTAACCATGTTGCAAAAAAAAACACAAACAAAATAAAGTAATAAAAATAAGGAAAAGTAAAAATGTTTCAATTTGCTTTCAGAGTTCATCAGTTCTCTCTCTAGATATGGATAGCATTTTTCATCATGGATCCTTTGGAAATTTATTGGATCATTTTCTTGATCAGAGTAGCAAAGTCTTTCACAGTAATTCATCCTTACAGTACTGCTGTTATTGTGTACAACATTTTTATGGTTATTCCTTCAATTGCCTTCTCTTGCTTTATTGCTATATGTAGCAATTCTAGTACAATACTGAAGAATAGTGGTGATAATGGACATCCTTGCTTCACTTCTAATCTTATTGGAAAGACTTCAAGTTTATCCCCATTACAGATAATGCTTGCTCTTTGTTTTAGGCAGATACTGTTCATCATTTTAAGAATGGCTACATTGATTCCTATGCTTTCGGGTGGTTTTCATAGGAATGGGTGTTGTATTTTGTGAAAGGCCTTTCTGTATCTATTGACATAATCATATGATTTTTGTTGTTACTGTTTTGATATGGTCATTATGCTAACAGGTTTTTTTTTGTTAATATTGAATCTGTCCTGCATTCTCACCATAAATCTCACCATGTCAAAGTGTATAATCTATAATCTTGTTAGTATTTTATATAAAAGTGTTGTGTCTATATTCACTAAAGAAATTGGTCTACAATTTTTCTTTGTACTCTCAGGTTTAGGTATCAAAAACACATTTCTCCTACAAAAATTTGGTAGGATTCCCTCTTTACCTATTTTTTCATGCAGTTTATATAACATTGGAATTAATTTTTCCTTAAATTTTTGCTAGAATTCACTTTTGTATTCATCTGGTCTTGGGGATTTTTTGGCAGGCATCTCACTGACAGATAGTTCAATTTCTTCTTCTAAGGGTTATTTAAGTATTCTATCTCCTCTTTGGGAAGTTTATAATTTTGTAAATATTCATCCATTTAACTCAAATTCTAAGATTTATTGACATATAATTGAACAAAATAACTCCAAATAATTTATTTAGCTTCATATTCATTAGTGGTATATTCACCTTTTAATTTCTGATACTACTAATTTGGTTTACTTATTTCTTTTGTAAAATCAAAGTACCAATGTTTTATCTATTTAACTGGTTTTTTCATAAAACCAGCTTCTAATTTTATGTATTAATTCAATTTTTTAGTTTCAATTTTATTAATCTCTCCTTAGATTTTCAGGCTTTCCCTCTCGGCATTTAATTAAGAACTTTTAATTTTTTTGAGGGTAGGCGTTCAGTTGCATACCCAGTTCTTTGATCTACTGAATATCACAAATTTTGGAATGTTGTCTCATTGCTGTCGTTCTTTTTAATGAAATATTGATTTTTTCTTTGACCCACTCATCTTTTAGGATTAAATATTTAGATTCCATTTAACTTTTGATCTATGCTTCTTCAACACTTTATTAAATGTAATTTTTATTGCATTATGGTCTAAAAAAGATGCATTTGAAATTTTTATGAGGTTTTATGCCCTAATGAATGGTCAATTTTTGTGAAAGTTCCATATATAGCTGTTCCCATTCCATTTTCTGCAGAGGTCTATCATATCTAACTTTGCTAAGATTCTATTCATCTCCTTGAATTCTTATTTATTTTATAGTTAAATTTATCTAGCTGAGAGGAGAAAGTTGATGTACCCCACTAGTATAATTTCACTCTATTTCCTCCTATGATTCATTGAACTGTTCCTTTGAAAATTTGGATGCTATGCCATTTGGTGCTTTTATGTTTAGTATTTATATCACTTCATTGGCTATGGTTCCCTTTAGCAAGATGTAGTTTCCCTACGTATATCTTTTAATTGGGTGGTGCTTTTGCTTTGTTTGAGACCAGGTTTGTTACTCTGCCTTTTTTTTACTTCAGCTGAAGTGTAACAGATCTATTCCAGCACCATATTTTAATTGTTTTTGTATCTCTATGTTTAAAGCAGGTTTCTAATCCATTCTGTTTCATGCTTCCTTTTTATGGGTGAATTCAACCAATTTATAGACACAATTATGGTTTCTCTCCATGCTGTTTTGTTCTATTTGTCCTTCTCTCTTTTTATTCTGTCACTTTTGTCAATTATATTTTGCTTCTGACCACTGCTTTTTTTATCTGTCTTCCCTTTTATTGCCTTCCCTTTGTCTTATCTCCTTCTTCTCCTACTTCCCTCTTGGGTAAGATAGATTTCTGTTACCAATTGAGTGTAGATAGATAGATAGACAGAGATAGATGTATATCTACAATCACTGAACCAATTTAGATGTGATTGAAGTTGACTGCTCCTCCCACCTTTTTCCCCTCCAATGTAAAAGATAAAACAAAATAATTTTAATTTCCTCAGTTGGTTTATCCTTGGGATGATTTTAAGACTTGTGTGACAGATAGATAGCTATCAATGTAATATATTACATGTAGAGGAAATATATGGAAAATCATACTATTGCCTCAATAAAAGTCAAGCTGGCATTTTGTAAAGATCAATGTCTCTTCCTGACTAAAAATCTAAAAATAGATCTTTATGAGAGTTTTTTCCAATAATGAGTATATATTTCAAATGTCAAATTGATTGTTTTTAAACACAGTCTTTCCCCAACACCATTCAATAAGCTACATTGGTTACCTTTTACCTCTAATTTCAAATAAAAAATCCTTGTTTGGTTTTCAAAGCCCTTCATAACCTGGCTCTCTCCTACCTTTCTAGACTTCTTATATCTTATTCCTTCCAAGTACTCTGAGATCTAATGACACAGTCCTCCTGGCTGTTCCTTCTGTATAACATTTTTATCTTCCAACTCTGAATGTTTACTCTGACTGTCCTTATGCCCTGAGCATCTTCCTAATCTTTGCCTCCTATCTACCCTGGCTTCCTTCAAGTCTCAGCTAAATTTCCACCTTCATCAAAAATCTTTTACAAGTCCTTAATCTTAGTGCCTTCCCTCTGAGTTTACTCTCCATTTATCCTGTCTACTAATTTTACATAGTACTTTGCATGTTGTCTATTCTATTAAACTGTGAATCTCTTTGCATTCAGTATAGCAAATCTAGAATCTAAATCTAGAAGAGTAAAAAAAATAAAACTACATCAAAGGAAAAATAAAAACATATTTTTTCAACCAAAATTAACAAAAATGTTACTGCAGATAATAAATATGTTCAAGAAATAAGCAAGACAATAAATAGACAAAAATTAATTGCATTTCTATATGCTATTAATAAACAGCTACCAAATACCATAACAAAAGAGATCTTAATAGGGACCAAAATGCTAAATACTTGGGCATAAAATTCATTTGAAACACATGAGCTTTATTCAAATAAAACCATGAAAACCTAATGAGAAAAATGCAGAAAGACATGAATAATGGAGAGATATGTTTTTTTTCCTTGCAGAGAAAACTAAATATAGTGATGATGACAATATACCCTAATATACTGATTTATTGCAATACTAGATGGTGAGGAGTAGTTTATAAAAGGTTACAAATTGTTAGTAAAATTTATCCAGAAGAAGAAGTGAGCAAAAATATCAGGCTATAATTTATAATGGGAGTTAAAAGTGGTGAATTTGCCCTACAAAAATTTATAACACTATTTAAGTAAAATTTACCAAAATCATATGATATTATTTTTAAAACAGAAAAAAATCAATGGAATTAAATGTCAATTCAAAAAATGAATTCAAAGAATTATATACATTATATTAAAATATAGTGAAATGAAATCACTTAAGTGATAAAGTGAACAGAATAAATGCTCTTACGGTCCAAATAGACACATCTCTAGTATATCCCATTGAATCCTTCATGTTTATCATGAAGAAGAGAGTGATAAACACTGTCAAAGGCTGCAGAGAGGTCAAGGAGAATGAGGAATGAGAAAAAGGCATTGAGCTGGCAACTAAGAAATCATTATTAACTTTGGAGAGATGAGTTTCAGTGGAATGATAATGTGGAAAATTAGATTGTAGGGAGTTAAAAAGAGGACGAGAGGAAAGAAAGTAGAGTGATGCATTATTGATTGCCTTTTTGAGTTTAGCTACAAAGGGTAGAAGAAAAATAGGATAGTTAACAAGGATGGAAGGATCAAGTGAGGATTTTTTCAGTATAGGAGAGTCATAGGCATGTATGTAAGCAGGAGGAAATGAGCCAGTAGAAAGGGAGAAATTGAAAATAAGTAAGAAAATATGGATGACAGAAGGAGCAATTTGTTGGAGGCAATGGGATGGAATGACATCACTTGAACGAGTGATACTTTTAAAGTGAAACTCCTCTCTGCCTTCCTTCTTCCTTCTTTCATTTCTTCCTTTCCTATTTATCTATGTATCATGACCCTAAATATTTTTACAAGAAAAATTCTATAGATGTTAAACTCTCTAGTAATCAAATGTCTTCTGAACTTTGGCTAATATACATACACAGACTTTACATGACTGTGATAAATGTATACATAATATTCTGAGTTCTGATTTTCACTTGACATTACCTCTTATACATGTTTCCACATAACACTTTATATATTTATATTTTTAATAAATATATTGCATTCAATTTTGCCAATATATAATAATTTGTGTAGTTATTCCTCTATTGTTAGGCATTTCAATCATTTCCATTTTTTTAATTATTAAAAAAGTGTTAATATTCCCTCACCCTTTGGGGTATTCCATTTTTTTAATGTTAGCAAAAGTGTAATGATTTTGTAAAAGGCATGAATGTCTTTGTAGAAATTAATCTGGAATATGGAATTGTTCATATCATTTAATATACATAATCCCATTGTGTCCTTAACCTTCCAATCATCTATAATTACATATGATAAAATGTAATATGAAAAATATCATAAAGAAAACAACAGAGTAGGAAGAAATGCTTATGGATCTCTTTGATTAAAAACTAATTTACCTTTTCACAGATAGTATCAACACTATCTCACCTTAAAGGTTTTTCAAATCTGCTATAGCTCTTAGAACGTAGAATGTGGAGCCTTAGTTCAAATTCTCAAGTTCTGTTAACAGTAAAGTAACTCTAGTACGAAGGAAGGTAATTATTAGGTGGCACAGTGGATAGAGTACCAGGCCTGGAGTCAGAAAGACTTATCTTCTGAGATTACATTTAGCTTCAAACATTGACTTGCTACATGACCCTGGGCAAGTAACTTAACTCTTTTTTACCTCAGTTCCTTGCCTGTAAAATAAAATAAAGAAGGAAGTGGCAAACTACTCCAGTATCTTTGCCAAGAAAACCCCAAATGGGGTCATGAAGAGTTGGACACAACTGAGAAATGACTAAACAACAACAGAACTGACTAGCTCAGAAGTTGTCAAAAAGATGAGGATATTCAGCCCTTTCAAATCTTTGTCTCTGTCTCTGCCTCCAGCTCTTCCTCTCTGTGTCTTTGTCTCTTTTTCGATGTCCTTTTTCTGTGTCTCTGACTGTCTCTTTTATCTGTGTCTATCTGAATTTGTCTCTGTCTCTCTGTCTCTGAGTTCTCTGTCTCTCTCTGTCTTTGTCTCTCTCTGTCTCTCTGTCTCTCTTTGTCTGTCTGTCTCTCTCTCTCTCTTTTTTCCCTCTATCTCTCAAATAGGAGGTTTTCAGTTAAGCACACCTTGGGAAAGCCTGGTTATTTGGTCCATAAATCCCATTAAAAAAAAAAAGACAAACACTTTTGCCTAATTAGTTGCAATAGTTCATAATTTCCCATAGAACATCTAATAAAAAACAGTTTTAAGAAAGTCAGCCTTCCTTAAGTAATTCAAGTTTGTAAAATGATGGCTTCCTTGCAGTTTCAACCAAAACACCTATGTATAAACCAAATAGATTACCTGGATTAAGATCAAATGGTTTTCTTTTTTTTTCCTGGTAAAATTTAATTTATTATTTATTTAATTTTTAATTCTCAGTGCACATGCATTGTCAGTGTTCAATTTTAATGTATGTACTAGTATTCCATGTGTCCTAATCTTGCACTAAAGACAGTTTAGGAATAAATGATATTTAAGTAATACACATTTTAAAAAAAGCTTAACATAATGGTCACACCCCACATTTTTAAAATCTACTACAATTATGTGGTGAAATATGGTACTGTACATAATGATCACCTCATTCTGCTCACTTCACTTTGCACCAGTTAATATTGGTCTTGTCATGTTTTTCTGAAACCTATCTAACCTGTGCTATGAGAAATGGTGGGTGGGAGGTGGATGTTGCTTTCTATTTGAAAGTTTCAAACTCAGAGTGTCCAGGTAACAGTAATATCTTAGTGTTGACATGGCAGTTCTTACAGATATATTTTCTCAGACTCAGAATCACCTCATCTGCATTCATGGCACTGCTGAACACCTGGCCATTGAAAAAATGTGGACCTCTCATCAAAGTGCATCTGTCAGTATTAAGACACAAGTAAATGGAACTACCAGGGGAGGCAGCTTCAGCCTATTGGCAGACCTCAACAGATTAACACCTGGCCATAAAAGTCAACAGATGGACTCCACCAATTTCTGGATTTCTGGTTATTGTTGCTGTTTTGTGTCATCTTAGTGTTGTATACTGATATTCTTCAGAGTATTATGACTCTGGACCACTGTCAGACCTTGCTACCCATGGAACTAGGCCTACCTCAGCAGTTGTGGTTCTTCCCATATCCTATGAGTTATATAATTATTCCAAGCTAGAGGATAGAATCATTCATTGGTCCAGGACAGTGTTGTGTCCTGCATGTTTATAGCAAAGTAGCTCAGCCTCACCTCAGATGATGATGATGATGATAATAGCTACCATTTATTTAGCACTTTAAGGTTGGAAAAATGTTTTACATGTTATCTTATGTGATCCTCACAAAATACCTGTAAGGTACATAGTATAATCATCTCCATTTTACAGATGAGGAAGCCGAGATTGAGAAAAGTTCAATGATTTGCCCATAGTCATACATGCAATGTTTGAGAGCAGTTCTTCCTAACTTCAATTCCCATTCTTTTTCTACTATGCCACCTAGCTTCCTATTTCAACCTGTGTGAGGTGGGGAGAATTGGAGATTCTTGGGACCTTTTATTGTGTTACTATAGTTAAGTTGTAGCCACGGCCTGGCTCACAGAATCATGTCTGAGCAGCAATATTCTGAGATATCGCCTTTCCACAAAAGTGGATAATAACAGTTAACATTTATATGGTGCTTTAAAATTTGCAAAACACTTTGTAAATATTGTTTCACTTCACTGTCAGAAGAATGCTGAGGAAACAGCATTATAGTCTGAATTTTAGACATGAGGAAACTGAGATTGGAAAATTAAAGGACTTATTTGGGGTCAAACAATGAAAAAACACCTGAAGCAAAATTTGAACTTGGGTCTTCAATTCACCAATTCTGGACTTTTATCTACTGAGCCACCCAACTTCTTCCTGAAAAAGGTTAAGGAATATTCCATGGTATTTCAACAGATAACTGCATCAAGAGGTGATGATTGAGAAAAAAATCTTTGAAGGCTGCATTAAGCAACCATACATTGTGAGCTAATGATTTAGATGTTTCAAACTCCTGCACCCCCCCAGCCCCACCACATATCCCCTATAATATTATCACTTGCATATTGGTCTTGGATTCCCTTGAAGAGTGTCATATCTATTATCTGATCCAGTGTATTGGCATGATCAATATTCTTCATGAACACTTAAAAAGGAGATATTTCCTCCAATATCCTCCACCTTCCACTGTAAGTTCTTCTCTAACAGCCCAACCTATGCATAGAATAATGTTCCCATAAGTCTATATGTCTTACTAGGCTGTTCATAATTATAATGGCTCACTTGTATCCCATCATTTCTTAATGCCAAGACAAGCAGTAAGGAATAGTGGATAGCATTCTGGACTTGCAGTTAGAAAGAGCCCTTGAGCTAAGTCACTTAATCTCTTGGGGCCAGAGGCAATGCTTTTAAGACTATAATTTGTAGGTCTGTTGTGATATGAATTCATGATTCCAGAAGTTCTGAAATTGAAAAGAATCATAGGCCATTGATATATTGACGTATTCCTTATTAATGTGCCTTTGGATCTTCCTGACTGTTCCCTCTTCCTCTGTGGCATTTGCCTTCATATAGACAATAGCCACATTTCATTTTGTCATCATTTAGTTTAGTTATGTGCATAATTTAGTTTCAGGAATCTTTCCTCATAAATCACTCCCTCTAGTCTATTAATCTCTTCCTTGCTCTTATCTAGATTCCCCCCCCACACACAAAATTTAATAATTTCCCTTTGATGAATAGAAAATTAAAATTATAACTACATCCAAAAGAGTACATGGAGAACAGAACCAATTATCTATATAATTTAGGTAAATTCATCACCAGATTTTATTTCATATTTGATGGGTTCAGAATAAACATAATTAAAAAAATAAAATACCCCCAGACAATTTAACTTGGGACAGCGAGGTAGTATAGTATATAGAATCCTGACTCTGATGTCAGGAAGAGCTGAGTTCAAATCCAGCTTCAGACACTTAAAAGGTGTGTGACCTTTGGGCAAGTAACTTAACCTTTGCCTGCCTCAGATTTCTCATCTGCAAAATGGAGATAATAATAGGATCTAACTCCCAGTATTGTTATGAGGGTAAAATGAGATAGTATTTGCAAAACACTTTGGAAATCTTATAGCATGAAGCTTTTATACTAATGTCCTCTTGTCAAAAATTATCTAAAATAGTGTCTGTAATTGCTTAACTTTTAAAACTGATCACCAAAGATTTTTTGAGTGTTTTTATTTATTTATTTATTTATTTATTTTCTTTGGGGTGGAGGGAGAGGATAAGCCTGGGATAGGGCTCATATGAGAGAAGTATACTCATCTCTCTTGCAATTGACTTTGTAATTAGTAGATTATCCAGTCCCTCTGCTTCTCTCCTGCATGATGGAAACAGTCAATCATGCAACCTGGACCAATAATATTCAAATGGCAAATAATGTTTTGTGATATTGAAACTATTTCTCTTAATTATCAAGACTCAAGGAAGGCACAGTTACATGACTCTAGGTCCTATAGTTCAGTCTACATATACCTACTATGTCTACATTTATAGGAAATGTAATGAAACTTTTATTACTAACTGATGTACACTGAAGTAATTGTCTAGTGATAAAACTGAATCATAGATTACTAATGGTAGAGTCCAGAGTCTACCTTTATGGAGTCTGAAGCTCATATAGTCTATTACCTTGATTTTACAAATATGGAACATGTTCAGAGGGGCCACATGAGTTGATCAAGGCCACACAGTAAGTTAATACAAGAGCCAGGGCTAAAACTGAGGTCTTCTGACTCCAAGTTTTCTTCCTCTATGAACATACTGACTCCTCTTGCTTCAATGCCTTTATTCTAGGTTGAACGCCTTCCTAGTATCCATCAAATTTTATCTGGTTCATTCTTCTTCATTTCCATGTTCCAAAGCACAGCTTGTCTTCCACCCCGCCCCAATTCACCTTTCTTCCAAATTTCCCTATTACTGCAAGTAGTACTGCAATCTTTCTAGTCATCCAGCTTCACAACCTCAGTTTCATCTTCAACTCTCCTTTCTCACTTACTTCAAATATCCAACCTGTTGTCAAATTCTGAAATTTCTCAAGGCATACCATTTCTCAATATATTCCACTTATCTTTACTCCCACAGTCACCACTATAGTTCATTACCTCTTAATTGGACTATTGTCATAGTTGTTTACTTGGCCTACCTGCTTCAAGCCTCTCCCCAATCTACTTATTTATTCATGAAACTACCAAAGTAATTTTTCTAAAGTGTAAGTCTGCCCTTATCAAACGCTTTCTCCATCAATCCCATTAGCTCCCTCTTACCTCTAGGATGATTGATAGATACATAGATACACAGATACATGGATACATAGATACATAGATACAGATACACAGATAGGTAGATAAAATCCTTTGTTTGGCACTTAAATATTTCTTGACTGGCAACCTGACCCTTTCTTGCCTCTCTAACTTTCACAATTCTTCTCCCTTTCATGAATTCTACAATGCAATCATGTTAGTCTTCATGCTGTTACTCTCCAAAATCTATGGTTTTGCATTTACTATTCCCCACGTATGGAGTGTTGTTACTCTCACTTCCAACTCTTAAAATCCTTGGCTTTCTGGCAGATTCATATCAAGCACTGTTCCTGGAAACCTTACCTAGTCCTCTAGTTCCCAAGACTACCTTCTTTAAGGTTATCTTCTATGTAAACTGTATTTATCTAGTATGTAGTGATATATACATGTTGTTTATACATGTTGTCTCCTCCACTAGGTTGTAAGCTTCTAAAGGGTAGGTACTGTTTTTGATTTTGGCTTTTAGCCCCTATACTTAGCACAATGCCTGATACGTTGCAAGTGGTTAATTAATGTCTGGACTTTGCTGATTAATTGATTGGTTGATTGATTCTCATCACAGAAAAAGGAGGCTTTCCCTTTTAACTAGGATCTCAGAAAGCCTTTGTTGATTCTGTTCCAGTTTCATGGATAATTGAGAGTTGAGCCCCATTACACTTCTTGGAGACAATCCTTATTTAACTCAGATTTGGTTATTCTTCCTTTATCTTTTTCTCTCCCCTTCCCTCTCACCAAATATTTTGATAATATCTCTTCATTAAAAAAGATTGCTTCATTTTAAATACCCCTTCTCAAGTTTATCTGACTTATCTAGCAAGAAAAATAAATATTGTCCCTATAAATAGGTAAAAATTGTCAATCACTTCTAGGTTGATTTGAAAAGCAAAGAACTGTTGCCAATTATATCTCCCACATAAGCTAGCATAATTGCTCAGTGCCCTTCATTTCACTACAAATTCACATTATCATAGCCTCTTTGGGAGGAAAGGCGACAAAAGGAGAAATACTATTTCCAGAACTTCCATGAATAGAATGTTTATATATTATATGGAAGCAACCTGTTGGCCCTCTACCAATCAGACATTAGCAGAAATTCAAGTGTAAGCTATTTGCTTATTTCTATGGGAGAGATCCTGGCCCAAACATTGTAAACTTCAATACAGGTAGGTTTCAGAGGGGGAATCAGGTCCAGAAGTAGTGGTAGGGGACAGAGTTTGGCATGGAGTCTGAGTAGCTTAGGCATTTGGATATAAAAAATATTCTCCAAGCAGTAGGTGTTAATAATATGACAGTTTTTGTTAAAATATTGTTTACTGACCTCTATCTGTTTTGTTTCTGATTCTTTTTCTCCCCACATCTGAGGTCAAAAAAACACATAGCCATTTTGCTGGTTTACCTAAAACAAGTACTTATCAAAAAGAAAACTTGGCAAATAGCCTGAGAGCTTTCATCAAACCATCTAACACCCAAATCTGCAGAGTTTTGAGCTAAACTCTTCATCTAAACATATGTAAGTCTTTGTTGTACTCTTTAAGGAACTCAGAGTTACCTAGCCTTAGGCAGGGATTTTTCCAAATTGAGGGAAAAAAAACACAAATAGCCATTATGAACACTGAAAGTTTCCAATTTATAGGTCAATCACTTCAGTCTCCATAGACTCTTGTGACCTGATAGCTCATATTCATAACTCACTCTAAATTTATAACATTTACCAACCAAAAGAATGGCACAAATGCATAGATCTTGCATAAAACATCTTGTTATTTAAAATATGGAAATGAAATTAATTGCTGCATCACAATTCACAGAAAGTATCTCAAATCCTATTTTTCACCTTTGATGAAAAGTATATATCTCCAAGCACCCCCTCCCAATCACCATCACATAGGAAAATTGATTATTGATAATGTAATTGTTCCATCTGAAAAAAAAAGAGAGGCAAAAACTGAGTTGGCTTAATGTAGGGGCTCTTAACAATGTGTGTATTCATGTGTCTATGAATGAACGTTTGTTAAAGACTGCTTTGGCAGTCTTAGGAAATGTATGGAACAGTTCTCAGAATAGTTTTTTTTTAATTCATTAAATAAAATATATAAGAATACAAAAGAAACCGATTACATTGAAATGCAATTATTAACCTAAAAAAAGTTTACTGACCTCTGGTTTAAGAATTTCCTGTGTCTTAAAAGCATATTGACCTAGCTACATGTATGTCTTTATGTGGACAAAAGCAAAGTAGAACACAGGTCCCTTAAGTTCTGGGAATGAATGGAAGGATCTGGTGAAGACAAAATGATTGGCAACTAGGAATAAAGAAATTATAAAGGAATGGACAATAGAAGGACAACCAAGATAGGAACAATACCCATACTATTTGGGATAAAGTCACGAGAATAACACTAATTGTATAACTAGTCAGCATTTCTAGGTTCATTGATTTACTTAAAGCTTTGTTAAGTATTTTTTTAAATGTAGTCTTTAGCAATACCACTGATGCTAGTAATATAACCTTCTAGACCTTTTCTTTTTAAAATAGTATCAACCATTTTGCCAATATGAAAGATGATTCTTACAGTACATCTTGTAGAGCATGGTAGATGTCTCTATATATATGGTTACTCATCGTGGAAAACATCTCAAAAAGTAGGTGCACAGAAATGAAAAGAAGGGAGAAACTATTTAAGCTGTAACCAAAAATGATAAGCTCAGTTGTGAGAATGTCAAGTTCAATTAACATTCACTTTCACTTTTAAACTTGGTATCTTTTACAGTGTTCTATATCTACTTTGTATTCTAAAACCTAAAAACTAAAATTCTGATTCTGTTTATATTGTATGTTAGAAATAAGCCCTAGGCTTCCAGGGGTGGAACCAATGTGGCAAAGGAGCTTTCTCAATATCCAGTTCCAAACAACTTTAAAATAACATCTCAAATGAAATTCTAGAGCAGTAGAGTTAACAAAAAGTGAGGTTAAGACATATTTTTCCAACCTGAGATAATTTAGGAGATTAGAAGGAGAGGACTAGAGCATATGTGTCAGCAAAACTAGTTGGGGGCCCTGAGGAGGCAAAAGAAGCAGCAGTAGATTCAGCACCTCTCAAAGCAGAGACAGTAAAATGCTCAAGTAACTGATCAGAAAGAGACTACCGGGGACCCCTATGCTAGCATCGAGTGCAGGACAGGTTGCTGTGTGGCAGCTCCATTGCCTATACCCACTTCAGAATCACAGTTCTGGGGGGTGGAGAGTTGTGCTTGCTGTCTCATGGAAGTAGGGGTCCTGAGGAGCAATATCACTTTCAGTCACAAGGGAGCAGGAGTTCTGAAGAGCAGTATCACCTGTGGTTGCAAGAGGATAGTGATTAACCTCTCCTCAGATCACAACACCTTGGGAGCCTCCAAAAATTCCAAATTTCTAGAATTAGCCTGAAAACAGAAGTGCTTTAAAAAAAAAGCCTGAATCTTGGGACAGTGCCTTCCCTGCCCCAAGAACAGAGCTCAGCTTTAACATAAAGTTCATAATCAAGATATAGGCTGAAAAAAATAAGCAAACAATGACAAAAAAAGGACCCGAACATAAAAAGTAACTGTGGCAACAAGGAAGATCAAGACACAGTCTTGGAAGAAGGTAATGACTTCAAAACAGCTATAAGCAAAGCCTCAAAGAAAAAATCCCAGGCATTATGTGTAACTCAAAGAAGGTACCATGTTTGATCCTTGTCTTCTAAATATTTTATGCTATTGCTCCATTTGTCTGCTTGTTTACCTGGAATGTCAGTCTTTTTTACTTTAAAAAAATCCTCTAAACATTGCATGATTTATTTATGTATAATTTCCTTGGCACTATTACTTATTTGTCTGTTTCAATTGTTCGGTATGTTTAAAAAGCATTTATTCTGATCACATCTTTTTGGATTTTTTTTAGAAATCCCCAAAATGCTTCCAACTTGATGAGTGTCCATCTTTTTCTATTGATGGCTACACAGAGATTTAAAAGGTATGTCATTTATATCATGTTATAGCTTGAGCTACTTGGGTTTTTGAATAATGCTATGCCATCCTTCTTCTACAATTTCTACTGGCTATAGAATAATCTCATCTTATTCAAATTTCCTTTTTTTTGTATTTTAATGTCTTTCTCTGACTACTTTTAGAAATATGTTTGCTTATGTTCATTTTTTTTTTTGTTGCTGGCTTTTTTTCCCTTGGAATTGAAAAGGTAAAATCTTTATCTGGAGGTAATCTGTGGATTTCTTTGATTGGTGCTTTTAAAAAAATCAATCAATTAATAAATATTTATTAATCATGTACTATGTGCCAAGCGCTTTGCTAAGCACCGAGGATACAAAAAAAAAAAGGAAAAGACAGTCCCTGCCCTCAAGGAGGTTATGATCTAATAGGAGAGAAAACATGCAAAAAAATATAAGCAAAGGAAGGCATATTCCATGCAAAAAGGAAATAATTAGCAAAGGGAAGGCACTAGAATTGAGAGGTTAGGGAATGCTTCCTTTAGGAGATAGAATTTTAGTTGGGACTTAAGAAAGCCAGGGAAGTCAATAGTTGGAGTGGAAGAGGGAGAGTGTTACAGATGTGGGGACAGCTAGGAAAAAAAACTGCCCAGAGCTAAGAGATAGAGTAACTTGTTTGTGGTACAGTCAGGAAGCCAATGTCACTGGTTCAAAGAGTTGTTGCTGTTATTCAGTCATTTCTCAATCATGTCTAACTCTTCATGACCCCATTTGGGGTTTTCTTGGCAAAGATACTGGAATGACTTGCCATTTCCTCCTCCATCTCATTTTGCAGATAAGAAAATTGAGTAAAACAGTTTTAAGTGACTTGCCCAGGATCACACATCTAGTAAGTGTCTAAGCACAGATTTGAACTCAGTAAAATGAGTCTTCCTGATTCCAAGACCAGCACTTTATCCACTATACCACCTAGCTAGACCAGATAAAAGAGTACATGTCAGGAAATAAGGTGTAATACACTATCATTATGCCCGCCTTCCAAGTATCTACTTCTAACCCTTCTTTTCTACATTTAAGACAGTATGTTGTCTTCCCCTTTTAGATTGTCATCTCCTTGAGGGTAGGGACTGTCTTTCCTTTTCTTATTTGTATCCTCAGCACTTAGCAAAGTGTGTGGTGCATAGTAGATACTTACTATAGGGTTCAGGATTTTCATTATTCATGTACTTTTGGAAAGCTTAAACTTTATACTCAAATGTCTCTGCATTTTCTGGCTTGGAAGTGAATACCTGTTTTGGTTTTTTTTTGTTTGTTTGTTTGTTTTTCTGTTTTTTGCTGAGGCAATCTGGATTAAGTAACTTGCCCAGTGTCACATAGCTAGTAAGTATCAATTGTATGAGGTCACATTTGAACTCAGGTCCTCCTGACTCCAAGGCTAGAGCTCTATGCACTACATCAACTAGCTAACCCTCTCAATGATTTCTTAACAGAGAGCTTGCTTTAGTTAAAGTGTTATATTTCACCTTCCTTTATATAAGACTTTTCTATAATTCAGTATTTTTGAATTTTAAATCTGTTAATCTTCCCTTTTTAAATTAACTTTTTTTAATTACCAATCATTTATTATTTTTTACCAACCTAAACTCACTGGAAGTAAGGAAAGTAAAACTTTTATAAGAAATATTCACAGCCAAGCAAAATTAATTCCCATATTGGCCACATCCAAAAATGAGTGATTTATTTTTTCATCTTGAGTCCATTACCTCTAGGTCAGGAGGTAGCTTTCTTCATCATTGGTCTTCCAAAATTATGACTGATCAGAGTTCTTAACTCTTTCAAAATTGATTATTATAAAACTATTGTTATTATAGTATAAATTGTTCTCCTGGCTTTATATCAGTTCATACATATTCCCAGGATTATTTGAAACCATGCCTTTCATTATTTTTATAGTATGTGTTCTATTACATTCAAATAAAAGTTCCAGTTCTTTGCCACAACACAGAAGAGCTGACATATGTGTATGTATACATATACATATATGTATATCTCTGTGTGTATATACAGACACATTCATATACACATATAGGATAAATATGTTGTGCATATACACAACTATATATACATAAAGGACCTTTTCTGCTTTCTTTGTTTTCTGTGGGTTATGGGCCTAATACTGGTGTTGCTAGGTCAAAGAGTCTTCACAATATCATAACTTTGGGGTGTATTTACAAGTTGTTTTGCAAAATCTCTGGACTAAATCATAGCTTCACCAACAGTGCATTAATATAACTGTTTTCCTCCAGCCACTCCAACATTTGTCATTTTTCATTTTCAGTCAACATTGTCATAGACAACTTTTCATTCATAAATAAAAAGCTCTGTTAGCAGTTTTAAAAAAAATGAATCCTTGAAATAAAAAAATAATAATGTTTATTTTTAAATATGTGTTTGGGGAAAATTCATGATTAAATGAAGGATAGCAAGAGTCACAGAAGATCAAATGTACAATTTTCATTACATGTTTTGTTTTTTATTATCTTAAGGATTTTATTGCTCTTTTGAACCATTCTAAAAGTTTAGTATTTTCCATGTTCTCTTGGGATTTCATAGGAGTATTTTTTCACTCATTGGTTTACTTTTTTTTTTTTGTAATATTTGATAAAAAAGTTTCTAATCTCTTTGAGGATGTAGTCCTCCTCCTTCCATCCAGTTTTAAGATAATGTCTATTTATTTATCCACTTGTCTGTTCTTACTGTTTTCTTCCTTTTGAAATCATAGATTTTTAGCTTTTTTTCTTTATATTTCACTGGCACTCTTTTAATGCTTCCTCTCATTTCTATTTATAAGCATATTTCTAAAGTGATGATAAAAATTATTTCGGCCTGATAAGAAGATTAGCAGTAATAATATAAAAATGTTTCTTAAGTCATATGTAGAAGCATTATCATTATCATTATTACTACTATCATTGTTATATAACTATAATTTTGCTTTTGTTTTAAACTGGAAAATACTTTAGAAATCATTGAGGCTGACTCCATTTATAATAATTCACATAGAGAGTGAGTAGCAAAATAAAGATTTCAAAAAAAAATGTCTTCTGACTCCAAATGCTAGGATCAATAAACTATAACATGGTTTTGGTACATGGCAATCCTTCAGGACTTCTACCTAGGAGTTTTTTTTTTCTGTTTTCTATTCTATACAATCTATTCCTAATATTTATAGAAAATATCTATAGATTTAAATGTAGAATTATTTTTCCTGAAAGCATTAGGAATACATGGATATAGATATACACTTAATCTACCTTATAAAGAGGTCAGCAATCCAATTCAATAAGGGTTTATTAATTACAAATAATATGTAAGGTTCTGTGCTAGGTGCTAGGGATACAAAACCAAAGAAATTAATCCCTGTTCTCAAGGACAAAAAAGTGCTTATGATAAAAGAATGAAGGAAGGAAGGAAGGAAGGAAGGAAGGAAGGAA